>NW_011499847.1:2048610-2125215 GCF_000495115.2 Populus euphratica | reverse complement strand
TTGGGTTTACTTCAACACTAGTGCCCATGATCAAAATCCTTTAGGCCATCAGCAATTTTTCAATTACACACTGGGATTTTCCAGCTGAAATCTTGAGCTCCACGGAAATGAACCAAATCCCACGCCTCAGCTCTACATCATGGAAAGGGAAGAACGCTCTCATTATTTAATCAGAAAAAAATATGCAAGATGGAGGTATATTTCCACAACGTTCAAGATGATGAGGAAAATCCGAAATGAATCTTAAAAGTAGTATTTTGGCTTTCTGTTGAAGAGAGCAGTTTACGTTTAAATGAAATATCGAGGTTACTCTCTTCTGATTTAGGTTACTGATATTGAACAATCTGATACGACCTTGGCTAGCCTTCTATGCAGGAATATCGAAGCGGGACATTTAATTAATTAGCTGGGAGAGGCCTGGTGAAGGTGGACCAGACTGGATTCTGATGGTTCAAGTCGTGGCTCACCTGGGAAAGCTGCTGCTGGAGGTTTGTTACGGGATAGAAGTGGTCGTTAATTTCTTACATGGTTTTGCTGCCAGCCTGGGGATTTGATCTTCTCTTACTGCTAATGTATGGGCAGCCTATCATGCTGCAGCTCGCATTGAATTTCGGATGCCGAAAGTGGAGATTGAAGTGAATTCAACGATCTTGGCTGCTGCTATGTTGGGGAAAAGTGACAGCTTGATAAACGACCCTGTTTTTAAGGAATTATTCAGCAGCTGCTGCTTCGTCCTTGGCTGGTCCGTGTATTCTTCGTGAGGGAAATCGTTGTGCTGGTTGGCTTTGCTAATTTTGGCCATGATTTTTTGTTGTGTCGTCATCGGCTACATACTGTTCCCGAGGAACTAATTACTTGGGTGCTGTATGCAAACTTGATGGGAGGGGGTTATATAGATATAAAAACAACTATCTTGCCTAACCTAATGAGCTTTATACAATGGAACATCCTATAAAATAACTAACCTTATATCTAAAATTATGTTTAATAAAAATCTTACTCGTGTGCACAATATAATTTTGTAGTTTTTAAAATTTAGCCCCTTTATTAACCATAAAAATACTATTCTCGAACGAGAAGGTATTATCCTCATAATCATCTTTAACAATATTGGAAAAAAACAAGAAGGTATTATCCTCAGAAGGTATTATCCTCGTAATCATCTTTAACAATATTGGAAAAAAAAAACTATAATTCTTTATTCTACGATTGAAATGAGAGATCATTCTTGAATCAAGCATAATAATAAATAGACTTAATAGGTCGGACATGGTGATCTTATTACATCAATCATTACAGAAGATATTCACAATCAAATTTAACATCTGAAAAATAACATGAAACAAAGATTTCTGCTTAATGCTTTTATTCTATGGTGTGGGCAAGTTGGCGAGGAATGATCTTCGTGTACACGGCGAAGGCCACGCATGCAATAGCTGGTCCAACCCAAAACACCCAATGCCCATTCCAAAGATGACCTCCTCTTACAATCGCCGGACCCAAACACCTAGCTGGGTTCAGCCCTGCCCCTGCATAACCTTTCGTAGCAGTGACTGTGGTGGAAACAAACACGAGAAGGCCTAAGACTATTCCCACGATGATGAAAACACTAACTCGGCCTATGCCCTCGGCTTGGCGATGATCGAAGGCCATCCACACTGAGGCAAAAAGAAACACAAACCCACAAATTATCTCCAGCCAAAGGGCCTGGCTTGTCTCCAAGCCTATCACAGTCGGCCCATGTGGCCCTGGTGCAACAATTGTGAGGGTACAGCCTCCGAGTGAAAAGGTTTTTTCAATTTCGCTGTTTACCACAGCTTTCAGTGCTAGGGCACCAAAAATGGCACCAACGCACTGGGCCAATGTGTAGATAAAAGTTTTTGAGAGGGAAATAAGGCCAGTCAAGAATGCAGCGAAGGTGATGATAGGATTGATGTGGCCACCAGAAATGGGAAAGGTAGCTAGTAGGAGAATTGTGATAATGATGGCAACAAGGGTTGACAGTATAAGGTTGGGCATGTTTGTCCCTGTCTGAATAGTGGAAATCACTATGGTGTCCAAAGCAAAAACAAGAACAGCTGTTCCCAATAGCTCTGCTACTGATGCTCTCCATACCTGAGTAAACAAAAGATTTGCATGGTAAGGCGTTGCCCTAAAAATTCGACATGCTACTTCTGTATTTCTGATAACAATAATAATATTTAGATCTGCTGCACCAACTTATAATACAATTTCAATCCGCCTGAGCCCATAAATCCATGTAATAATTTATCACTTGCAAGATATATTTTGTTAAGCAGTATGCTATATAGTTACCGTCAAGGAGAGAAGGTCTTCTAAGCCCAATATTTCTCTCAATGTAATTTGCTTAGTCTTCCCTTCCTCGTTCTTAAGTGCCTCTGCCCTGCAGAATTATATGAAAAACAAAAGGCTTATTAGCTCCAGTGACTAGCAAAATCTCAGGACATTACAAACTGGAAGTGAGAGTAAAAAGAGAAAAGAGAAACAAATATGAAGATAGGCACTTGCATTGGCGTGGTGGCAAAAGGTTGGATTCTATTTCCACTGTAGAGGCTTTCTTCGTCCGGAGTAGCCCCTGCATATCCAGCCATCGTTCTCTTCTGTTTGCATGTCTCGTCTTTGAACTCTATAAATATATATAGCCAGAAACCAGATACTAATCAAGTGTTGCAAGCTGGCAGAATTAATAAATAATTTTTCCATCACTTGGGATATTGTTTTAATGGGAAAATATCTTACGTTTGAAACATGATTGATATTAAAAAATAAAGAAAAATGCTCCCAGTATTTTCACATCTAAGATCCATTAATTAATCAGGCTTCCAGATAAAACGAAATAAAAATAATTTTCCTTGAGCCATAGGCAACTCAATAGCATACCCTTTTTTTGACTTTGCTTTATCACATTAGTCCAACAGATGATGCAATACACCAATTATAAAACAAAATAGAGTGAAGGTGTTCATATTACAAGCTGGTTTGCCAAATAAATGAGGCATTGGCTTTTCCACAAGGGATGTTAAAAGCTTGGAGGGTTATAGTATAGGTTAAAATTTTATTAATATTTTTTTACTAGATTCATGCAAAAACAAGTTTGTAATTCTTGATTGAATTATTAAAAATATCTGAAAATTTACATGGAGCCTTCCAATATAATGCTTTAGCTTGGATTAAAATTTTAGAGTTTTTGAAGAAATTCAGAAATTTGATAAAAAAATCACAATTTAACTAGTTTTATGTTATCTAGCGTAATTTTCAATTCAACTATTAGATTGAGTTGAAATTTTACGAGGCATCTTAAAATATATTGAATAAAACCTGGTTAAAATTTTATGATGAATTAAGCTTGGTAGTGCTAACAAAAAAAAAAACATCAAATAAAAGCAAAACTACTCATTAAGGATAAAATAATTATTTTCTATTAAAAAATAAAACAAATCAACTCTTATTTTCTTTTATATGTTGCTGACTAGGCAGAAGCAGAATAGGAAAAGAAAAAAAAAGAAAAAAAAGCAAGAAAAAAAGAGAAAAAAAGTAGGAAAAGAAAAAAAAAAGCAAGAAAAAAAGAGAAAAAATTATAGGAAAAATCTAAAAAAATCCAAAGAAAATAAAAGTAAAAAAATAACCTTGTAAACATACAAAATCTAACTTATAAAATATTAATCTAAGAAAAAATCTAAAAAAATCCAAAGAAAAAAAAAGTAAAAAAATAACCTTGTAAACATATAAAATCTAACTTATAAAATATTAATCTAAAGAAGAATCAAATGAAGGAATGAGGAACTGAGAAAGAAAACAATTAATTATCTTGTTTTCTAGTTAATATAAGATTGTTATTTTATCCGGTTGAGGGGTTATACATAAGATTGTTATTTTATCCGGTTAAGGGGTTATTATAATATCAATTTAGATTCAATTATTGATGAATTATATTTCATAAAATATCAGAGGATATGATTTCAATAGTGAGTTTATTTTTATTTTTATTTTAAAATTTATTTTTTAATATTTTAGGTAGTGTATTTGAATTAAAACTTTACTATTAACTTTAAAAATTTATATTTAAAAATTAATAATTAATCTTAAAAAATATTTTTATAATTATTTAATATATCTGGGCAGGAAAAATTGCAAGGTTGCTTATCCACCGAATAATTCAAAAGGCAAGAAGAAACAGCTATAAGCCCATGCTTGCATTAAACGCACATGCATGTTATCAATAAGAATCACAGCTTGATCCTATCCCTTGAGTCCTGGGATCATAATCGTGTTTAATATAATTCTACTCCTATGCCAGTGCTACACTTTTCGTGCATGATTCTTCATTTTTATTATTTTAACCTTCATACGTTTTGGGAGGTCTTGTTGTGGGGAGTTGAGATTGAGATGCCCTTTGTAATTCCAGCACAAGCGATCATTCCTTGAAGCTCAATGTCTCAAGAATCCGATTTGAAACAATGCACTTGATGTTTATTGAGATGTGTGTGTTTCCTATCCTTCTCCTTGCGTATAATTATGATTCACATTTTAGATATAAGGTGAAAGTGAAATTTTCATCATGAATTTTATGTTTTTGATAAAAAAAATCAACTAAATAGAAAAATTAAGTTTTGATATATAAAAGTGAGTCCGTAAATATCAACAAGCTATAAAAAGAAAAAAAAAAAAGAAAAAGAGAGAGAAAGATGGAAGAGCCTGAGTAAAAAGGAAAAAAAAAAAAAGAGAGAGAAAGATGGAAGAGCCTGAACTTGATATATAATCGCATGGATCAAGATTGAATATTATCTAGTAGAAAGAAAAGTACTAAGGTAAAGGATGACAAACATTTCTTCTTTTCCTTGTAGCTGGTCGCCATGGTTTTGACAAACATTTCTTTTTTTCCTTGTAGCTGGTCGCCATGGTTTTGTAAAGGATGACAAATATTTTTTTTTTTTAGATTAACGTGGGTAAAAGTGAGTCCGTAAATATCAACAAGCTGTAAAAAGGAAAAAAAAAAAAAGAGAGAGAAAGATGGAAGAGCCTGAACTTGATATATAATCGCATGGATCAAGATTGAATATTATCTAGTAGAAAGAAAAGTACTAAGGTAAAGGATGACAAACATTTCTTCTTTTCCTTGTAGCTGGTCGCCATGGTTTTCAGGACCAGGACGTCAGCCTCGACGCTTTCTTCTAATGTTTTTATTAAGAAAACCAATATTCCAACAAGAACCCTATCTGTAAAACATCAAGTTCGTCATCTCCCCTCATCATGACGTCGACGTCCCTGTAGGCAAGGTCAGAGTGAATCCATAATAAACAATACAAGCAACAAAAGGTCCCACCCAGAATACCCAATGGCCATACCATAATCGGCCTCCTTTCAGTAATAATGGCCCTAAGCACCTTGCAGGGTTCAAGCCCACACCAGCATATCCAGCTCTTCCCGTTACAGAAATGGACACAAAAAATGCAAGTGCCATTGCCCCTGCCAGTATACCACATACCATTTGTAAGCCTATCTCCTGGCATCTTCTCTTGTCAAATGCCACGGTTACACCAACAAATAGCACAATAAATGTGCATGAGAATTCTAGTATAAATGCATTTGTAGGGCTTATCCCTTCCCCATTTCCATCGATCATGCACCCGCCCAGGGAATATTTTTCTTCTGCATTTTTGTCGATTACACTCTTGATTACAAGATAAGCCACGATTGAGCCTACACATTGTGCTGACACATAAAACAAGGCACGGACAGGAGTTATAACACCTTCAAGGGCAGCGATAAATGTGAACACAGGGCTCATGTAACCCCCTGATAAAGGGACCGTGGTCAACAGGAAGAAGAAGGCAATAACGAAGATTGCAAATGGGATTAGAAACTTGGGCTCGGCAGTGGTTGATTCCAAGCATGAGATTATGGAAGTGGTTAATGTGAATAACAGGCAAGCTGTTGCTACTAGCTCAGTTAGGGTTGCCCTCCACATCTGGAAAAATGAAGGCACACGATAACAGTTGCAAATCAATAATCCTATTTGTGCTAGAAAATTATAAAGAATACTAGTAGTCACTGATATAACACTACACTGATAAATCAAGCTGACCTCCGATGAAAAGATTTCGTGGGCACCAATGGAATTCAGTACTTTTATCATTATGGATTTTTTTTCTTTGAAGTCTGTTGCTTCGCAACCCTCGAGCGATTTTGATAATTCTTGATTACCATCATCTTGGTGGTGGTGGTGGATGACCACGTCCATTTGGACTTCAAATCCAGGGGAAAGTATAAAAGCTCCCTACGTGTATATATAAAGAACTAGGTTGCCAGGAATATATGCAGAATAATTCGTTAAAAAATAGGATAAAATGGACAAAATCAAGAGGAGGAGGGCTATTGTCTTTGCCATCGGTGGTGGGTTAAGTGACTTGATCTATCGGCCGGCCATGTCCAGAGTGAAAAGTCCGAGGACAAAAAATCCTCTTGATACAAACAAAATTCATTATAGTTTCATTAAAAATCCTCTTCTACATTAAAATCCTCAGGCTTTGATACAAACAAAAAATGTTGTGGTTAAATTATGAGCTAAGGTGATAGGATATCCATTATGAAAAACTAAGGATTCTTTTGGATAATGATTAGATATGTCTTGCATACAGCCAGATCTCTAATGAGAGGCAAGGTTGCTCTGATGCCTTTACTACCTGTTGCCATTGCTGAAATATAGTTTCATCACAGGATATAAAATTCAGGATCAGCTGGTCCTTTCAATAGTGTGCAAAAATCTGCATCCTCTTTGATTTCGTTTGAACTATATATTAATTTCTTGCTAGGTTTAGCCAATTAACAGTTTTTTCAGTTCAAATTGAAACTCGTTGTCCTTAGTAACTACATACATCAATGTGAAAAGATTGATATTATAGGATAGGTTTTTTTGGAATGAATACTACTATAGAGGGAATATACTCTGAAAATACTAAATATTATTACATTCATTAAGAATAATTAATATATAAATATAGTTGCATGACCGTTCTTAAAATTAAACATGCGGTTATGATCTTAACATCTCTGAAATTAAAATACTAAATTAATATCAATACATTCATTAAGAACAACTAATATGTAGATATAGTGGCATGATCTAATCTTAAGATCAAACATGTTCATACTTTTAAAGTGTGTTTGAGAGTGTTTTTATTTATACTTTTAGGTATTTATATTTTTAACTTGAAAAATATTAAATTAATTTTATTTTTTTATTTACAATAATTTTAATGTGATTATATTAAAAAAAATTAAAACAAATTATTTTCATATAAGAGTTAGTAATAAAAACATCGTTCACACACCCTAACCCCCCTAACTACAGAACATTGTGCCCATGAAACGGCAAGGGACGTATTATTACATTGAAAGAAACGACAACATGATGCACCGTATAAAAGCCTCTCTATTTTGATTCTGCTCCAAGGAGGTGTTCCCGTGGAATAATCTTGGTGTAGAGTGAAAACGCCACGCTGGCAACTACAGGCCCAACCCAAAATACCCAATGCCCCTTCCACAGATGACCGCCTCTAACGAGTGCTGGACCTAAACATCTAGCTGGGTTCATCCCAACTCCGGCATAGCCTTTGGTTGCGGTCACCGTTGTCGAGATGAACACGAGGAGGCCCACTACCAGCCCAATTATTGAGCAAAAAACAACTCGGCCCAGGGCTATGGCTTGCCGCCTGTCAAATGCGATCCATATCGAAGAAAATAGAAAGACAAATGTACAAATTATCTCCAGCCAAAGGGCCTGGCCCGTCTCGAGCCCTATAGCAACAGGCCCACTTGGTCCTGGTGCGATAATTTTTAGAGTGCAGCCTCCAAGTGAAAATGTTTGCTCTATGGTGCTTTTAACCACAGCTTTTAGAGCTAGTGCACCTAGTATGGCTCCAATGCATTGAGCCAAGATGTATATGGCGGCGCGTGAAGCAGTAATAAGGCCTGTAAACATAGCCGATAAAGTGATGGCTGGGTTCATGTGGCCGCCGGAAATGGGAAACGTGGCTAGGAGGAGAATTGCAATTGTTATGGCTATTAAGGTTGCCATTATAAGGTTTGGTGTTTTGGTTTGGGTCTCGTAGGAGGAAATTACGATAGTGTCCATTGCAAAGACCAGGACTGCTGTGCCAAAAACCTCCGCCAAGGATGCTCTCCACACCTGATAACACCAATTTTGTATGTTAGTTGCTGCCTCTGATTAAATGGTAAGGTTCCGAGGACCCAGATAATTTAATTTAAAGATATAAGAAGCAGCAGCTAAGCTAACATAACACTGGAAGAATTTCAAGCAAACCCAGATAATCTTGGGCTAGCCATCTTACTACCGTGAACCCCAGCTAACCCACCATGTTTACTGGAGTAGTTCGCTCAGGGCCGAAGGCTGAATTGAGGCATTGGAAATTAGATTATTCTATCGGGTTATGTAACCTAAAAAGCTTTGTGAAGCTTGACCAGGGAAATTATTCAGATGCAAAGGTAAACTGCACAAGCTTGAAGGTACTAACATTCAAAGAAACAAGTTCATCCAAGCCCAGAATCCTGCTCAATGCAGAGGAATCTCGCTTCCCTCTCTCAGTTTTTGACGGCCTGAAAGTGAAATGATTTATCTTCTAGTTAACAAGAAACCCAACCCTCAAAAAACTAATAGTTAAGGTTAAGATTAAGAAGCAAACCAGAAATTTAAGACATTCTGACTCTTACCTTGGCGTAGAGGCAAAAGGTTGGACCTTGTTCCCTCCATAACCAATTTCTTCATCCTGAACAGCTCCTGCGTTTCCTGCCATATTTTTACTAACTTTCTCGCATCATATCTTTGTAACAACACATACACAAAATATATAACCAAGATTAAACTGTACGAAATGGTGGTTGGATAATAATATCTGTATATGTCTATCACTTTTTCTCTCAACTACTCCTTTTCCCCCCTTCAACAGCATTATCGGCTACAATGAAACTTCACATTTATTACACATAGATATCTCTGGATAGCCTTATGGCCCTTATCACATGCCTTTCCAATAATCCATGAACCAAAAATACAAATCAAGTTGCAAATTGGAGTAACTGTGGTACCAGAGGTCAACAACATGTAGGGATAATCCTTGCACTGTTACGCTGAGCACATTAAAGCTATGCCGTTGGCTTTAATGTTATTGTAGAGAATGTGAATGAGCAGGTCTAGAAAAGTCAGAGAATATGTCCTCTTGTTCGAAAGAAGAAAACAGGATAAATCATATTCATAGACCAGAAACCAACCTTTTCTGCCTTTGGCACTGTGAAAATTCCCTGGTCATGACTGTTATATGATGGTACTGGTATTTGTAGTCTTGATACGTATGTACATAAACTAAGTAGTTGCTCCCGATTCAATTGCCTGATAAGTTTGGAAAGCGAAATTAATTAAGTGGCAGTCCCTCGCCTAACCCTCAAAGTCAAGTAATCTTGTTTTTTGTGAAAGTCAATCAGTATCTAACAACTAATCAAGTTATTAATTCTTCAAGCGAAAATATTGGTTACATATATAAGAGTTGAAGTTCTAGGACTGTAGTAGCTAGTAAGTAAACAGAATAGGGAAGCGGTGGAAGTGAATGAATATATAAGTAGATAAGTAAGTGTCCATGCACCGTTTCCTGCGACGTGCGCCATTCTGAATTGGGGTAATTTGTATCTTTCTAACGGTGAGAAGGGTGCGCAGAAAAAAACCTCAAACCAGACCCTGTTCTGTCATCCTTACGTTGGTATGTCCTAGCATAAAAGTCCAGCGCGAGCAACTCTGTATCTGACAATTCAGCTCCTCCAGAATATCTTGAATCACTACGTCATAGTGTTTGCTCATTTTTCTCTTAAATCAGCATTAATGCCTGGCAAGATAGTTTTGAATTTTTAAATTCTCGAAACAATTACTGGCTGGCTGGCTCTACGAATTCATTTTAGTCATAAACTATGTTTCTGGTTTGAGAAATTCTCATTGTACAGTAGTCATGTTTTTCAGATAGAGTAAGAGTGCCAAATACTGAGCAATTCATAATATTTGCAAGATACCTTTTTATGTTTCACTAATATTGCTTCCATCAGTGCTTATAGATAATCCTGAAGAATATGATCTAAGGAACCATTTGAAGTTACAGAATCATGGAACAATGAACTGCTGTTAATTTCAGGTTGTCCACACATCGTTCTTTTAGGTTATGTCCTCATATATGGGTCATCAAGTGCAGAATAAATGTCGACCTAAAAGAGGAGATTAAGATAATAGGAGTACTAAATAAACAAGAATGTCTCTCTGATCCCCCAATGATCGCGATGAACACTAGTACAAAATGGAACGAGAAGGGTTTTATGAGCCGAACAGTGCTTGCTTGGGCGTCTTAATTGCAATTTCTCCATCTATTATATGACAATCAGTATCTTCCAAAAGTTAACGAAGAATCTTCAAATTTGTCATCCTCCATGGACTTTTGCCAGTTTAGATTAGAATATGCATGCTCGATTGATATTTCCAATGATTGTTATTTAATGCTATCCATGTTGTTGTGAGTACTGACTACACTTATGATGGCACCAGATGGAAATTTCCCTGTTGATGTAGTTCCTGAAGGCCCTTTTTTTTTTTATCTCATGCATTTAACTATAAAAACCTTTATATCTTTCCCTATCTTGGCAACCTTTAAAGCATCTGAATCCATTGATCTGCAAACAAAGATAAAAATAATTCTTTCTTGCGTACGGTCGTCTGCGTTGATGTTAATATAATTCCTTTCTACCTGCAATTTATCAGGCATGAAACTTTTCCTTGCTTTGCTTCATTAAAAGCTAACAGATTCTTGTTAAATTATTCCGACTTCTGTTCTGATTGCTATCCAAATGGATACATTACAGTTACTTTCGATATCCTTTATCAGAGAAGTGATGGATAAGTGGTCAGTATGTTTATCCATAACTTGTTTTGTTTCAATAATTCCACCACACCATGTACAACATATAAATGGATAATTTGTCTGGCATTCTTGAGATAGGAATTTGTACAGATGATCTGTGTGTCACAAACAAGGATTAAAAGCTGAGAACAAAGAGTTTGGGAAAATGTAAAAAGCTAAAGATTGAAAAAAATGCCGAGGATCGCCATAATTGTATCGTATGGTATCATCAAAATTTCACTAGTGAAAGCCTGAAAGGGGAAGAAGTAGATAAAGACAACCTGACTTGACCTCATGATAGTTTGTAGAAAGCTTTGCTCGAAATAGAACACAGAACGGAGAAAGTGGATACTTGTAGATGAACCTAATTAGTTTGAAATTGAGACATGTTAGTTAAATTGAGCGTTTTTATTTAATTAACTTTTTTTTCTTTATTTCCAGCACTTTGTATGGTCAAGTTGTTTAAACCCCATACATGTCTTTAAAGTCTTCCAGTCAATATATGTCTGTCTTGGTCAGAATGCCAAGTTTAAGAAAGTTTCCTGAACCTCTCTTCTTTTTTTTCTAAGATAAAATATGCAATGGAGAAGAGTCTTGATTTTACTAGATGATAAGACTTGCAGGCAAGAGCAACTATCCAAAATTACTGTAAGTATCCCCATGTTGATAAACCACTAGCTGATAAAATTTGCACGCAAGAGTTAACTATCATTATCGTCATGTTGATAAACCACTAGCTGATAAAATTTGCAGGCAAGAGTTACTATCCAAAATTACTATCATTATCGTCATGTTGATAAACCAGGTTGGAATATAGGGTGGTCATGGACTAACAAGGAGATCATCTGGTAAATGTTTGGAGCTTTCGCCACCAAGTAAGGCAACTGCTTATCCGTTGAGTACCAAGGCGCTCACTCTTGCATGCCATCCTCTGTCACTGCCGATCTCATACCAGACTCCCCATCGGTGAGAATGTCTGAGAATTGCTGCCATGTTGGCCTTCTTTCTCTACCTGAGCCATTGATCCTCTGAGGTCATACTGCTCCTTTGAAATGACAGTATTCAACTTGAATGGGAATTCTACTGTCTATCGACCTGCAAACCTTACATTATTGGCACCAGGTCCTGGTTACAGCTGTGGCCTGGTTGTAGAGACTAAACCCAGTCTATTCAGATATTGAGGGTAGAAGCGAGTTCAGGTTTACAGTAAGTACTCCATCCAAAATTTAGCCTGGTTTAACATGACACTTTAATGGCTGACATTTTGTTGACGTAGACCCATTACAATGTTCCCATTTCTAAATTGCTTCTGCTCCATACATTTCCACCAAGGTAAATTAAATGTTAGACTTAAAGATGGCTCTGTAGTTATTGATAGCTATATGTCAGCAGATACACAGAAATCAGTATTATGGAATTGCCTTATAACGATCTAATTTTGTCTTTGGTTTTCAAATATGCTATGCTTGAGAGGATTCCGTTTTTTTTTTCCTAGAATGATGTGTTTGCCCTCATTTTTACTGTCACTAATTTCGCAACTTTGTTGTTTTCAGAAACATGGAAATCAACATGCACTTACCCCACTTTCTTGGCCAACAAAACACCCTGGTTGTTGTGTTTCGCTTTTCTCTATAATCCTAAAATCACAGTTTGTCCTGATTGCAGTTGTGGATGCAGAGATGCAGACTGAAGTACTGTTCCATATGTAAGGTACTTATCTGTAATTGCCTAAATTTTATCATGCAAGCAAGTAGTTCAACCCATTTTAGGAGTTTCCTAGTTATCCGTTATCATAAGAAGACAGTTTGCCAGATTGGTTACAAGTCATCGCTCTTTATGGAATAGCAGTGAAGTTGATTCCTTGCCACTATCAAACTTGGAAAACGCAGACATAGTGCAATGCACTAATGCACTAATCAAATGTGCCCCGTCATAGTTCATTGGATGTGAAGAACAATTATATTGATCATTGGAGAGTGAAAATGACAATTTCTAACCACAACAATAAGAGAAATTACTCAGACTGGAATGTGCTGGTACAGCATCCTGGTTTCAGGCAGAAATCAACTTAATTACCTTCAACAGCAGATTGCTCCCTACTGTCGGGTTTGCAGGTACTTAATGTCATTACATAGTACTTTCTTTCTTTTTTCTTAAGTAAAGAATTAAACGTGAAAATTAGCATCACAAGGAACCATGAAAATCATCCAGAATAGATTTTGAATGGAAATGCAATATAGCTATGTTGGGACATTTAAACATTTAAACATATAAATTTAGATGGTTCGATAATTTATTTATTTTACAGAGTTATTGGTTTGTATTAATCACTTAATACAAATAAAAAAAGAAATTTTTTTTTCTTAACTTAACCCTATTCTCAAGCTCTTTACTACTTTTACTCTCTTGATTTTTTATTCTATTTTTTATTTACACACGGACGCAACTTTTCACTGAACATATGTATATATATATACACACACTAATGGAAAGAAAGGACATAAATCATGCTATAATTTCCATTTGTATTTTCTATAATGTGCAAAATGAAAAGTTAAATATTCTTATTTACATATGATGGAACATTGTTTTGTCTCCATTAAGAAGCGAAGCTGCACTCTTTTTGGTTGAAGCCTCGAAACGGAAACTCCCATAGGGCTGATATAGGCCTGGAAATAAACTCAGAAAACGATGGATTTGTTGTCCTGCAATTATCGCAGCCACGCAAACATTGGAAATTAACTATGGTTTCTTGGACTACCCTGTAGTTCAAGGGTGGTTGAATAATTGAGATATGGGATTAACTTAATTATTTTACATTGACCGGACGAATAATGCACTCTTGATACTTCTCCGATCCCTTGTTACTCTCTTCCAACAGTAGCAACAGCAGTGATAGGCAACACCAACCCCATCTCCTCTCTCCTTTTCTTAACAAACAAAAAGGCCACAAAAACTCCACTTTGATTTTGAGGTTGTTTCTCATAAAGCCATGGACTTGTTCCTCCAACTTGACTCCATTAAGGTATATCATCAATGGGTCTCTTTGAAATTTTGTTGTAATATTCTTTATGAGATTATTATTTGTAGTTTTTGTTAGTAGGGTGATATGCTTCTGTGATCGGAGATAGAAAAGCGTCATTTACGAGGGAATAGGCAAGGTTTTTGGAGTTTATTGATGAATTTGCAGTTAAAAGGCATGAAACAAAGAGAAACAAAGATGTTTCGGTGAGAATGATGTACGTGTACTTAACAAAATAAGGATGGTGCAAAATTTTGAGAAGAAAAGTGCAGAGTCGGCTGCGGTGATGATGGAAGACAAGGCAACAAATGGTAATCATACTTGTCATTTTGCAACACAACGCACCGAATGTATCGTCAACATTGAATATCTAATCAAATTACCTGACAGACCAGTGGTTCCTTAATTCATCTTCTCTCTGTTCATCTCAATTATACGTACAAGGTGTCAAATCTAGTTACGACAAGCATACAACTTCGAATATCTTGTCGGGGTAAGATAAGGGAAACATACATTTAATTCTGCAGACTGAACTTTCTCCCCCCCTGTTCGCTCCACCTAACAGCTTTTTGAAAAGATCAGCATTTAAGCTTCATACAGGTCGCAAATAGCTATTGAATTTTCAATTGTGATCATCAGTCCTCCACGGAACTCTATGTTCATATAGTTTTAGTCGCAAATTACGTAGTGTGCTTGTGCAGACAAACTACGTCCGCGGATAACGGCTGCACGCAAACTAGCCGAATCAAAACAAAAATCGTGCTGTTTGATTTAACTTATCCGTTCAGCCACGTCGTATACGCACAAAATAAACATGATACTTGTGATAAGATTTTCGAATGAGAATTTTCATGACCACCTAAGCCACTACATAATATCTTTGCATATGTTTTACTTGATTTCATCTATGCTTATGTTAGATTATAAGTTTGTGTAGATTCATATGTTGAAAACTCCTTTGATTTTCATGAACTAGGTGCATGAGGATCAAATCATTCACAATATATATATATATATATATATATATATATGCGAGCGCGCAAACACGCACCCTTACATGAAATCTTTATATGAATTAGATTTTCATGAGCCAAATCACTTTGATTACCAGTTTGGTCCAAAAAGATGGGATTCTAAGTACTGTAATAATCCAACTTTGTGATAATCAAATCGAGGTGGATTCATGCAATAATTTGAGCACTGATAATCTATCAAATCATCAAAGAATGACGTTATTTTTTTTTTATTACTATGATAATAATTGTTTTTTCATATTAATTTTTTATTTAAAAATATATTAATATAATTTTTTTAAAAAATAAATTTTATTTTTTAACATCAATACATTAAAACAATTTTTTTAAAAAAATTAAAAGCATAATTTTCATTAAATAGAAATCTCCTTTTCTTTCCTTTTCGTTTTTTCAAGACAAACTTGAACTGCTGTTTCTTTTCGCTGGAGGCTGGAGCATGCCCCCTGTTTGATTGTTGTATAGCTGCTGTCAGCCTGTCACTGATGTTTCACGGAAGGGGGGGTGAAGGGCACCTTGGTCTTTTCGTTGTTTAAAAGTGTAGTCGTTTTAAGTTTTAGGTCTTTTTTTAAAATATATTTGCTTTAAGAAAACTTCAAATTACTAATTTTAATATATTAGTGTTTAAGATTAAAAAAATAAAAAAAATATTTAGACATAAAAAATAAAAATAAAAAACACTTTACCACACTACAAAACGGTCACAAGACTCTAAGAGCTACCCAGCTCAGGTTTGTCTACTTGATGTGAAACCTGCAAGTAAATTATTATTTAATCTCTAGATTTTAAATTTAATTACATTTTAGTCCCTCGTGCTTAAAGCTTATTACTCACTCCTTTGACTCTTGTTGACTGAGGACATATTAAAGAAATTTGTTGGCTTTTTTTCTTAATTTCAAATTTAGCCTGTGAGAATTTTATTTCTTAGGAAAATCCAAAATATTGCGAGCTTAGGGAAAAATCAAAAGGTTTTAACAAGACATTAGTCAACAGGAGTTAATGGACTCAGTTAAAGCTTACGAAACACAAACGACTAAGTTGTAATCAGACTAAAAGAACAGGGACAAAGGAATATTTTACTAGGTATGCAGCCAATTAGGTTGACTGAAACACACCTGCCCAGACTGTGGTCCATGTCCATTCTATCTAACATTATTATTGGCTGGCTGAGTTACATCTCTGTATTTTATTTTATTTTTTTGAATTTTTTTATATAACTTGATTAAAAATTTTAATTGACTTTTTTCAAAACTACGTGAAAGCTCAATTATTATTTTTTTAAATTCCAAAATATTATTATTTTAACCTTTAAAAAAATGAATTGCCTGTCTAATTAAAAGAAATAGTACAAGAAAACACGAGCGTGCGTGACCTGAGGTAGTTAGCAATGAACCATGGCTCGTCGTGATGATGCCTGGAATGGTGCACAAGACCATGCCTGAACTTTTGCCTAAAAGCAAGGCAATGATGAATGAGGGCACATGCTCGCGTGGACTTCCCCATTGATAATGATAATTAATTAATTGCCTTGTGCTGATAAAATCGAACGTGGTCTGATAAAAAAAATAAAAATACTTCTGATAAAAAAATTAATTTCCGGATAAAAATGCACGAGAGATTTGTATGGCTGCGGTTGGGGTTTCTTTTGGTTGCTTACAGTGCTCTTGAACATAATTTATTTTTTATAATTTAAAATTTAAAATTATTATTATTTATATTATTTTAATATATTAATTTTAAAAATAATTTTTTTAAAGATATTATTTTAATATTTTTTAAATAAAAATGCTTTACAAATAGTCTTTTAAAAATTAATTTTAATGTATTTTTCATTTAAAAATATATTAAAATAATATTTTATTTTATTTTTAAAATTTATTTTTAATATTATAATGTTAATATAAAATAAATAATTTTTTTTTCAAAAATGCAATTATACGTCACCGCCACGAAGTACCTAAGACATACTCTCGCTGTTTCTGTGTAAGTTTGTTTGTTCGATTATCCTATAAAACAACCACTGAATAAATAACACATCTGTCATCACTTTCTCTTACATACCCGTAATACGATCCCTTTTGTTTTCATCTTCATTTCTCACATAGACACCTACCAATCACACAGCTATGGCTCCTCATGGCGAGGGATCGGAGGAAGCCATGGTTGTTCAAGATGAGAATCGCAAACCCATCTCTTCCATCCTTATCGTTATCGGTACTTTGCTCTCTTTCTCTGTCTCGTATTTATCTGTCTGGGTTTCATTTCATTCCCTTGTTTATTTGTTTTTGTGTGTGTAATAGCTATGCAAACAGAAGCCATGCCTATTGTTAACAAGTTTCAGCTCAAAGAGGACCTTGATTCTGTGTGAGTTGATATTCTGTTCTTCTGTTTGTTTATGTTGTAAATGGATTTGATTGTGGGTTGCTGTGATTGATCGTAAAGATGGTTCTATTCATTTCAATGTGTGACAAAGTTGCAATCTTTTTTCATGAAATAGCTAAAAGATCGTTTTTTTATGTTGTTTTATTGTTCAAGTTCCATTTTTTTTTTAAGTTTGACTCTTTGTTAAAAGAATCAAGTACAATCAGTAACGGTGGTATATGATGGATTACCAGATCAAGGAGTATTTTTGTTGAATTTCAATTAGTAAAATACTGAAAGTTTTGTCCCTTTTCCTTTTGCTGAGTGATATGGGTAATTCGTTTTTTATTTTTCTAAATGAGGTTTGATTCTCTTTAATCTACAGTAAATAACCTTTTCTTTTTCAAATTCTGCGGGGTCATTATTTCTTGCTAGAAGGTTTTTATTTTAAGCTTGAACTTACAAGTTTGCTTTCGGAACTTTATTTACTGGAGAAAGATGGATACTGGAAATGACTATTTTTTCATTGTTTGTATGTTGTTACCCCTTACTTCGTGTTTATTCTGATAAAACTGATATCATGGAGATTTATAGGGTATTCAAGTTTGTGAAAATGTGACTTGCTTTTGTTTTCTATTTGATACCATATATTATGTGTTGCTTGGTTGGGGCGGAGTCTTATACGCCAAAGAATGATGATGATTCAGGTTTCCAAAAGGGGTGCCTTGGGTTAGATATCATGGCGTTTACAAAGATCTCCATATTGACTTAGTATGGCCTGGAAAGGATTCAACTCTGGGTAACTTATTTAGCTCTTGGGGGTTGTTCTTTTTTATTTTCTAATTGTGTTTAAAGCATCAACTATGCCTTAGTTGCACGACCACGATACTGGGATAACATGTTTATCAAATATTCATGTTTTGAAAGTTTATATTCAGGCTGTTATGTACTGAATTCCTTAAAACTATAAACTTCCACCTCCATCAAATTCACACATTCCAAGACACACAGTACTAAATCTTGTATTCACCTGTTCTGGACATGGATATGGGATATGGATTCTATCTAGGTTCCTATTGTCATACAATAACTAATGGGGTGTCAAGGAACAAATGTTCTTTTATCTGTAGCTTCCTATAGCATAATCATTCAAGCATGCCTTTTCAGGGGTTGATAGTGTGGGCACAATTTCTGCATCTCTTGTGACCTATGCCGCTATCCAAGCATTACAGCCAGACTTAATTATTAATGCAGGCACTGCTGGTAGTTTTAAGGTATGCTCTTCCCCTATGTTGTATGAACTACAGATTTAATTATTTCCAAAATGTTACTGGTCTTCTGGTATTCCATTTTTCATTTGATATTTCACTGTTAAGATTATTTTTTTCTTCCACATAAGCAAGGTTCATTCTTGTTTTCTTTTTTTTTTATACTGTGCTTTCGATATAACACACCAGCTGTCTGTTTTGGATCTGCGAATGCTATTATTTGCTAGTATTGAAAAGAGTTCACCCTCCTTTTATAAAAGCAGTAAAATACTGACTGCCATTCAAAATATTCATGTGAAACAAAATAATGCATTTTCTTTTAAATTTCTACCAAAAGCTGATTGATGGAAGCTTCCAGGTCAAAGGAGCATCCATCAGTGATGTGTTTCTTGCATCTGACGTTGCTTTCCATGACAGAAGAATCCCTATTCCTGTAAGTGTTCCTTGCGTTTTCCAAAAAAATTTTTCTTGCAACTGTCAATGAGGCAAAGGAACCTAAATTTTTGGATTCTGATGGCCAAAACCTAAATTTGAAGGCCATTAACAAAACCTATTGTTCATTTTATTCATAATATCCTGTGATCAAAATAAACTACTTATCTCATTAGTGAAACCTGCAATCTGGACATAAAGTTGTGTAGATGCTACAGGTTGCTGGAAGTCCTCATGAGCTTTGGCACTCCAAGTGAAAAAAACTCAAAACAAAACTATGAAAGCACATACAAACTCCTAGCAGATGGCTAGGTTGGGTGTGTGGTTTTTAATTCTGCTTCATAAATGATGATTTTCCTTTTTCTGTACTGTATTTTTCAGTATCACTACTGTGCCTAAGCCTTTTCTGCCTCTTTTTTTCTTTTTTTTTCTGGTAGGTTTTTGATCTCTATGGAGTTGGCTCAAGGCAGTCTTTCTCAACACCTAATCTCTTGAAGGAGCTTAACCTAAAGGTGATTTTTATTGAACATTTCCATCCCTTATCTCTGTGCTGGATGCTTTCTTTTTGCATTAGTTTTCAGCTAGTTAATGCTTTGAGGCTCTTACCATTTATGAGATTGGGTCCAAATAATTCTAAAGGTTCCCAATAAATATATAGTCTATTTCTTATGGCACTATAGTCTTGTTTTTCTGAAGAAAGAAACCATGCTTTTTTGGGATTTGACTGGTGAACTTTACAAAATTAGGATCTTAACCTTTTGAACATGGTTAATGATCCAATATCACATCATCAATAAACTCTAGGAAGTAGTGTGTAGTTTTATTTATGTACCTGCTTATTGCATACTCTGCCAATGATGATGCAGTGCTAGTTAACTGATGGCAGTGAATGGTTGAAATTCTGTTTGACAGGCATATATCAATAAACTATGCTGAATATTTG
Organism: Populus euphratica; assembly: GCF_000495115.2. NCBI lineage: Eukaryota > Viridiplantae > Streptophyta > Magnoliopsida > Malpighiales > Salicaceae > Populus > Populus euphratica. The sequence goes on along the minus strand of NW_011499847.1, from coordinate 2,105,188 downwards.
CCTACTGCATGATATGGAAACTTTCTGCATTGTTTCATCTGGACGCCTCCAATGACCTTCAAAAATTTTAATACACTATGTTGATGTTTCAGGCTGGGAAATTATCTACTGGAGACTCTCTGGATATGTCCCCACAAGAAGAAGCATCAATTGTTGCAAATGATGCTACAGTTAAGGACATGGAGGTAAAGTTGAATTCTTTCCTGATAACATGGGGATAACATGGGGGCTGAAACATCCCCATCCCGATGAACTGAGTTATGGACTATGAGATTTTTTTTTATTAATTGCTTGGTGCATATTTAAGACTTAACCTTCAATGTTCAGGTTCTGTTGATATTACTGAACATGTCATTTGCCTTTCCTTTTCTTTTCCCTTTTTTTTTTTTGTCTGAGGACAGAAGAAATGGGACTGAAAATGTAGATCCTTCCTGTATTGCTACATGCTAGATGTTTGTCTGCAGGAGCTTCCTATGCTATGATTCTTGTTAAAATTGGAATGCCTGCCTTGCAAATGGACTCTTTTATCTAATAATCTAGTTAGACAGATACAAGGTCTTGGAAATGCTCGTTGCCATTGCCTTTCATTCTCCAATTAGTCATAAAACATGCACAAGTACCTGACACCATTTCCATTTAGCAAATGGAGTTTAACCAGATGATGGGAGTTTTAGTGTACAAAAATGCATGACTTACAGGATACATTGAATGCAATTTCCTTCGATAAGTTCTGATGAATCTTCAACAGCAGTGTACGATATACAGCCATACATCATCATATCTTGAACACCTTTATGCATATTAAACTTGAATTTCATTTGTTCTGGAGTAATGTACACTGGGATTTTGCTGTATTGCTCCAAAATGGCAATTTTGGGTTTTCTCTGGAACTAGGAATTTCTTGCAATTAGCTTAGCTTATCATCCTTTTTAGTGCAGCTCACAACCTTTCTCGCTTTATATGATAGGGAGAATGACACATTAACTGAAAATACCTTTCTCATTCCTAAATTTTATATGTTTCTTGGGCTCCTGAATAAGTATTTGATATATTTGGCTTCAGGGAGCTGCTGTTGCTTATGTGGCTGATCTTTTGAAAGTCCCTGCAATATTCATAAAAGCTGTGACTGACATAGTGGATGGTGAAAAGCCAACTGCAGAGGAGTTCTTGCAGAATCTAGCTGCAGTGACTGCTGCACTTGACCAGGCAGTCACCCAAGTAGTTGATTTCATTAATGGAAAGTGTCTCTCTGAACTTTGATATGATGTGACCTTCACTGCCTGATTCTTTTGAAGATACATGTGAGGAAGTGTCAGATGAACCATTGTTCTATGAGATATACAAAATAGGTTTGAAATATGATATTCAGCTTAAAGTCGCCATAGTTCATAGTTTGAGTAGGACCAATGCTCTTAGGTCTGGTGATTTGGTTTCTGTTTCCCACACTCGACCAAGGTTCAAGCATTGGTTCCAACATGGTATGAGTAGGTATATACCGTTAATCTGCCAAAAAGTTGATATGCTGATTGTTATTTGTTCAACGACACAGTTTGGATTATCTGGTTCTAAGCAAAGCGTGGGTCAAGTCCACATCATGTGGTCTTTCTGCAATTGGGTGATGGTTGCAGCGGGGAAGCTTCTTATAACAGAAGAAAAAAGGTATAATCAAGGACTCTGCAGTTAGTTTCTATAGTTTGGCAGTGAAGCTAGTTTCAGTGAAAGAGATGTCGTGACTGCTTATGTTCAGTTGCATGAACTGGCATTTGAATTTTTCGATGACAGGCATTGTATATTCTCATTACTATTGATATACATTTGCACAAATATATTCATGGTTTGGTTTTGTTGTCATAAAAACTTTCCGACTTCTACGATTTGAGCAACCTTAGCCTGCAATTCGTGGACTCATTTTTATTTGATGGCCAGCCACCTGCAAACTACATTCTATTAAAACACGTTAACCTTATTGTTGCGGAAACCTTTTCTAGCATAAAAAGTGACGTTCTCCATTATACGTGACGTGCTTTGAACCCAAGTAGTTGGGTATCCAAATCGGGTGATCATCGAAGATAAATTATTATCTGGTTTTTAAAGAATGGTCTGAGGGAGGGTTCAACTATTATTTCAGTAGAGATGTGATTTTTAGATTTTACATTACCCTCTGTTGACTTGCTCCTATTTTCTGTACTGCTTATCTTTTTGGTACAACAAGAGATAAACGATGTAATAATACAAGGCTGGCGCATCTTCTTTTTTAATTTTATGTTTATTTTATGCAAGGATTTGGGGCAGCATGCTTGGATAAAAGCAAGCACCACATCAGTGCAGCAAGTTGCAAAGCCAGCACCAAATATCAACCAAGATCTTTAAACATAATCTGCATGAAAGCCTTGTTTCTCAACTACTGCCGTTACCCTAAATAAAAGAACGCAGATTTATGTATCACTCTGTATGAATGAAAATACAATTATCCCATCAACCTTATTTTAATATCTTCAGCATAAAATGCAGCTGTATATATGAGACGCCTGCCTTTGCTTCATAGGGAATTCAAGGGGTCTGTATAACATCTTCTAGCAAGTGTATCACATTCTTCTGGCAGCGAAAACATGGGGTATGAACAGATCGTACAGGGAGGCTTGACAACGAAGGCCAACCCTAGCAAAGCTACAATTCTGGCTCTTGGCAAGGCATTCCCTCCCCAGCTAGTCATGCAAGAGTTTCTGGTTGATGGATATTTCAAAAACACCAATTGTGATGATTTGGAGCTCAAGCAGAAGCTAACTCGACTCTGTAACACTACTAACTTTTCTTCCGTTTATTTTTTCACATCCAGTTAACTGCTAGTGAATGCATGCATATCCATATCTATTGAATCTATAAATGAGAGATCTTGTGGGGGATATGACACTCACAATATATTGGTTATTTTATGTGCATTCTTCTAACTGAAAAACTCACATTTTCACTTAATGGAAACTTGCAGGCAAATCAACGACTGTGAAAACTAGGTATGTGGTCATGTCAGATGAGATACTAAAGAAATACCCTGAACTTGCCATTGAAGGCCTCCCTACTGTCAAGCAGCGATTATCTATCTGTAACGATGCTGTCACACGGATGGCTATTGATGCTTCACGGGCTTGCATCAAGAAATGGGGCAGACCTGTATCTGATATAACTCACTTGGTCTATGTCTCATCGAGTGAAGCTAGGCTACCAGGTGGCGACCTTTACCTAGCAGGAGGTCTTGGGCTCAGCCCTGAAACACAGCGGGTTATGCTATACTTTGCAGGTTGCTCTGGAGGTGTCGCTGGCATTCGAGTTGCCAAGGATATTGCTGAGAACAATCCTGGAAGTAGAGTTTTACTGGCTACTTCCGAAACTACTATTATCGGTTTCAAACCACCAAGTGCAGACAGACCGTATGATCTAGTCGGGGTCGCACTCTTTGGGGATGGTGCTGGAGCTATGATAGTAGGCACAGATCCAATTCCGGTCACTGAAAGCCCTCTCTTTGAGCTTCATACAGCAATCCAAAATTTCTTGCCAAACACTGAAAAGACTATTGATGGGAGGCTAACAGAGGAGGGTATCAGCTTCAAGCTATCAAGGGAGCTTCCTCAAATAATTGAAGATAACATTGAGGGATTCTGTCACAAGTTGATAGGAATCGCCGGACTGACTGACAAGGATTACAACAAGATGTTTTGGGCAGTCCATCCAGGCGGGCCTGCAATCTTGAATCGGATGGAGAAGAGATTTGATTTGCTGCCTGACAAACTAAATGCTAGTAGAAGAGCTCTAATGGACTACGGCAATGCTAGCAGCAACACCATTGTGTATGTGCTGGAGTACATGATAGAAGAATGCAGGAAGATGAAAGAAGGCTCTGAAAATTGTGATTGGGGCCTGATACTGGCTTTCGGACCTGGAATTACCTTTGAGGGTATTCTTGCAAGAAACCTAGCTATGTAATATATGATATGATGGCGCCATGAGTATTATAATAACTTGGTTCTCCTACAGCTAGTGGCAGAATAGCTCTGATTGCATTTTCTTGGCCAAAAAGCTCCTTTACGTAACATGACAGCCGCATCAATTCGTAACTATTTATCAAAATCACCCCTAAGCCTGCTCAAATGTAACATGACAGCCGCATCAATTCGTTTTTAACTACTTATCAAAATCACCCCTAAGCCTGCTCAAGACATGCTCTTATATCAGTTTTGATGGGTATCAAAAGTCAGCACCTCATAAAGGTAACTAGATTTGCATCAGCTCTCACAGCATGAACAGAAGCGAATATTAGCGTCGAAAAAATAATTAAACATCCATTAAATTATATTTTAAGTACGAATATCCAACCAAAGTTTCTGCATCCCCAGCTTTACAAGTGAACCCACTTTTCTCCAGTCATGATTTGATAGAGAAATTTCACCGTGTGGAGAACAAAACAGATATGTTGCCCAAGTCAATTTTAGGTGGCAACGTTGCTCTTCGACCACACCATAAAAGAACTTTAGTTACACCACTCCAGAGGGGAGGCGGAGAACAAGCTGCCCTCCAAATACACTGCAAGAAAATTACAATCAGATATACTGCAAAAAAAATTGTACCTTGATGTTTCAAATGCTCTTCTGGTAAAAGAATGAAATTCAAACATTAGCGAACCTTTTGACATAATAATAACAGAAATCTGCTAGGATGAAAGTCTGGACGATTTCTGAGATGAGAACCATAGAAGGCCATAATCCATACCCCAAGGCCACCAACAAGTGTCCACGAGTATCTAAAACCTGTTTAAAAGAAACAAGACTTTAATGGTAATTGCAACTCTAATCAGTTTATATTTTGATGGAAAAAATTGTTTCAGCCAAAGATTAGGAGGAAACAATATGAAGTACTTATTTTTAGACAAAAAAAAAAAAAAAGTGCATTTGACGCATAAATTTTGTAAAATGACTCCTACAAAAACTGTGCTAGCATCAGGTTGGCATGATTGACTAGAAATAGTAAATGGGATGAAGAATGAGAATCTCTGCCCATTCCAGTATCATTGATAACCACTATTCAATCCTATTCGGTAAATTGATTATTTTATCACAATAAACAATATGTGGTTTTGTAAGGTCTGTCTAAGACAGCAATGTTCCGCATTTTGATTGCATACTCGAAATAAAGCTCTTGTGACACCGAAATCACTTCATGATGTGGCCAGCTATCTGAAAGCATCAATAGCATTTAAAAGCAGCAATAAAAGCAGAGAGATACCAAACACAAACCCACTGGCAGAGCACTAAACGTATCAGAAATTTTCAAGAACACCTAATCTGATAAATTTAGGCTCCCTGGTTCGAAACATTTTTGTATGTTCCCTTTGGAACACATTCTAAAACCAGCTATATGAAGATTCAGATCTGCAAGAACAAACCTGGAGAACCCAATGGGCACAGCTCAAGAACCTTGCAACACCCAATGCAAATACATAATGAGCAGTGAATGGCTCAACAATCTGAAAGTAGAGGGAAAAAAGGATGAGTTTCAACTTTCATTTTGAAAACCTACTAAACTAATACTTTTTACATAATGAAATCAAAGCACCAAACCTTGGTGTTTTGCATGACCCGCAACTGAGGAAGCACAGAAACAGCTTCCAGGTATACACAGAATGCCCAGAGGATCCGGTTCAGTAGGTTATGAGCTGTTGACGGATGAATAAGCAAAGCCAAGACAGCACAGGGTGCCGCCTGCATCCAATTCAAAAGAAGGGTATGATTTAAAGGTATTGCATGAGTTAAAGGTCTAATCATTAACAAATAAATATTCATAATCATTCCAGAGAAATAAAGAGAGCTTGCTAAGCATGAAAGAAAGAATTTGAACTTGAATGTGAGAAAATCTAAGCAGCAACCTTAGTTGCATCCACAAGTTTGTGGCAGTATCATAAGGAGTATGCCATTGTCATGGAGTAAGCGATTAGAAAAGAACAAGAACAAAGAAGTATAAAGGAGATATTACAACTAAATAGTGAATATTGAAGGGGAAAAAAAAAATTAAAGAAGAGAAAAACATTATACTAATTCAACTTTCTAAATTTAAGTATATAGTTGAAGGGATGTACACAAAAGAGTTCAAGGATGCCCAAAAAATCCTCAATCAAAATGTACAGTAAAAAAAGAATAAAGAATTGACTGCTACAAACATATTCTCGATAACATTAACACCTAAGCTTGGCTTGTGAACAAAGCGGTATTCATTCCCAGGTGAAAGAAGCACAAACTTGCCAGAAATGCCTTTATTTTACATTTAAACTTACATTAATACAAACAAATGTAACTGTAACAGGAAAAATTAAATAGTCTTTCCTATTGAGTAGCCAGAAATATACCTGTATTAACAAAACAGTGTGGAGTTAATCAAATACTCACCACATAATATAATGCAAAGTTGTCTTTGTCCTCCATGTAACTCGACTTCAGATTAAAACGGATCATATAAATAACCCACAGGGTTGTTGCCAACGTAGCTAAATCCAGTATGGTATGTATATCATATTCCATTACGAAGCTGCAGTACAACCTTACAGCTAAGAACATGGCTGTCAGCTCCTGAGTTTTCAGAGACAATCCTGAAAAACATTAAAATAATGTTAAAAGACAAAACTTTGCATCCAAAAACTAAAGATATAACCACAAAATCATTGAACCACAACACGTTCCAAAATTTCGCAGAAAAATCCAAGCTTTCTTTCTAATTACATTAGTTCCCATCAAACAAACAAATTTATCAGTTAAACAACAACAAAAAAAATCCAAAACTTTATTTCAAAAGCTAATGATAAAACCACAAAATCATTGAAACACAACAAAAGAAAACCCAACATTTTGCGCAATAATCCCAAATCTCTCTGATTCCATCAATTCCAAACAAAATTTTATCAAAACAACAAAAATGATCAACCAATTCAATCAATTCCGAATAAACAAAAAATAAATAACAACTCGTTGATCAACAAAAAAAATTACTGAAATTTACCACAAGAATCCTACATTTCCCTCTAATTCAACCAATTCCCAATAAAAAATCAATTCATTAATCAGAAAAAAGTAAAAAATAAATAAACACTAAATCAGTGACGCACAATAGAAAAAAATCCAAAATTCAACAAAAAAATCAAAACCCTATAGATTTGGGATTCCGTTTAATTACCAGCACAAGTTTTCTCTTTCATTAACTTATAAATAAGCACAGAGATTCCAATGGAGTGAACAGCCTCAGCAGCCACAAAGAGGTTATCGTGATCGTGTACGATGAATCTGAGGAGCACCAGCGCTGACATTCCAGCCACCACCGCCAAAAACGCCTTGACCTTCGGAGGCTGCCGTCGCACCCACGTCGTAACCACATGGATCGGTCTCCTGGGTGGCCTCATCGTGGAATTCGATATGATTTTCCTGAGAAAGTGATGGAAATTGAGGGGTAATTAGGACGATAGATTGAAAAAGGGAGGGGATTTTTTTATTGGGCTTTCGCGGAATTAGTTTCTTTCCTGTTATCGTTTGCTTAATTGTAACTTTTGTCTGAAAAGAAAGTAAAAGTCAGCACAGTCACTTTAGTTTCAAATAAGTGATTAATTCAACCCATACATTTTAGTTTTATTCAAATTATATCCTTTGATTCTATTTTAAGCTAACATGTACTGACCTTCTTATTTAATCGATTCATGCAAAAATAAATTTTAAGCTAAAATCTCGATTACTCACTACCCTAAATATTCAAGATTTCCTGAATCAATCTTATTAGAAGTCTTGTGATTCTAACCATTTAAATTATTATTTTCACGTACAAAACCTGCAACATTTTAACAATATTTTTATTTCCAATTACCATGAATTTGAAGTTACAAACACATACCAAAGTTTTAAGATGTTTAAATTTTATGATCTTGAGTTTTAAATAATATTTGACAATGAAATGATTGTAGGGTGTGGTTTAGATGATTTTGGAGCCAGATAATGGCACAAGGCAGGATCAAAACTCTGGAAAAATCAAAATAGGAACTTGAACTGCGGGCAGGAAGCTACAGAGACGAGGTTCACATCTGAAAAAGACCGAGGGGTGTGTGTGGATAAGCTAGACAAGTTACATCAGAAGGTCCACGAACTTGATCTCCTAATGGTAGGCTTCATTTGTTTGTCTTCCTCGAGTGCCACCGTACCCAAATGAGAAGGGTCTTCCAGCATCATTTTTGCAACCAAGTAACCAGCAATGGACCAGGTTTGGAATTTACGAGCCTGTTTCCCAATGAAACGACCAAGTTTCCCATCGTAATATTCCGGCCAGTTGTCTTTTATTAATCGTGCTTCGGCGAGCTCGATAGCACGTCTTGCGATTTGGGGGCGGCCAGTCTTGATGCATGCCGCGGTGAGAAGCCACAAGAGCACTGCATCCATTGCAACAGCCAAAATGTCTCAAAGATGATCTCAGCAGGGAAATACAGAAAGGTTACACCAGAGAGCTCAACATGGTTGACAGAGTAAAATAATGAAGATTTTAAGCAGGTATACAAGTGGCGTGAACAGTATTTAACAGCGTAGGTACAAAATATAACTGTTGTTTCAATCGAAGGCCAAAATACATGAAAGAACTTGCATAAAAATAGTTTAAGCTCTCTGATCAATGACTTGATGCATGAGTGGGATCAGATTCTCCAACAAAAAATGGGGTGCTTACAAGGCCTTTTTTTATCTGATAAGAACAAGAAACTCTGGATCGATGTGTCGGGGATTAACATTCAGCGTTTCAAGGGGATAAAAACATGTAAATACTTATTCAATAAAAATTCAAGCAAAGGCGTGGCATAGCAACAAAGTTAATCATTTTGGGCCTCATTTTATCAAATGCATTATGCAGGCCAGATCTGCAATCAACCAAAAAACCACGGCAGATGTAGTTGCTTTATGAATTTGTTAACCTAAGGAAAATGTAGTGCAGTAGCATACCTGGCCAGGATCCTCCATTGTGGTAACTCCATCTAGTGTTTTTTGGATCACATCCTGTAACAATCCGCCATTCATGGCTCTCTATTGCTGGATAGATTACCTTGAGTGGCATTTCCCCAACCAATTCCTCCCACCGTGATTCTATAAGATCCATTATTGCGGTGGATTGTTCAGGGGTTGCCAAGGATGACAGAATTGCAATACAATTACCCAAGCAAAACCAACGGAAGTCCATTCTTGCAGGACTAACATTCCCGATAAAGTAACCACCACGGACTGGCATAAAATCAAAAATCCATTCTGGAAGAGAATCAGGTATCACATTAAACTTGTTAACAGCAGTATGAGAATATTCCTCTGTTTTATAGCGATAAATATCATTAAGCTGTTTCAAGTCAATCCAATAATAACTCCTCATGTGAAAACTTAAAGCGTGAAGGCGTTTTGTAATCCGTTCTACAAACTCATTCCCCTCCTCATCTTGCTTCAGTAAAAGTAAAGCACATCTTAAAGCCATGAAGAAAAGTGCTTGAATTTCAATGGGATACCCATAAACACCCTGAAAGATGCATAGCCAAAGACAATACATTATTTGAACTTGAAAAATAAGCAAAGGATGAACATAGCAACAAGCACCACATTAAGTACAGTCCAGGCGGACAATAGATTAAGAGATGCCTCATTTGTAATTAACCAAGGAAACTCACCATTCTGCGATCAACCATGCAGCATCCATCGGCGCAAAGAAGAGTCGGGAATGTGTCAAACCCCTCTGAAAGACATAAACTCAAAATTAGGCGCATACCCTTCTGACATTCTGGCTTTTCAGCCAATGATATGTCGCCTGTGGACTTGGTATATGCTCGGAGTAAGAAAATCCACCAAAACCCAGAATCAACAGGAGCCACTCTTCCTATTGCACTCTCACCAAAATCTGCCATCAAAGTCTCATTGTTCGTGACAGGATCGTGGAGTACTTTAAAACTTGCAGGCATTACCCCTTCTCCAAGCTGGAATCTGTCAATCTTTTTCTCCCATGATTGAAGGCGTAGAGTCTTCAAGATGAAATTCTTGACTATTTCAGGTTCCCCGTTCATCAGAAAAGCCAATGCACTTGGGACAAAATCTCTTACAAACACCTATGAAAATAAAGAAACCAAATTAATGTACAAACTCTAAACCCTAAAAGATTCCAAGACGCCGATTACAAATGCAAGACTGTCATTCTTATGCGATAATATCAGATACATACATGCAAAAAACATGGAGTGGTAGAAAGGTTAACTTGGAACACGAATCATAATCGCATTATAGACACAAAGATTATCAAAAGGCAGAACGAAAAGGAAATAAATATCCCCTGAATGTAGCTTCAAACAAATCAAGTGAAAGGTCAAGCAAAAATTGCAGCCATCCAACTAGCAACAAAATGATTCTATCTGCAGATAGCTAATACCCTAATAAACAAAATTTCTTATCATATAAAACAAGGTAGTAAAAATCACGGGGTCTTCACCTGATCATAATTCACCTGTTCCTCGGAATTATCCAGTGCTGCTATGGTTCCAACAGGTTCACCACGAAAATAAACCAATGATCTCCTCAAAGCCTCCCAAGCATCAGCCACAGTTGGATGTGTCTCAACCCCAAATTGTGATAATGGAGTATTAAACCCTGACCTTCTACCGGGAGAAGGAAAACAATTAAGGTGGTCAATTAACCTAAAATTATTCTCAACTCTTGACGAGGGACGAGGAGAAGGAATTGGCAACCCAGTAGACAATTCGCTTAGGGACCTTTCATCGCATGATCTTTGCCTATCCATATTCAAAGGCCTTGGTGGCCTATCAAAAATCCTTGAGAAATCAATTTCTTCAATTTCAGCCATGTCACAAAGGGTATCAGCATTTCTCAAGCTTCCATTTAGAGACACATCCACATTAATACTAGACATTTGTCGGATGTTTTGCCAATGACAAAACACACAACTTTGAGTGCAACACCTTGTACAAACAACCTGCAATTGAATTCACCAGAAACAACCAAACTCAATGCATGTAAGAGAAAAACTTGTAATAACCGAGACGGATTTTTCACTCCCTCTTTGAAAAACGAAGAACAAAGATTCAAGACTCAACCTTTCTGATCAGTTTTGACAAGTTTTCTCATCAACCAAACAGAAAGTCTTAACTTTCACACACGAAGCCCTCAAAGTTTCAAACTTTTTATTCGAAAAAAACAAACAGCTACAACAAACCAAGTTATTTGCCGAACAAAAATAAGACCAACTCCAAAGACAGCTTCGATGACCCAAAAAAAGGGAAACAAGCAGAGAGCAAGAGAGAGAAAAGAAGACGCACGGGCTTGCTTTGGAGAGGGTGACGAATGAACAGAACCGAAAACCATTGAATCAAGTGGGCCCAAAATGCAAAATGTGGTACTTTATTGGTAGAGCATAACAGACAGGTGAGGCTGCTTGCATGTACAGACGGTTCGTGGGTCCACGTGGGATTCAAAACTCGATACTTTTGTACATGGAGAAGACAAACCTCAAATTTAGTTCCTAAACTATTGCTCAATTATCAATTGAGTCCTCACACTGAAACTCACCTTGTATTAGAAATTCTTAAATTAGTCTCCATTCAAATCTGTTAAGCAAGTTTCGGCCTAAAGTGCATACCTTGCCCTAGTGCTATAAAATCCGCTCTGCCTAGATGGTTAGTCTATTGAACTAACACCCTGGCTGCTTGATCAGGCTGATGGATGGATCAAGTTTTAATATACTGTTTAATTTAAATATCAAAAGGATGTTGTCTCGACGATTATTTAACATGATAGAAGAGGATTTAATTCAGAAATTCTGTCATTAGAAACTTTATTGGGAACATGTTTAACTTAAGATCTGACAGCAGAACCGATAGATATTCTGGGGGCTAGTTTAGGGCATCCTTATAATAAGTTTGTGAAGGTGCATGAGCTTTGGAACTTGAGCCATGAAAGTAAAAAAAATGAAATGGACACCAGTCCGTGACGTAATAATGCAAAGGGATCTCCTCTTTCTTTGCAGAGTGGAAAGATGTCCTTTTTTGGCAGGGCGACAGTCTTCGTCATATCCAATAAGAGCTGGCATTGGTAGTTGGTTTTTTTTTGCACCCATTATGCGTTGGGATCGCCATGGAATTTATTGTGCCCATGTTAGCATGAACAATAGGAGCAGTGAAATCCTGTCTGTTACTCTGTTACCTACACCAGGGAAATGATTATATATATATATATATATATATATATATATCGTAGTCATTGAAATTTGAAAAAAACCTAGATATTTGACGACACGAAACCACCATTGAAAAGAAAAGGAAAGGGAAGGAAATACAATAAGTACCAGAAAATTTTACATGAAAGTAAAAATAAGATTATTGCATGTTACATCATAACCTTAATCATTCACAAAATTACACAGATGAGTATAGAGAAGCACGGATATCATGAAAGAGATGTTATATTTATAGATGTTAATTTGAAATCATAGTAAGAAAAAAAAAACAGAGACTAGTCTGCTTACTAAATAAATATAAAAAATTGTATAAATAATTTAATTTTTCTAACATGCATATTAATATATAGGACTAAACAAAAATTAAAAATATTACTTATTTATAGAAATACTTTAAAATTAATAAAATTTTATTTTTTGTTCTTAAAGTTTTATTGCTTATTACTTAGTGTAAAAAGATTTTCTTAAATAAACCTATTAAGATTTCAACAGTAATACCTTATTTAGATGCACTATTAAATAAGATTTAATAAAATAAAAAAAGTTATACTCAAAAAGAAAATTAAAAATTAAAAAATTAAAAAAAGTAATTGAATAAACTTCTGAATGTCTTTTCACTTATCCAAGATACTAGTTTATCGGACTTGAGATCCAAAATATTAATTGCGAGCTATGAATCTTTATAATTCATGAATATTTAATGTCCATGATTTATGAATGTTCATATTAATAAATGTTTATAGTTCATAAATTATTCATAATTACATTTATTCCCGCACACATAATTAATATATTGATTCGTATACCAAGATATGTGGAGACTATAAGAAATTATATATAAAAAAAAACACGTACTTAACAGTAAATATATTTTATTAATCAAATCTAAGCTTTGAGTCCATCTACATAGCTATTTTGAGTTTATAGCTATTTTGAGTTTGAGATTTTTGTTATCCAAAGGTTATTTAAGAATATTTTTTCACTAATATTGAATTTGTTTTTCAAAACATGTTTATTATCTCATATTAAAGCAATTATATTCGAATATAAATTAAATTCAACATGATTTTAATCTCAAGTGTGTGTTCAATATCACTGTAATTAGACCAAATTAAAAACACTGATTACATGTTTTATAAGCCATTCTAACAATTACATCATGATAGTGACTATTCACAAGATTCATTTTTAAAATTACACAAGTCAGTCATCATGGAAACTACAAGAAAAATGCAAGGACATTATAATAGAATAACAGTGATCATTTAATTACAAAACATTGTGGGGAGAGATTCACGGTATTCAAGTTATAATTACGGGGTAATTATAAAATAAAAGAGAGATAGATAAAAAGAAAATTACATACTGAAAAAAAATATACATTTTTTTCTCTCTCTACCAATTCCCCCTTTGTTTTACGTTCACCTCTCTTCTATGCTATAAATATTCAATAACTACAGCTTGAATATCATGAAACTTGTAAAAATACATGATACTCTCAATGTGCAGCGATATGGAATGGGAAATATGTTACACGCTATACATCATAAGAGGAAATATTTACAACATCTATCGTGGAAAACATATGACAAGCCTTCTTGCAGGGATTGGAAAACATATAAGAAGCCTTTGGTTTGGAAAAGTAATGTCACTGTGAATGTATAAAACACCCCATCAAAGCAGTGACCATTGCAAATTCGGATGGAAATAGTCTTCTTGCAGGGTTTTTGCTGTGCGTGTGTGATTAGGGAGCATTAATTCTTTAACCAGAGACATATCATCCACTAGTGGAAAGACTATAATTCTTGGCAGAGGAGGTTGATTAGCATGAAATTCTCACTCAAGCAAACTAAGCTAGAGAGTAAAATATAGATTTTATGTGCGTTAGAAATCAAAATATTCCTGAGAACTTGGAAGGTCGGCGAAATTAGGATCTCCCGGACTCGCGGCCTCCATAGGCCTCCCTTAACTTCCAGACCAACCTCTGCCTTTCTGCGATTTGAATAACGACGATGCGCAAGAGGGAAGCTTGCTTGGCCCATCAACTTTCGACGAACCTTTTCACATGATGAGATTTATCGATAATGGATAGTTGCTTAGCCCATCAACTTATAATGATTTATCAAGCCCCAAAAAAATAAAGAATCTATCCCTCAAAGAAATTATTTTAGTTCCTTTTTATTTTTATGTTTATGATGTATTAAGTTTGTTATTTCTCTTTCTCTTTCTCCATATCAAGCCCTGACGAAGTATTTATTTAATGGAAATTTAAAATTTAGAAGAGAAAAAAAAATAGGAGTACACCCTCAGACACCAGTTATGGACCCAGTAATTTAAATGCAGAAAAAAGAAAATCACTTTTCAGTTCTTTTGTACAGATTACAGAGCCTCTTTTGCGTGAGATGAATGGCTACCTTCAATATAAATTGGAAGTCAGGCCTCTATTGTTGGATGTTCACTGCACAATGAAATCTACCAATAATCTACTAGCCTGCTTTTTGCTTGAAAAGCTATACATAAAAACAGAGGATATATCTGAAGGAGCTTGGCCTTAATTTCTTGAAGAAGGTTTACAATGCTATCTTGTCATTTGCAAACCAATTAACTCTATTAACTAGAGACCTTAACTTTGATGATGATGATGATGATGATGATGATGATGATGAGCTGAATTATGATAGAATAGGATTCAGCAATTCTTTCAGACACGCATCATATGCAAAAGCAGTTGAAACGTTGTTGTGCTCTCATGAGTTTAAACTAGCCATCCGTAAGGATATATGCTCCATTCCAGAAGGGCAGGCGAGCCAATGTATTCGTCAGTTAACAGTAGATCTATCAGAATCTATTGAATGGATGAAGAGTACTTGCTCATTGGGAGACGGGGAAGTGTTTGGTGAATCAAGTGTGAATTGCAGCATGCATGGTTTTGATTTGCAAGTGGAACTTTTTGGAAGAGGATTGTACTGATGCTAGATTCACTGAATATCACAGTCGGGAACAGCAGCATTGTTGGACGGACTATAAAGGACTTGATGGCTGTAATCCGTCCTTACATTAGCATTATGGTTGGACTGGAGCCAGAGAGTGTCAATGAGTTCATCTCTTCTGTGACAGGAAGAACATCTGATGTCAGGCTTGCTGGAAACACAGCTGATATGCTGAAATTTGGTGCGTCCACCCACTGGGTCCTTGTGTTCTTTTCTCGTATGTACATGTCCTGCCGAAGCTTATACAGGCAAGCAGTCGCCCTTGTATCTCCAGATGTATCAAGAAAGAAGTCAACGGTAATGAGAGATCCATTTACAGCATATTCTGCGTGGGGTTGGATGGGAAAAACTGGTTGGACAGATGGGGGCTATTTTTTTTTGGATTGTCCAACCTTCAGCCTCTCTGCCTGCCATTAAATAATCTTTTTCTTCTATTTATCTTCAGGGAAGCATGGCAGATTGCTGTCCTCTAATTTATGTATTGCATACTATGGTTCTTCAGAAGCTTGTTGATTTGAACAGGCAGATAAAGTCTTCAGAGTACATGCGGTAAAGCAATGATAATATTGTAGCAATTTTATGTCAACATTTTTTCACCCACCATCACTCATGAAAAGTACACTAAAGTCAACTAAATATTTTATAGTAATTAGCAGTTGTTTGGTAATTATTAATTGCTACTAAAACTTTTATTTTTTTTATAAATAGAGATGAAGAGAGAGCAATGCAAGTGTACTTGAAAGAGTGAGAAATAGCATATTTAAGAAAAACATTGAATATAAAAGTGAAATACTAGGTTTTTTTGGATTGTATGGGGCTGAGTTAAGTTTTTATATTATTTCTTTAATAATATATAATTTGCTATTTTTATAGACATACTGATTTTGAAAAACCACATAAATCTACTTGTTTATATTTTATTTATATTTGTTTTCGGTCCATGCACAACAAATATTGTCCGATTCAAGTTGCTTGATGATGCTGGCTCATCACTGTACCGCAAAAGGAGCAGAAAGTGGAACAAACACATTACCACTGTGAAGCAGGAGGCAGCAGATCTTACTGGGTTCGTGATGAGTTACCTCTCATTATTGATTAATAAACAACTTGCAGTCTACTCTTCCAAAGCTGGAAATTGTCTAGATACCTGCAACCAAGCTCTGCATGGAAGTGATAAATGGGTTTTGGATGTCTGTCCCGTGAATGAGAAGTCATTGCCTGCTGCAATTTGGGGGATTATTTGCCGAAATATCAGTATATGGTCCATTCATGCTAGTTAGAAGAAGTTGAAGATGTTCCCCAAGCATGCAATCCTTATCTCTTCCATCTATAACAAAAGGCTGTACAGAGGGGGAAAGGCATCATACAAATGAAACTGGTATCCTGAATAAAATTTCTTTTCATTAAATCTCAGCAGAACTTCTGTCCGATTCTCTTCTGTATGAACATAAAGTAATTAAGGGGCAATTTTACATACAATCCCCCTGCTTCTCATGTGAATGCACGCATCATAATACAAACATTCAGTTCTGAAGCCAACTGTTGTTTTTCATAGTGTTGAAACTGCCTCTTTTCATAGTTTGTTCGCAGGCATTTGGCATCAAGGTTTTGCAATTTATTGGAGAAATCAGTCCTGCCACTATTTGGGGACACCGAACTGAACGCGTCACCTAAATGGCAAGAGGATTTAAGTGCACTTGAAAACTCATATGTTGTTTCAGGCAGAAAATCCTCCACATGTGATGAGATTGCAGTGGGGAAACCGATTTCCCATTTATTGTCTGAAATGCCTGCAGATATTTCCAGAGAATTGGCCATCATGAAATTTACAGCCTGTCAAAGTTTGCCCAGGCTTTTGTGTTGGATGCCAAAAGGATATGTTAATTCAAAATCATTCTCACTTTATGTCACTTGCACACTCAATCCTGAAAGGTAAAATTGTGCCCCTCATCATTTCCAAACCGCTATGCTTCAACGTGTCTTCTATCTATGTTTGATTCGAGCAAGCATACGCAGATTGTTTATGTAGGTTTTCCGCATGATAGCACAGTAGATGAATAAAAAACTCTCTCGTTATTGTCCTGCACGTTGCACATGTTAAAATTGTGATGTCCACTAGTTTGGAGTAAAGCCAGCATGTATCCAAAAATGAAATGCAAACCTCAGGCCCTCACTAACCCTCCATTCCCCTCTCCGTGCCCTTGGAAGTATATGTAATGGTTTGCACTTGCAGTAATTAGTCTTACTTTCGCTTGAAGTTTCTGTTGATACATATACTTTGTATCATGCAAAATATGCTTAAGTTTCACCCATCTGTTGTCTACATATATGCAAAGATGAAACAACCCCCCCCCCCCCCCCCACACACACACACACGCACCATCTCTGTGTCCTTGATTATATGCAATGATGTGTGCTTGCAGTAATTAGTTTGAAGTTTCTGTTGATACATGTACTTGGTATGATGTAACGTATGCTTAAGTTCTACCTTTGTGTGATATCTACATTTCAGGTTTGTGATTGGCCACCTGTTAGAATGCGGGGACTCATTCTTCTCACGTGAACAGTCTGGGCTTTCAAGGTTGCTGGTGACCTGCCGGAAGGCCCTGAAATACTTAATTATGGCGTGCTGTGAGGAGAAAATTGGAACTACACAATCCTCACTCATTCCTATTCTGTCTGAGGATGTACGTTCTGTATTATGGCTTTCCGAATCGATGTCCATCATATGTGTTCCTAACTCTGAGCAAATATCAATGTACTTGTGCAGTTGACTCCATAATTGCTAAGAAACCTTGCACAGAGCTACCCAATTCTGATGTTGCTCAGGAACAGAGCAGTGTGAACAAGTCTAATCCATGTTTGGATACCTCCAATGACTTCGAAAGCTGGAAAAGTGTTATCATTATCGCTGAAAGTTTGGAGGAATAGACACAAGACTTGATTATTTCTTTGAAAGATGATCTTTTTAAGAACGCGGGAAATGAAATTGATGTTGTTGATTGGAACAACTTATCTTCGATAGTTTCTTGCTTTTGTGGATTCATGTGGGGCCTAGCATCTGCGTTGGACCACACAAATGCAACAGATAGTGATTATAAGGTGAAGCTGCTGACATGGAAATCTGAACCCATCTCAAAAATTAGTCATGGTACTGGATGCTGTGTTGACGTGGGCTTATAGCATGTATGTTTTTGTTATGTGAACTTATAAAAAAAATAAAAAATATATATATGAAAAAAATTGTTGCAATTTATAATTTTTTAAGAAAAAACTATAAAAATAAATTTAGATAAAATACATAAAAAAAAATCATATAAAAAACATTGTGGTAATCTACCGTGTTTTATGAGGGAATATAAAATTATAATTTTCAAGCAACTCAATATTAAAAAATAAAATTAATAAAGATAACTTTAAAAAAATTCATAACAAAAAAAATATGTGGGGAATGACTATAGCAATTCACAATGTTTCAAAGAAAAAGATACAAAGTTAAATTCTTAACCAATTTAATATTAAAAAAAATAGAAGCAACAAAGATAGTTTTGAAAAAAAATCATAAAAAAAACCTATATAGAGAAACATTATAGCATTTCACAATATTTTATGAGAAAAATTACAGTTGTAATTCTTAACCAATTCAATATTAAAAAAATAAATTTGACAAAGATAATTTTGGAGAAAATCATAAAAATACATAAAAATCATGTGGAGAAACACTATAGCAATCCAAAATATTTAAAGAAAAAAATCACAAAACTAAATTATTAATCATCTTATTATTAAAAAAATAAATTCAACAAAAATAATTTTAGAAAAAAAACATGTAGAAAAATATTGTAATAAAGCAAAAACTATATAGAGAAATACTATAATAATCGACAATGTTTCAAAGAAAAAAACTATAAAGTTAAATTCTCAACCAGTTTAATAGTTAAATTCTGAAAAAAATAAAAAAATAATAAAAAAATAATAATTTTGATAGAAAAAAACATGTGAGGAATGGAAAAAAAATACAAAAAAAAAATTATAGTACTTTCCACGTATATTTTAGAGTATTGTTAATAAATGTGTTCGCTGATTTTATTTGTTTTGCCTTCCACATACTGCTTGTTGAGGATGATCACCAACCTGAACATTTATATGATGCTCGAAATTCTGTAAAGTCTAATGATAGCAGCATTATACTGGGTTCGGGTGACTCCCGGAAAGCTACTGTAGATAAACATAGTTCACAGCCGGATAATAGTTCTACTATTGCCAGCGTTCTATGTAAGCTTGCCTCATATGAATGTCAACCATTAAAAAAGGATTGGTTGCAATGTTTTCTAAAAGGTAATCTTCCTAAGGCGGCAGTACTCATCAGGCAGCTATTAATTGCTGTTTCAGCTATTCTGAGGCTCAATTTACAGACTATGTGTACTCTCTTTTTGTCTAGCATGGTGCCAAGTTTTATTGGCATATCTCAAGTCTTGCTCTTGAAGTTAGTAGATGGCACTGAGGTGCCAAAACCATTCTCTTTTGTTTGGTTAGATGGTGTTCTGAAGTATCTGCAAGAGTTAGGGAATCATTTTCCCATAACGAATCCTACCTTGACTAGAAATGCATATGCAAAGCTACTAGTGTTACTCTTGAAGGCCTTAGGAAAATGCGTATCTTTACAGGGGAAAGAAGCTACTCTGGCTTCTCGCGATAAAGAATCAAGCACTAAGACACTCCACAGTAATATAGGATCAGCATCTCTTTCTTATCCGTACCATTTAGATGAATTTAAAGCTAGGTTAAGAATGTCATTCAAAAGTATGATAAGAACACCATCAGAGTTGCATCTTTTGTCTGCAATACAAGCTATATAGAGAGAGCACTGGTTGGAGTCCATGAAGGCTGCCCAATAGTTTATGAGATTAATACTGGGAATGTAGATTAATACTGGTTACAGTGTTATATGTAATAATATTGATAATTTTTGTAATCCAGTGAGTCGGAACGGTGCATTGCTTTACTTCAAGAATCTGAGCGTGGTCTTCTTCGCTGCTTGGAGTTGGTGGGTGTTGATTTATCAGTCAGAAAAGGTTATTCTTCGTGGGGAGTTCAAGAGGGGGTAAAATGTGCTTGTTCCCCCCCGGAGGATCCATGAGGAGGTGTTTGATGTTATCTTGAGCTTGCAAGATGCAGTGAACATATATTTATGAATAAAAAAATACTTTAAAAATCAAATAACTACTACATTCCCAGCAACCCTCTAAATATCTATTGCGAGTTTACTCTCAGTTCACATCTAGTATGTTTTTGGTTTATGTGTTGCAGTTATTCAAGAAATTATACAGTTTGGCCTTTATTAGCCGTGTTTTAATTTGTTTGTTGCTATTATTATCCACAGCAGCGGAAGCAGAGAGAGATCGCTTCAAGTTTTTATCCATTTACATCTGGGTGTATTAAGGAAATGGCCCGTTTAAAACTGGCATCAGAGCTTATTTTAATGTTCCTTGCAATTTTGAAGCATAGCTATCATTGTTCTGATATATGCAGTTCCACTTCAAATTTAAAATGTAGATTCATGCAGCCCTAACAAGACCAATTTGCTTTTCAATTGATGTTCAGAGAGATAGATGAAGCTCTGAGACCTGGTGTGCTTGCTTGCTCCTTTTATTTATTTTAATATTCTTTGAAGGTTATAAAAAAAAATATTTAGCCTGGAATGTAGCTTGAGGTAAAAGATTATTTTTAAAAAAAGAAATTATGTTTTATTAGTTTTACAAATAACATAATTTATCTTAGATTTTTTTATTTATCATTCATTATTATTATTTTAATCTTATTATTTAATTAACCCAATTCAATGAATTTAGTTAAGTTAATTATCCCAACTTTGAATTTTTCTTCCTTCTTTAGAAATATTGATCCAAGCATTGACTATATATTAGGTTTGTTTGAACTATTTTTTTATTTTTTTTAAATTAATTTTTTTTATTTGATTTGAATTGAGTTCCCAATTTATTTCCATTCGAATTTCACAAGTTAAATATAATTAATTTTAATCAATCTAATGTATTAATATTTTAATATTTATTTTAAAAAAATATCATTTAATATATTATCATTTTAATATTTTATTTAAAAATCATCCATTGTACTTCTAGCTTTTTACTTTCTAAGTTTTATATTTTTTTTAAATTATAAAAAAATAAATCTGATTTGCAGCATAAGACGATTAAAAAAAAATAGTGAATTTCTTAAATGCTTTCTAGTTTGATTACCGTGCCAATTGGATGAGTAGCGTGTCATTTGTTAATAGGCTTTAATGTTATTTCTCAGAGAGGGTGCATTCTGCTTCATGCTTCGATGATATTTCTACTGCCGACATGAGTTGAACACGCGGTAATTTTAAAAAAATATCTTTTTGAAAATATATTAAAGTAATTCAAAAATCTTAAAAAATATATATATATTTCAAAAAAAACACAAAAATAAAAACAAAATTAACACACACTAGACTTTTTAAAATAAAGTTTGGATAGACAAATTTAAAATCAGCACCATTGATCATTTAACCAATTGTCAAATCCATCAAATCAGCACACATCAGCGGCTCGGAAAGTCCCGATACAGCTATCAGATGGTCTCTTTGCTATAAATACAACTTTTGTGAGCATCTCCATACCAAGGATAAGAGAGCAGCGATGTACGACAACAGGAGAAGAAGTGACATCATCCATGATGCTTTCACTCTCAATCCTCTACCATATCCAGTTCTCTTCATCTTTGCAGTGATATCGTTCTTCTTCTGGATATCTTGGTACTTGCACCATGAAGACATTGTGGAGACTGCTGAGAAAGAAGTGAGTTGGCTCATCGTGGTTGTACCATTAGTGCTGATAGCCATGGTTCGTTGGCTCATGACACCGTGGGACAGGAGCCGGAGAGCACAGCAGCAGCCATCAGAAGGGAGCTCTCCATGGGGTGTGGCTGCTTTCATTGTATTGCTTCTTGTTTTGGTGCGGTTTCAATCTACCTTTCTTGATAACTGGCTTTTTTGACGCTATGCTAGTTAGTGTAGATTGAAGAATGGTTTTGTTCCATCGCTTGGTAACTTGGTTTATGTTTGAAAGACACAGTTTAGAGTTTGAAATAGAGTAACATATGTAACCGTTATGTCTGTATGTGTTTTGTGTTTATATGTATATATGTGTGTGTGCATTAAGATATGTGATTATGGTTTGAGTATTCATGTCTTGTTGGATTTTTCTTTGGTGGATCAGATGTTAATGAAGTTGGTCTTTTCTTCAGTAGCTTATTGGGGCTATGGCAAATTTGTATACGCTCTTTATTTAGCTCAAGTTAGAATCTTGATTAAAATGATCTAAAGCCACTCTGCCGACAGAATATTTCTGTTTGGATGCTGAGAAAGTGGAGTTTCAGTTTGCTGGGGAAGTAAGTGATAGAACTGTACTTGTCCTCGCTCAAAAGGTAAACTTCACTTGAAATGAGCCTTTTCTCGCTTAAACTCTCTCCTAGTTACCTCACCAGAAACCTTGAAGATAAGTTATGTTTTCTCGGTTTATTTTAATGCGGATATTAACTTTGCTTGATTGATTAAGACTAGTAGTATCTTACAAAAGACGAGTTTTCTCTCAAGACACTCTCCTGAATCTAAAGTGAAGTGGGCATTAGTCAAATTTGTCTTGTTCTCGGAAATCATCACCTCATCGAACAAATAATAAAGTAAATTTGTCTTGTTCTCAGAAATCATCACCTCATCGAACAAATAATAAAGTAATCTGCCAAGCAAGGTGGCAAGATCAATGTAATTCTGTGTCCACTGAATATTGATGAGTTCCAGAAGTTACGAACTCTATGAGAATCCAATCCATTTGCAGATGTCACTGTCTCTACCCAAATGGCTAGCTAAAAGCAACACTAGTTTAATGTCTCTCACTATTTATGGCTAGCTAAAAGCAACACTTGTTTAATATCTCTCACTATTTGACTATAATGACAGTAATAGTGTGATTACAATAGGCCGACTTCATGTATCAACTCAATAGTCTTGTCTTAAGAGAATCAATCCCCCCCCATTATATTCAAAAGATCAACTAGCAGAAGGAGATTGACAATTCACAAAGGAGTTCTGGGACATGTTAAGATAACAAACCAGGGGTAGGATTGGTGCAAAACACATTTATACCCCAGCTATCTCTCAATAAATTATTAAAGTATAAACAAAAAAACAAAAAAAAGCAAGTTTGATCGATGAAGAGGCACACCATATTTATTTTCTTATAAGTTTTGGTAGTTGTGATTGGGTGGTGGAAGAACAGTTCTTCATTTGTGACAAACATCAATTGTTTATTTAATCATCCAATCCTACGACTCCCTTCTTGGTCCGATGTTAATCAAGCCTTTTGCAAGAAAAAATCATCAAACATGTTTGTGGGGTCTAGCTCTGCGGTGACAATTTCTTGGCCTTATCAGTTTTGATTGAATGGCCATAAGGCGTCTTCTCTTATTCTAAGCCTGAAAGCTAGGACTTGGAAGGACTTTGATTCATCCAACCCCCCTTCATATGGGAACACACGTAAAGCATAATTGAATATAATGATTGATGTTTGTCTGTCGATTCTTCATATTCAAATCTTACAGATTTACCCTTCCCCAAGCTACAGAAGTCATCTTGGCCTCGCCGACATAGACTTGTTTTCGTGTGTTTGTCCAGACCAAATGTTGCAATGAACGGTCGTGGGCATGGCAGAGAAGTCAAGTGTTGAGCATGCCGGTGATCCAGTTGCTGCCGCCCTTTTTAAACCAGAGGAACAAACAGTAATCCTGACCAGACTGTTGATTTTGATTGAATTGGACTTCAGAGATGCATTGAACATTTTGCTCACAACAGTAAGCAAAAACCGTATAATACAAAGCTTGTTGCCAAAAAAAAAGATAGGATTGCTTGACAAAGAAACTCAAAAGATTCAATGATTGTAAGCTAAGATATGCACATCCGTATATCTTTAACGTTGTAATTAACAAACATTAAGCAGAGTTTGTACTTATCTTTTCGCTGATTTATACTAATAAAACAAATTAATATGACCCCTGAAGAGGTCCAAACCACTTGGAATGAAATGTAGATCGATAAGAGAGCAACATTAAAAGCACCACCACAAAAATGGCAATACCCCAAGGAAAGGAGCCTGAGGAACGTGGATCTGAATCATGCTGTGAACTTCTGAGCCGATAGTAGAGCAACCAATTAGTAGAATATGAAGCCATGAATAAAATCAGGAGGATAGGCAGCAGGACAAGGAATATTTGGAGGTTGATTGCAGAGCGGTGCAACTGAGCCTTATAGCCCGTGTAATGGGAGAGCCATAACAGGGAAATGACAATGCCAAAAATAGCTAGCAATGGGAGTGGTGGAGAAGACACTGAACCCATGGCCTGGCCTGTCCACCCTTGTTTCCACTCAGGACCCCTTCTCTTAGGATAGAACCACTCCATCTCTTCTTTTCGTTTTCTTTTTTTTTACTTCTCTTATCTCTAAATTCAAGCAATTCAGTAGAGAATCTTGTTGATGCAAAGGGGTGACCGGCTTTGTTTGCTTTAATATCAAAGTTGGCTATGGAATTTTGTGCTTTGAGTGTAGAATCCTCAAAGAACTTCTTCTTTGGTCCTGCGCACTCAAGTGTTTGATAAAAAAAGGTTTTTGAACCACCTTAAAGAAGAAAATGTGATTGCTATTGGGCCTGTCTAGAAACTTCAGACCACCATTCTGGGCTAGGTCGAAATTCGAAAATGTTGTAGGCAACAGTCATGCACAACATGAAGAACATCAAATATATAATAACCACATTAAAATCCCTTTTTCATTGAGGAGATTGTGCAGTTATAAAAAAATGAAAGCGAAAAAGATACTCCAAGGTTAACAGCCATGGATAACAGAGCCCAGTGGCAGCAACAGAAAAGGAGGATCCCAAGCATAGGAGAAGTTGACAGAAGCTGATGCCTCCAGGGAACTGCCATTGATGAGTAGGCAGGTATCACCTTGCTTCGAAAGGATTGATGGGTCAATATTTTCCACTGTTTGAAACCCCATGCAAGACAACTGTATTTGGCTTTGAGCACATTGGCAGTTGTTTGCCACAGTCACGTTCCATTCTGCCTGACCACTTATTTCTTTCCCACTTCGGACTGTCCCAATGTTGATGTTGTTCAATGAGCAATCACATAATCCTGTATTTTCATTACAGCAACATTGGAAACCAAAATTAAGATGTTTTCTTCAAACCACCTCACCAGTGAAGAGCAATGCCAATTTGCAAGACAGTATCAAGAAAATGAAGCCCTCCTACTAAACTCGTGCAATCATAATCTATATGGACCCACCTGATTTGATCAATCAACAAGTGAGATGGGTTTTCAGATTCTTCTGTAGGATTAGATTTTGTGGACGAGATGAAGATATAGCACCATAATAAGATTGCTTTAGATACAGAAGGAATACAAACTCTGGTACTAAGTGACTGATGAGTAGTGCGGTTAAAGTCGTATTTCATGCTATTTTTTTGTTAGAAATAAATTAAAATAATATTTTTTAAAATTTATTTTTCATATAATAACTTCAAAACAATTTTAAACATTAAAAAAAATAATTTTAAACAAAAAAAATCCAATTTTAGACAAACCCTGTTTTGGTTCCAAATACACCCTGAATAAGATTATTCAATCTGAAATCAGGATTATATTAATTTTTTGATACACTACTCGACGATACTGTAGTACTATAATATAATTGTATTTTGTTAGTGTTTCAGGAGGGGAGAGGTAAATATATTAAGGATAGATGGAGATAAAAATATAAAATAAATATTTTGGTCCTTCTAAATCTTTTAAGATAATAATAATCAAACGATATCTTATAATCTATATTTACTAAATTATAAAGTGAGATCACATATAAATTATTTACATCCATAATAAATCTAATTGGTCTTAGACATGCTTACAATCCAATCATTGAAGCATATTCACCTTTGATCTCGAGGGAAAATGTTCATGATTGATTTTCATAGTTTCAAATTGTTATATCCACTCTACGAAAGGTAGCAATTACCGATACCAAAAAGGGCAAAAAAAAAAACTTATATTTAAATTCTATCACTTGACCCAAAAAATAAAAAAAAATAAAAATAAACCAGTATAGCGAGAGGGCATCTCCCTTTTCCAAGAAATCATGAAATCAGCTCGTAGATGTACCCAAGAACAGCATGTGTTTATAACACAGCCGAGTTGTATTCCTTTAAAAAAAAAAAAATTGATAGTAAAAAAGAAAGAGAAACATGTATTTGAGCAGGAAAAGATAGATTATTGGGACATAAAGATAGCTTTCTTACCTCTGGTAACTAGGCACAAAACAAGAGTCGCAGCAAAAGCTTTGATGAGACCTGCCATGGGCTGTGTAATCTCCTCTTCTAGATTCCTGGTTTGTGTTCTGGAGGGGAAGGAACCTCTTCTCCCTGACGACTTTGCTAGCAAGACAGTGCATGCTCAGCTACTTTCTTATTCTAAAAGTAACCAGCCAGGATAATTATGCTATGACCATAGGAGCTGATGTTGAATATATTTATTCCTCCATTGGTCCCGCCTTCCAAGGTAGTCACCACACCAATAAAGGCTGATGTTGATTTTTCTTTTTCAACTACATTTTTCTTCTAAAATTATCAGCGCTCGCCCTTTTTTATGTATTTTCTCCCTCGGGAGTTCATAGTTCATAGATAGTTTTAAACGGAGAAGACGTTTTTATATTTATTTTTTCCAGTGAAAAATTCAAAAAAAAAAATTAAACAAGAACAGTTTTTCAAAATAATAAAAGTTTCTCGGCATCCTCTTTATTTTCAGATTAAATTACTTGCCCGAAGTGCAGGTTATATATTTTTTTCAAATAAAACAATTATATGCACTGATTTTTCCTACACGTTTTTATAGTTAAAAAGTTTTTAAAAAAAATTAAAAGACTCATGTAATCAAATAAATAAATAATTATATATATGTATATATTAATAAATGAAAAAAAAAAAACAAAAACTATTTTTCTAAAATCTGAAGCGATTAACCTTAAAATATGATCAATTTTTCTAAAATAAAATTTTGAGAACCGAAGTAAATTATTAAGTGAAAAACTCTTTTGAGTACACCTGATATTATTCTGCCAGACTAATGCCTCCACGAAGGAAAAAACTGCACTTTCATGACTTGGGTTTGAACCCAATAAACGATAATTTAAACAAGGAAACAAGTTTTCACATTCGTAACTTGGGTTTGAACCGTAGAATATATAAATTAGCGAAGCTTATTATATAAATTAATCACATGTACTGGATTCTGGTTTAATGCCAGCCCAACAGTTTGCTTTTTCAATTTCTTCTTCTTTCAAGGTCTTACTAGTTAATACATTTAGTACAAGGAACACGAGCGTTGCATAGTGCTGTGGCCATTTCAGCAATTCCTTTTGTTATACAGGTAATGTTCAGCCAGGGGAAATGTTCTAGGTAACGAACAAGTGTTAAGAACATGCTGACGCATATCTGTCTTTTCTATACCTGCTGAGTCGAAGACAGACACGTATGGCAAATGCTGGTCGGCATTCAGCATTTGAGTTCCTAGGACTACTTTGCACATCAAAAAGAAATCACGAAAAGAAGAAGTTGTACCAAAAGGTAAGTGGGCTTCATCGAGATCACAAGCATCAACCTGATTTATGTTTTATGCCTTATCAAATGAAAGCTAAAGCGAAGGGGCTTGTTTCTTTTTAGGATTCGGAAAAAAAAAATGGATAAATCATCAAAACTCCATTTAATAAGACTAACTCATGGGTTGATTACAGTAAGCTTCAAACTGAAGCAGCTCCTTTTTGCCCTTTATTTGCTAATGTTTCCAATACCAACTCAACTTCATAGAATTAAGCAGCAACTTTCTTGAATGTTACAGAATTGACAATGGTAGCAAACTCGGGGCCCTGCATTACGGAAAATCGCAGTGTCATTGTAAATACCTACCAAATTCAATGTGATGGAGAGTATACCAGGTACTTTAATAGTTTAATGGCTGCAAGACAGGTTTTTCATTCTGATAATTAAATTTTGAAGCAAATGGTTAATGGCAGAAGCATACCTTCAAGGATGCACCACCAACAAGGAAACCATCAATATCTTCTTGCTTTGCAAGTTCAGCACAATTGCCTCCATTTACAGATCCTGAAAAGGAAATTCAGTTGTAATTAGATTATGAGCAACACAAGTGAACAAGATCTACAGAAGGAGGCTATTGTGAGAAGATCAGAAGAACTGATACATTCAAACCAAAGTAACAGTTTATAAGTGGTGACAAACAGTGAGCCAAACCATTAACTTGACTTTATGACAATGGTTCACAACTGAATATTGGTATGGATTAGCCTCCAATTAGAACCAACATAGCCAATCCAACCCTGCAGGTTATGATACTGCCCCCTTTTGCCATAGTCTAGCAGGAAAAGGTGAAGAAGAAAAGCTCCTTATACCTATTCATTTGCAAGTTCATACATTCTTTGCCATAATCTAAGCAAGAGAACTGACAGGTAAAATTTCAACATAGACAAAGTGAAGTACCTCCATAGATAATACGTGTTTTTGACGCAACTTCTGCCGAGACATTGTTTTTAAGCCAATCACGGATAGCTACATGCACTTCCTGAGCCTGCACAGGTGTGGCCACCACACCAGTACCAATAGCCCACACAGGTTCATATGCAATAACAATATTATCCCAGCTGGGCACAGCATCTACAGGTAGATAATGACACTACTGGTGTTAGGACATAGTAGTAACATTTTAATCTAACATCTCATATTACAAGAGAAAGAAACATCAGCAATAACCTGCAAATGCCTTTAGTTGCTGATAACAAACATCAAAAGTTTTCCCTGCTTCTCTTTCTTCTAGCAGTTCACCAATACAAGCAATTACCCCAAGACCCTGGCTTAAGGCATAAGCTGCCTTCTTTCCTATAAACTGAAGTTAGCAAAATTTCTGTGAGGTTCTGCATATATCACATTGTAGCAAAAGGAATTATTATTCCCTTACGGCCCCTGGAAAACCAAGTACTTTAAATTTTCACCTGATTATCTTCGCCAATTATATGCCTACGCTCAGAATGCCCAAGAATAACCCACTTGCAGCCGATATCTTTCAATTGTTCCACACTGCAAATAAATTAAAGAATCATTGTGAAGTCACCGGGAGAAGAGCAATAGCATAGAAGCCTCATATAGGTTTAAGCTATAGAACAGAATAACCATTGCTTATAATTCCTGCTCCATTCAGTATTAGCACTGTGCTAAGAAAACCTCAGGGATGTGAGTGAGCTAAATTTAACTTGCACTTGATGAATGTAGCCTAAAACAATGAATGAATGAATGATGGACTCAAAAAGAATTTCTCTTTGGATGAGATGTCCAACCATGCCCAAAAATCATGGAGCAGAGTGCAATTAATCACCCATGCATGATGCATTTAATTTGTAAAACATAAAGCGCTAAAAAGGTTTTTTCTACGATAAAGTTGGTTTCATTGGTGTTTTAAACAAATTGAGTACCAGTTGCCACCCCATTCAAACATAGTGATAATTGGGAGAGGAGGGGGCTAGCAAACCTGATTTCTCCTGTGAAAGCCCCACCTTTACTGACCCAAGAGTTTTGAGCTGCTATCTCAATTCTGTCAGTTAAGGAAGACTTCACCTGATCGATGTAAACAAAGGGAGGTGCTACAACAACATCTGCACAACTCACAGTAAAAATGAAAACCTAAGAACCTTTTAGCAGCTAGATTAAATTTTCGCCTTGAAAAAAATATATAAAAGAAGATTATATAGATTCCATGATATAGAGATCCCCTCCCTACCAAGAACAAAGGGGCACACTCACCACTATCAAAACCCCATGTCTAAATAAGTTTGAAAACTACGGTACAACTTGAAATGTGAGTCCATTGACGGTACAAGTTAGTCTAAACAACAATAAGAAATGAATGCCCGACTTGGTAGCAAACAGCAGAGACATTCCTAAAACACAAGAAAATATTAACTCACCGACATCAGACTCCAGCTTCGTGCTGTTCAAGTCTGAAACAAGCTTGGTAATGGATTCTTTTGTTCCATTCTGAATACAGAAACATAGACGAAAACTGGATCAGAATAAAAATTAAAAATCTAAGAAGTCATCCAGTACCTATTTATCTCATTGCATAAAAGACACTGGCAGAACAATGTCCAAACTACAAACAAAGGCATAAGAATTTAAACAGTGCCCTTTTTTTCTTTTTTAATAATCAAGGGCATTTCCAATTTAATTAGTGACCATAAGAATAATTAATGGTAAAAGTTGAGAAAAAAGAGATAACAACAAGAAATCAGTGAGAAAGTAGAAAAGGAAAGTACTTACACATTTCCAATTTCCTCCAACAAAGAACTGCAAGCATTAGAAATAGGAAAATCAATTAACCAATAATCAAGTGGAAGAATCGATCATGCTAAAAAAAAATATGGAAGATCATAAAAAAGAAAGTATACAAAAAAGTGAAGAGTTTCATAGAGAGAACCAGCACTCTTTTTATGCTAAACAGTCAAATTTCCATTAATAATAATAAAAAAAAACCTTCGATTTTATTATTCTCAGAACAATATAGCAAAAGAATTTACAGTAACCTCACCTACTGCCAACCGAAAAATGAAAAGGAATAAATAAATAAATAAGGTAAAGGTTATAAATATTATTGATAGTTAATGAAGCGAAATCTAGAGGAGACAGGGGCATTGGGTAAAGAAGCAAGATGTGGAAAAAGAAAAGTTAAAAACGCACCGTTCCAGTGCCAGCCATGGCAACAACGCTTTTAAGAGGTTTTCGGGGAGAACAGAAGCGAAGAAAAGACTGGGAATGAGAGTTGCTGCTGTTGTTGCTGCTGCTGCTGTTTGGACATAAACGGCGAAGACCAGAGAACTCAGGTGCGCAATACGAAGTGGCGGATTTTGGACCTGAAAGTGAGGTGGAGAGCATTGCCATGGCTGCTAAAGTCAAGCTTTTTGGATTTTTTTTTTTAAAAAAGAAATCTGTTCTGTAACTGTTTGCAGGAGTGATGGAGCTGATGGGAGGCGAAAGAAGCAGGCAGGCAGGTTCGAAGCTGTGGTTGCTGTGTTGATGCTCTGTGTTCGTGGGTTTATCGTTTGTTGTGAGGTGGATAGTTGTTCGTTGCACGCGACTTTCCAGAGCGTGCGGGTTTAAACCTTTTCTTTTCCTTCCTTCTTGTTTGTTTTAACTGCATTTTGAGGTGGCTGGGAGCGCTACCCGACAATGGTTTTTAAACTTTTAAATTTTTTTAATTTTTAATTATTTTTATTATTTAAATGTGTTGATATTAAAATAAAAAATTATTTATTTAATATATTTTAAAATAAAAAATACTTCAATAAATATTTTTTACTGCCTATCCAAACATCTTCTTTATTAATTGGACTTGGAGGATAAGATAATTTTTGCTATTTTTTTAATAATGATTGTATGATTTTTGCTAATTTTTTATTAATGATTGTTTCAAAAAAGTATTGTTCTAGATATATTAAATTTAATTTAGTAAGGATAAATTAGTGGAGTAGCATCATCATCTCTCAATATTTTCAAATAAATAATATTGATCTTTTTATTATGAGTATGTTTAGTTTTATTTTAATAGACTTTTTTTTGTTGGCTATTTAATTTAATCCTTTTTAAATAATCAGGGTTTAATTTGAATTTTATCACTAAATTAAAAAAAAATAAAGAAATAAAATATGCTATCATCAAGAGTTTTTTTATAGTGTGGTTGAAGTTAATTCTTAAAGTATTTTTTAATATATTAAAATAATATTTTTTATTTTTTAAAAAATATTTTTAATATTTTTATATTAAAATAATTTTAAAAATAATAAAAATAATAATTTAAACTAAGAAAAAAAATGGAAACACAGCCGAGCGGAATTAGACAAGTAATTGAAGTAGTAATAATTTTTTGGTTGTTGAAATGTTTCACGCGCTTGGGGTGCGCGGGGTTAAGGATTCAAGCTAACCATGACGGAGGTGCCCCTGAGAAGACATTATTGGCCCGGTATGAAACTTTTTAAGAAACGACTACGAGTCTACTGCGTGTCCTAGCAGCCATAGCGACGTCGTTCTCACCTTCACGAGTCGTATGTGATATTTGCTTGCTCTTCGCCACTGAGCGTCTTTCCTTCTGCCACGTGGTTTAACGGAGAAAAGTAAAGGATATGCAATGGATAAAACGCGGTGGGTCTAAAAATGAGAATCTGTGGTGAAGGCATCTGGGACCGTACACGTGGATATTTCGTCCATGATTGTACCACACATACACAAACCAGTCTTGAGGTTTTTTTTTTTTTTTTTTCTCTCTGATTAAGACAGTCTTGAGATTCGATAAATGGATGTAGAGGTTAAATACGATCTATCCCAATAAAATAAAATAAATAAATTTTAAAAATTATATATAATAAAATTATTTAACTTGGTATCTTGGACATAAAATATAATAAAAAGTTAAGAAAAATAGGCTTGAGCATAATAGTTTAAACTTAGCAGGGATGCAGGCTAGAAGCTGAAACTCATGTCAGGCGTGCATCTCAGTATTTTATATAGGTCCGGCAGTGCATCCTAAACTCAAAATTCCATGAATTTTTTCAAGATTCGTGCATATTCCTCCCAATATTTTATATTGGTTTAAAACACAGTATTTTATAAATAAAATACAACTTAAAATGTAACATGAGTAAATTAATACTTTAGACTTTTATTTTCACAAAAAAAATAAAATTTATAGGCTATAATTATATTATAAATAATTAAAGTTAAAACATTTACAATATGAATATAAAGCATTTCTCTTTATAATATTATTTTTTTTTTCCATAGATTTATTGGTTTTACCATCAAAGATCTAAATGTTTATCAAATTTAATTTTTTGTGGGTACAAGTTATTAATTACTTGGCTTGTTATATATCATCTGTTACTGTCATGACTTATAATTACTTGATTTTTCAGATACCACCTGCTACTATTAAATTTATTGATCATTTGACTTATAGATATTACTTGTTATCAATTATCACTCCTCTTGATTTTTTATACCAAGTCATTAAATACTTTAATTATAAAAAATAAATCAAATTGCTTAAACTATAAAATCGGTTAATTGTCAAATACGTTGATTTTATTTCTAAATATTTTGAATTTAAAAACTTTTCAAAATTGTTTAATTATGTTTTTTCATCACGGAGACAAAACAAAACTTTTTTGTTATTATTTAGGGACATAAAAATCTAAATAGAGATAATTGAGAGTATTTTCTTATTCTTTTTATTTAAAATTAGATGCTAACAGTGCTATCATACTAAGGCACAAGACAAGATTGTGAGATAATCCTAATATCAAAGTATTTTTGAAGTAGGTGGATGAGTAGGTGATTCACCTAACCTTTAATATTTTATTAAATGTAGCTAGCAGAATGGTGAATTCTGGAGATGGCAAAGGGGATCCGGGAACACGAGGCCTTCCATTGATCGGTTAAAATCGCATGGAGGAGGGACTAGAATTTCAGGTAGCAGCAAGAATGGGATCAATGTATAGTTTTTTTATTGAATCACCAAGAAAAATGATTAATAAATACATTTATATGTATAATAGAAAAGAAAATCACAAAAGAATTGATAAAACAAATCAAAATACACTAATATCTCCATTATAACAATGGCAAGGAATCCAAGAATGTCCTGCCACTTGTTGGTGGTGTCATGTTAGCGGGAAAAAAGGGGAAACCAGCCTATCCTCGTTGAAGTTTCATAGAAATCCAAGAAAAACAGTTGAGACGGTTGAGACAATGAGATCACATCAGCCTCCTCTTTTGTCTTTGCTTCAAGCATTATCTTGGCAAAAGAGTCCGAACTGAAAACAGAATCCTAAACAAACATTGGTAATAACTGGCGATGACAAAATGGAAGATATCAAACCAGGCGCCATTCCCACCACTCCCTCAGCTCAAAGCATTCTTTTCCACACGTTAATGGCAAAAAGATCTAACCCGGTGAGTGTGTATTCTTCTCCAACCAACATTGAAGATGACTAAGATAAGGGGTCCACTGAGTAAATAGATATCAGACAACGACTTCAACTAACCATGAACAAACAGAACCGGTCGTAGGTTAAGAACCACTTGGGCAATGATTCAAGTACTCTGT
This sequence comes from Populus euphratica, assembly GCF_000495115.2. NCBI lineage: Eukaryota > Viridiplantae > Streptophyta > Magnoliopsida > Malpighiales > Salicaceae > Populus > Populus euphratica. Next base: position 2,070,605 of record NW_011499847.1, on the reverse strand, counting down.
TTAATAAAAGAAATTAAAAAATAAATAATGTATACTTACTGATTATATTTTATGAACTGAAAATTACCCCCATTTAATAAAAGAATCCAATTACAAAATACAGATTGTCAATACCTCACTTGTTATATATACATACAAAAACAATAATTAAATATTTCTTAAATATCTTGATAGATTTTATTTATAAATTATAATATTGCCAAAAATTTCTACCAACCTTAAACCAGCCAACGTATGCCGCTCTTGATTGCACTTGAAAAGTGACAATGGTGGAACCAGAATTAATTCTGGCAAGGTGTAGATTATAGTACTATATTTGAGAGTAGTAGAGTATTTTTTATTTGAAAATTATTAAAATAATATATTTTTTAATTTTTAAAATTTTTTTTTAATTCCCCCCGCATCAAAACAATTAAAAAAATAATTTGCATCAAAAATTTTTATTTTTAAATTTTGATAAATTAAAAAAATAATTTGCATAAAAAATTTTTATTTTTAAATTTTGATAAAAGCAATTTTAGATTTGGGGTTTCAGATTTTTGTTTAGGAGACCTTCTTTCTGAAAGGGCCAGGTGGGATTCCAAACTTCGAATATTAGTTACTGTGACAAGCGAATCTCCTCCTCGGGAATGGTTAGGATATTCAAGTTTAACCAAAGACACATCTATATCGGCAAATTTGAGGTGAGCATACAGTGAAGTCCGTTTCAGCACTCGACGACAAAGACTACGGTCCTCGGGCCCGTTTGCAACGCAGTATCCCGACTTGAAACCTGCCGGACCCTTTCCTTTCTATGAATTAGCCCGTACTCAGGGGCTATTTATTTTTTGCAGAGTTGAAACCAGGTGTTTCATGATTTTTACACAAGGCAACCCAAGTATCCTTTTCTTCACTCAAGTCTCTGGTCTGCTCATGCAATCTGATTGCAGGACCATCAGCACTGCGCTTGTATCACCGCCCATAATTAAATGTCATTACAATTCTCCCTAACCCAGACAGCCCATCTTATCCAATGCCCTTCACCTTAGATGATAATACCAGAGCATCGCAGATACAAGTAAGCTAAGAACATTAGCTGAGACCCTCGTCACCACTCCACTCAATTGGTTCAAAGCCAAAAGGCGTGCATATGTCTATGCAAGAATATCAGAAATCCAAGGACAATCACATTAGGAATCGGTCAATGTTGCAAAAATGCGATACAAAATCTATAATAGATGAAAACAGAGGTAGTAACCAAATATCTTTGCATATTGAGATCGATATCCAAGCTTCCCTACATTATATTGTTCATCCTACTGGACTTCATTAAAAAGTTGTTCTTAACTATTTACTTAGCAATGCACATACAATTAGGATGGAGTCATTACACAGAATATTGACTTCCTTAAATATCCCCACGTCACTTCATTAAATAATTTCTTATGACAGTCGTTTACATACAGACGTGGGTGATGAACCACCATGCAAACTTGCCTTCCTTACAATCAATGAGGTCTCGCACTTACATTTGGTTTTAACCGCACTTAAGGATTGTTCCTGTCCTTAAAAACAAAAAGTGGCAAACATGATCCCAACCAACGTCCCTGGAAGTTTCTTCAATTAACGTAAGCATCCAGCCTTCAATAAAAAAAAGGACTCAGTACAGAGACATTTAGAAACAGAAGGGATTAGAAACTAGTATACAGAGCAGTGAAATGAAAGAAAGAAAAAATTAATGAAGAAAGCAGATTGCATTTAATAAATCACAAATGGAAATGGCTGATGAGTATGCAGAAGTTGGAAACAACGTAACTCATTAATTCTTTCATTTGTCTATATCATTGACATTTGTGCTGCCAACTACACTGTTGGATGAACTATCCTGTACACTACGAGAAGAAGAACATCTACTTGAAGAACTCTCTTTCGTAACACTGCTTTCCTTCCCCATGGATTTTTTAGATTTTCTTTGTACTGAAGTTAAGTCCTGCAAAAATTATTATATTAATTAATATACAATTACTAATAATGAAGTGTAAGACGTTTCCAATTCTTGTGTCTCTCAGAAGTCATAACTAATCTGTAAGGCTGCTGCAATTTACCTGATCTGCTGTGGATCCCGGAGTCTTCAATTCCAGGTCCGTGGTAACATCATTAGAATCCTCGCTTTTCTCAACCTTGCTCTCTCCTGAAGATTTATTCTTTGAATCCTGTTTGACTGAAACGTGGGACCGACTAGCAGACTGTGCTAGAGAAGAAACATGCTGGGTGGACTGCTGATCAAACAGGGTGTTAGGGGCTATGTATGGAACAAAAGTTGAACAATGGTTATGAATGACTGCAGGATTCTGATTTCCATAAAAGGGGTATGGCTGCATGGACGGATGCATTGGAATTGGACCGGGAGGCATTGGCACTGGCATGGGAAAGGGATAAGATGGTGGGGCCATCATAACAGAGTGATCCATGGCAGCCCATGGGTATGTAGCCCTGAGCTGTTGCTGACACTGAATATTAAGATTCTCAACATCTGATTTAAGAGATGCCTTCTCTTCTCTAAGGTCATTTTTTTCTAGCGTCAACTGTTTGTGAAACATAGCAAGATTAAGAATACTATGCCAATCATCATCATGACTACAAAAATACAGAAATTGAAAGATTACCTCACGAGACTCTTCACTCAATGCAGCATGCTCAGCCTTGAGTTTGTCAACTTTCGAAGTCAAATCCTTCAGCAGCAGAACTGTGTCAGCTAGAATGGTTGCTTTGTCATTTTTGGGTCTATCAGGATCTGTAATCATAATCACCACATGGAGATCAAAAGGACATAACCACATACCACTAACAACCCATTCTGATTGTAATCATCTGATGCTTCAATATAATAAACCAATTCACAAAAAATTTATCTACAATTTAAAAGACCCTTTAAGTGATCTATAATATCAAATTTTGTTTTCATTTGAAAAAGGCGAGGTGAACAACCATGCCATGTCCAACCCCTCAATCTTCATAATACAAGCAAGCAATACATTCAACAACTAGTACACAAGTAAATAAAAGCTAAGTATTCAGAACTTGTAGCTATCAGTAGCTTTCTTCCAAATCGACAGAGATAAACATGCATATTTCAAACCCATCCTAAGTCTTGAAAACATAACACAACTCTTACATTGCAAAATCAATCAATACAGTATCCATCCAATCACTAATCATGGCAAAAATAAGCGTCTAATCTACTCACAGACTTAATAAATCCGGTAATAAAAAGACAAATTACTTTCATTAAAATTATAGGACAATATACAAAAGCATTGAGTATTTACCTAGGGTATTTCCCAATTCAACAAAATGCTCATTCAATCTATCCCTCCTCAATTTTTCACGGTCCGCCTTTTGAATTTTCCTAGCAGCTACACTATCTTTAAGCTCTGCCTCGCTACGAAAAATAAAAATGCAGTAAAGCAAACACAATTGCACATATTCCAATTAAGAAAAAATTAACAAGCAAAAAAAAATAAAACCTAGTTAACCAGCTTCAACAATTCGTCCAATTGAATAAAGAAAACCTAGTTAATCAGCTTCAACAGTTCGTCGATTGGAATAAAAATTATTTAGAGAGTACCTAGATATCGGGTCGGTGTGACTGGACGGCACGTGCCGCGGGACAGGAGGAGGAGGATTGAAGTCGGTGCATGGATTCATCAGTGGATTCTGAGAGAGCGCCAAATAATCAATAGCTTATCTGCTGTTCCAAAGTAGTATGAATTTATGATAAACCTTATATGAGACTCATTAGAGAGTTAAATGATAATCACGTGACTGGATCTGTTCATGGGCTGTGCTACCCGTCTAGGCCCGACTGAAAATGGACAGGCCTGGGAAGGGATTTTTAGCCCGCATGCCCGGCTCGACATCAAACCGGATTTTGCATTTACAAAATAATGGTTAGATGGGACCACAAAAGTAACCTGCGGCTTGAGTGCTTGACTGATGAGACATTGCAAAGGTTTTTTTTAAAAAAAAAAGATCACACAGTACGCGTGGTTCGTCTGAGTACACGACACGTCGTCTTTTGGTACTTTAAAAAATAATCGAAACCAAAGGTTCTTCAACTGAAGCAAAAGTCATATGATCAAACGGTAACAATTACTCCTGTATAATTCTACATTAAACCACCACCTACCATATCACCACCTACCATATCCCTATGTAAAATAAATACCAAATCGCCTCACCACCTCCCAACTCCCTATGTAAAATAAATACCAAATCGCCTGGCGGTTTAATTTCATTCTCTCTCAACCAAAAAATCCCGTATTTTGAGAAACAGAACCCGAAAAGTGAAGATGTCGGGCATGGGAGACGGGTACGTGGGCACGGCCCAAGACGCCGTGAGGATCCGGCGGTTACAGAAGCAGAGAGAAGCTGAACGCCTTAAAATCCAAGAGCTCAAAACCAAGTCTGCCTCCGATAATGGCCAGCCTGGTCTCCTCCAATTCGGGTCAAGTACATCCGAAGTAAATTTCTAGGGTTTCCTGAAAAACAAATCTCATTTCTTAGGGTTTTAATCATTTTTAGCTGAATAATTGTTAGTTAACAGCGATGATGTTTGTTTTGATGATTATCCGGGTTTAATTTGTTCTTTCAGATTCTTGAGACTGCATTTAAGAAGGAAACTGTGGGTTTGGTTACAAGAGAACAGTACGTGGAGAAGGTAATAACGTTTATTAATTTCTTTTCTTTTCCTTTTAATTTCGCTCTTTTGTTAATGTTAATGAAAATGTTGACATGCTTGAGAAATGTTGTTGCTGTTGTTGTGATGTGGGTTTATACAGAGGGTTAATATTCAGACCAAGTTTGAAGAAGAAGAGAAGGAGAAACTAGAAAAGCTACGAAAAGAGTGAGTTTGATTACTGCGCTTTTTTTTTTTTTTTTTTGGGTTTTGAATATGAATGTCTGTGAAGATTGATATGTTTGTATTGCCAGGGAGGAGGATCTTCAGTTGCAGAAGCGTAAAAAGAGGAAGTTTAAGGGGAGTTCTAAGTTGTCTTTTGCGGATGATTTTGAGAATGGAAGTGACGAAGAGGATGGTGAAAACAGTAAGAAATCACATGATTTGGCGTAGTAAGCTATTTACTTTGTGTATTATTATCTGGATATGCGTCGGCTGCATTTTTTGGGTAAAAAATGCCTTTTGTTTTGACTAGAGCATTTGCAGTCAAGTTGTACTGCATCGAAGTGCTGGATATTCTAATTCTGTAATGGGCATTTGCAGTCAAGTTGTACTGCATCGACCTTTCTAACTGGTTGTTGACTGTCCTATTATCGGTCTTTTGGCATACAGTTCACCTTATATTTTATCGGTAGCTGTTAAGGAATCAGGTTGTTTAGATGGGTTGAAAAGGCTTACATTGAATTTTCATCATGATCAAATCACATTGTGTGTATGTTGAAAGTGCTTGCTCCTGGCATTTAAATCGTGGTCCTGTGTTTATTTTTAGAAAGAGCGAACATGAATAATAATATTCTGGAGCAATAGAGTAGCCATTGTTTTGTTATGTGTATGCGAGAAATTTGGATTGTCGTATACATGCAGAACTCACTTTGTAATTTTTTTTCACCTTGCTGCTATGAACTTTGTTTGATTTTACGTGTATCCTTCTTTTCAGTAGCAATAGGAACTGGACTACAAATTTTACGTTTTAACCTCAAAACTTCTCTTTTATCAATGCTGTCAGAAACCTCAGAGCCAAAGAATTTAGCGCGGGGGAAATTTGGAAAAGATCCCACTGTTGAAACAAGCTTTTTGCCTGACAGGTGTAATATTTTTCCCTCACCCTCCTTCCTTCGTTCTACCTCTCTCTGTCCTTCCATGCACCTTCTACTTTGAAAGGCTTTTGCATGGACTTGGAACTAACATATGAGCTTAGGGGTGCTGAGGATGCTGTTTCAGTGAGCGAGAGGCAGAGGAGCAAGCTGAGCGTGAAAGGCTGCGGAAACAGTGGCTTCGTGAACAGGAACAGATTCAAAGTAATTATTTTCCTGAACCTCTTCTATTTAACATGGATCCATTGAAACTCACTTTGTGCCAAATCAATTTTCTCTAATGTTTCAGATGAGCCCCTTGAAATCACTTACAGCTACTGGGATGGAGCGGGCCATAGAAGAGTGATCCAGGTTAGTGTGACTTCTCTTCACTTTTCAATCTTTTGGCATGCTTTCAATTTCTTTTTCTCAGTATTGGTAAAATGTTTTTCTTATCCCTTTTCTTATTAATTCATCGTTGGCTTACTGTTTTATCTTTTAGGTTCGTAAAGGTGATGCCATAGGAGAGTTTCTTCGGGGAGTTCAGCAGCAACTTGCGCCAGAGTTCAGAGAAATCAGGACTACTTCTGTGGAGAATTTGCTTTATGTGAAAGAGGATCTTATCATTCCTCATGTGAGATAATTATTAAGTTTGACTTTCAACTACAATTTTTGCACTTGCTATCTTGAATTCATGCTAACAAATTTATAACATTTTTTGTGGCTGTGGAATTTCAGCAACACAGTTTCTATGAGTTGATCGTTAACAAAGCAAGGGGAAAAAGTGGACCGGTAAGGCAAATTTCCCACTTTCTAACTATCCATTGTGTAGCCAATAAGAAAAAAATGAAGAATTAGGCATGGTGGCTATTTGGACAATCTGATTACTGATATTTTCCCTGCCTTCTTATTTTTGTATTGACTTGAACCGTATAAGAATTGAAAAACAAATTTAATGGTTGGTTTTGGAAATTGTTCTTTTCATTAACAAAAACCTAACAGGGAAAGTGCTGCAAGCACGTTGGTCCTGGCCTACTCAATCACATCTTTCTTGCAAACCAGGATTCTTTTACTAAGATTGTTGGTGCTTTCAAAAGAGAACTGCCAGTTCTTCTTAGCGTAATTTCTCATAAGTGGAGAGCTTGAGCTAGGTCAAGCTTGCATCTGGTGTTATAAAGTTTATTTCACGAACTTAATTTGAATTATTATGTTTTATTCTTTTACTTTGACCAGCTCTTCCACTTTGATGTGCACGAGGATGTGCGAACAATTGCTGATGCAACCATAGAGAAGGATGAGGTATGTCTTTCTTGATACCATCTTTTTGTTGTTTCTATATTGATTTCCCCCTTTATAATGCGCCTAATTATGTTGTCTAAACATACTTGCTTAAACTACCATGCTTATCTGGTCTTTGTTCTTGAACAGTCCCATGCTGGTAAAGTTGTTGAGAGGCACTGGTATGAAAAGAACAAACACATCTTTCCTGCTTCGAGATGGGAGGTTCTCTCTCTCTCTCTCTCTCTCTCTGTTTGTTTGCATGTGCACATAACTTGCATGCATGTTTTGTTTCTGCACTCATGTTTCACATTCTGTACGGTGTTTGTGGTATAGCTGCCACTAATGTGGTGGAGCCAGGGGCAGGTTTAAGGATCAGTTTTCACCTTAAGTTCTTTCCATTTTCATTTGCGGTTGTGGCAGATATATGATCCGACAAAGAAGTGGGAGCGTTACACCATCCACGGGGATTGATAAGATAGCCTAACATGGTTGCTGCCATTTTTCCAAAGTTCGTTCTCGAAAGGGGAAGTGGAAGTTAGTGTCAAATTCTCGGGCTGAACTTTAGCACCTGTTGTGTAAGTTTAGATAATGAGTTAGATATTTAATACTTCACTGTGGCAGTTCTCGTTTAATTTTTGGAAGCGAGTGTGTGGAGTTGCAACATGTAGTCATGAATTTATTATTGTTTTTAGTTTACATAAATATGATAAGTATTTTCCTGCTCCATGAATTCCGAAGAAGTAAGAAAATAGTTGGCTGAAATTTACTTTGAAGGAGAGAATAAAGAATTGCAGTAAAACATGACGTTAGGATTGTTGTTGTTTTGAAAAAAAGGGGTTATGATTGGTATAATTTCCTTCCATTATTACAATACGAAAGGCAAATCCAAGTAGATCCTGGTGTGTACTGGAGATCGTCTCTTTCAAAATTTCAAAAAGATCTCATGCGATTAAAAATTTAGCTTGCGGGTTTCCATCTCTGAGGATGGATAGTGTTTATCTAATCTTACTTTCTTTTTTATTAAAAAGTTAAATAAAATTGTATAAATTAAGGGATGTTCATCAAGCCATAACAAAGTGGTTTTGATATTAAAGATGTTCTTTTTCCGAAAAACTTTTGAGATATAATTGTATCGTATAAATGGTTTCTTTCTTATAATTTTTTGCTAAAAGTTTCTCAAGTAAGATCCTTTTTTTTATGTTTCTTTTTATTCATATCATGTCCGGATAAACGGTTTCTTTCTTATAAATTTTTGCTAAAAGTTTCTCAAGTAAGAACCTTTTTTTTGTATGTTTCCTTTTATTCATATCATTTATATATATATATATATATAAGAACATGTAAAATTAACTCTTAATAAAAAGATAATTTTTATGGTATATGCAATGATTTGAGAAAATTATATAAAAAGCTTGCAATAAAAAAATTAGATATTTTATTTTTATTGAATATTCATAAAAAAATTATGAGAATACGGAAAAAACTCCACAGGGCGATTGTCTCTTAGTGAAAAATACATGTGTAAAAGCTGTTTTTATATAATTGTAATGTAGAAATTGTAAGAATTCTTAGTTTTATTCTATGAATAAAAGAAAAAAAATACAAAACCGGGCTATACAACTATGGCATAAAATCCAAAATGTGGCATTAATAGAAGGCCCATCGAAGAAGAAAACAGGGGGGGGATGCATTGTCACACGTCGAAACGACAGCGTATATCCACATTCTCAATGGATTCATCAATCAGAAACAACTACGTCCGCCCCGTGTTTCATCGTAGAGAGTCGGTAGCCAAGGTGGTTTGCTCTCTGCTGCTTGAGTTCCAATAATTTAACAAGCAAGCAGAAACACTACATGCTGAAATAGAAAATAAATAAAAACAACACCAGCAATAATTTAAATCAATCAAGCTAAGAAGCCAAACAAGGCGTTAACTATGGAGAATCTCAGGTTTTTCTTCTTCGCTCTCCTCCTCCTCGTTTCTCCTCTCCTTCAAGGTAACTCACTTTCTCCTCCTCTCAATTCCTAGATCCAGAGCCCCACACACATGCAAAAATCTTCCCTGTTTTTCTTTGGTCTGTTTGCGAATTCACACTTTTTTCCATTTTATTTGTCTGAAATGGAATTCTCATGCTGCTTAACGGTTCGTTTTCATCGCGTTGATCTATTGAATTGAGATCTATCTGATTTTCTTGACATTTCGCTTGTAATGCAGGCGCCCATTTTTTAGGTTTCTGTTGTAGCTCGTCGTTATTGATTTATTTTTTGATCAGATTTGCTTTCTTAGTGAAGTTTGACTTGATTTTTTGCTTTGTTGATTAAAAAGTTCGAGAAAAGTTGTCAGAGGTGGTTGTGCTGCTTTCTGAATGCAAAATTGGACCTGCCTTGATTGTTTTCGGTTGAATGAAAGTGAGAAAAATGCACTTTCCATAGCTCATAAGTAATAGAAATTTATGTCAGGTTTCGCTGGAATTGGATTGAATGGGATTTTTTGTTGCTTTGGATTTTAATCCACACGTGTTTGTCAATCTAGTCTGTTTTTGTTTTGATTTTTTTTTTCTTTTGCTGTTTGTATAGTTGCTAGGAGTCAGTCGGATTCAGATGCTGAAGTCGCAGGGACTGTGGAAGAAGTCAGTGATCTTGGGATTGTCGGGGAGAACGCACAGGATTTTGGTGATGAGAATTTTAGCCAAGCTCCAGGGGTTGATATCGTCTGTGTTTTCCCAAAAAACAGTGCACGCTGTAAGAGCTTTATTGATATCGCTTTCATCTGTGAAGATAATTGTTGATTTTTAAATGGATTTGGGAGATGAATGTGTTCTGTCTGTTTATTTATTTATTACAGTGGTGAATGCTGGAGAAGAGACTGAATTACTAGTTGGAGTGAAAAATGATGGTAATTTAACTGTTACTGGCATATTTTATAATGGGACTGTGATGCTGTTCTAATATCTCTTGATCGTGCTCCTTCTACTTCTCGATCAAAATACATCATTTGAATGCGCGCGCGCGTGTTTCATGCTATGTGCTTCTTTGCACAGGGATAAACTTATTTTCTTGCTTGCATGAAATGTAGGGGAGTTGCCCATAACTGTCGTTGGAATTAGGGCTAGTGTTCATCTTCCTTTTGATCATAAGCTACTGGTTCAGAATCTATCTGCTCAGGTAATTGGAGGTTTATGTATGATTTCATTTGGAAATCAAATATTGTGATCTCCATTCCAGGTTAAATTTAAGTGTTATAAATTATTTCAATTGAATGTATTGAAGTTAAGCTCATTTATTTTCTTCAGGTGTTTTGTGCTACATTAGTTGTGTGTTTTCTGTCCTTTGGCCGTCTAATTGTGACATTGTGGTTTGCATAGATAAAGGATGATTTTTATTACTTTGTTGCATGTATTACCAGCATGCATTCAATAAATCTTGTAGATAGCAAAGTTCAAACATGCTCCAATATTACTGTAGGATTTGGTAAGATCTATAACATTATTTTCCGGGAAGAAGTCAATACTTTAGATGCCCTTGACTTGCACATCTAGTCCCAAATTATCTATTAGTTGGCTGTTTTGTTGATAAAAATAAATCTTCCCCATCTGAAAATTCAATATAGTCTTATATTTGATGATAATTAGTATCCAACATTAGACAGTGTGTGATCAGACACTTTAAATTTGAACATGCTTATGTTCATTGGTCTTTGATTAATAATATTTGAAACTTCAACCTATGTTAATTGGTCCTTAATTAATATCCAACATTATAAAGTGTGCAATCAAATACTTGAAACTTCAATGTGCTTGTATTCACTAGTCCTTGATTAACGATATTTGGAACCTCAACATATGTTCATTGGTCCTTGATTAATAAATATTCTTCTTGGGTTTCATATGTTTGATTAGACATGTGAATCTTTACACCATTGGTCATGTATTTCATGGCTCTGTCAAGGTTATTGAAAGCCACACCCGTACTCTTCAGGTTATTTCTTGTATACTTTGCGTATGCTGTGTAGATCATGCGGAAAAATCTTCTTTTTTTATCACTATTCCTGCAACACTCTGCTTGTAATGCTGTTCCCAGGTTGATTCCCTACCAAAAGTGCAAAGTTAAAGAAAACTTTTGTCTGGCTAGTTTATTTATTCTTTAATCATTTTTTGAAATTAGCAATATATTATTGTCTTTGATCCTCTGTTGGTTGCTTTTGTCAGGCTACACGGCCCTTCTTTTTTAGTTCTTATTGCCAATTTTTTTATATTGTTTCTGTATTGTTGAATTTTTCATCATTTGGATCAGTAACTGCTTTCTTGTGTCTTTTATAAAGTTGATTGGGTTTGCTATTTGTTATTCACTCGCTTTCTTTTGTTTTAATTTAGGGCTTCAACAATGCAACTGTTCCAGCATCTGCTCAGGCTACTTTCCCATACATCTTTGCTGTCAGCAAGTACTTGCAGGTACATGCATCACCACTCCAAGAGTTTTGTGTTTTCCCAACCATCAACTTTGATCTTTCATCCTTTATGTACCTCTTTCTTTGACTTACATGTTTATTCCCTTTGTGCAGCCTGGAAGTTTCGATCTTGTGGGCACCATCATTTTTGAGATAGACCAGCAACCATACCAAAGCACCTTCTACAATGGTACCATTGAAGTAGTTGAGTCTGGTGGTTTCATAAGCACGGAGTCAGTTTTTCTTGTTACCCTTGGAATTGCTCTTCTTTTCCTCTTTGGTCTATGGCTTCAAAGCCAAATTCAGAACCTTTCTAGGGTACTCATCAGTCATGATGCCACTTTCATTTTTACGTATTTCTTTATAAGCTAATTTATTACAGTAACTTTACTATAAATCTGTTGATTTATCTTCGTAATGAATAATTTTCACCGCTTTTGAGAAGGCAAGCGGTGGATGCTTGACCACACAATGCTTTATTTAAGTTGGCATTGAAGAAATCTTCTAGTTTCCACATGTACTTGGAATATACCAATTATTTGATGAATATATTTGATTGGATAAATACCTGTTGGGCAGGGAGCTTACTAGATTCTCACCTGTGGTCAATATCACTGCAACTATGCCTGCACCCTTATGTATTGCTACTTTCATGTGTTTGCTTCATGAAATTCTCTTAACTAGCTGCTGTTGTTTGGTCAGAAATCAAAGAGGGCTCCGAAGGTGGAGGTTGGAACTGGGGCCAGAGATGCCTCCGTGGATGAATGGCTTCAGGTGTGTGACTTTAGGTTTGAATTTTGCGTTGAGAAATTTCCTATGATTCGCTGTCATGTCAATCTATTTGATATATTCTCTTTCAGAATAGTTCCCCTCCCCCCAACCTTCTTCCTTTGGAAAAACTTCATAGCTTCAATTGCAGTATCATCTGTTTAGGAGATTCTAGGTGTAACTGATACATTTGCGTTATTATGTTCAGGGAACAGCATTGAGGCAGTCACAGTCCCAGAAGTCAAAGAAGAAGAAGTAAACAGTGGCTCTTACCCTGTTTCAGGCACTGTAGTAAAATGCAGGCCCTTGTGGCTCATAATGGGCAACTGGAGATTCTAAGAGAGAGCCCATGAACTAAACTAGCTATAGGCCAATGAAGACCTAACTCCGAGGCCCAGTAGATTTAGGCACTGTAGTAAAGTGCAGACTCTTGTTTCCCTTTTTCTCTTTTTCGGAGAATTTTTGGAACTTTAGAAACTAACTCCGAGGTAGGAATGGTATGATTGTCTTGAGCTTAGTTAATTTCCTTATATATATCACATTCTCAGTTTTCCTATTTAAATCATGCTTACCGACTCCGAGGTAGGTGGGATGTAAATTAAGTATATGACTATATTCCAACGTTTCCTGTGACGTGGGACTTGCTAGCTGTGTACAAGTCAAGTAACCCGTGGTATACTAGGGTTCTTAAGTGGTTACCCCGCTTGAGGTATATGAATTTATGATGATGAGGTACCTGTGTGATGTATCTGATTACCCTTTCCCATGTGAGGTCTCTAACAATGTTGTTAAAAAAAATAAAAATTACACAGTAAATGTAAAATAAATTTAGATAGTAAAATTTTAAGAATTTTTTTTTAAATTACAAACAGTGCATGAAATATCGAGAGTTTTCTTTAAAAGAAGAAACATATTCTTTCAAGAAAACATATAACATCAAGATAATGAAAAGAGCAACTCTGTAATAATGAAGAATCGAAGTTGTGCAAATTATAATTGTATCATTGATGTGAACAATCATGAGATTGGACAATGCTTCTTTTAATCTATTGTGTGATAAGATAAATATAAATATATTTAGATGTATAAAACACTAATAAAATCAAAGGAAGACCGTTTACATACCATGTCTTCAACTGATTTTATTATGCATCATCTCATTAGCAACTGATGCTGATGATAGTAGAGGTTTTTTAATTTCTGGATTCTAATTAACTTGTGTTATTTTTTGAGTTTTTAATTGAATTTAACACAATAACATATATTAACTCGAAAAATTATATAATTTTATAAGTTAAAATCTTGATTTTAATAAATTTGATCTCTAGTGTTGGAAGTGAGATACAAGGATCATGCTCTCTTTTTTCTAGCTTTAAGAAGTGGTTGATATTTATCCTTCTGGGATTGCATGCTGTTTTAAGTTCTAGCCAGACAGCTCAATGCTGGTGGCCCGTGAAAATGTTTAGAGCCCTTCTTTCATGGCGAAGTTCTGACAACCCAAAATGCTTGTGTAGGGTATTTAAGTGACGACAACGTTGTGATCGGTGGTTTTTAGTCGGCGGAGCTAGGTGGAATATCATTTCAGGACAGTTGAATTTGCCCAAAGATGTTTCCTTTTACAACCCTAAAAGATTGTGGGTGTCCTGCAATTGCCCCCAGTGCACAGCTCTCCAACAGAACCTATACTCTTATTCCTTCATTTTATTTTTTTCTTGGGCAGCCATGAAATGAGGTCTCCTTTTTCCATCGACATCAATTTCCACTCCTTTATCCATCGCCTTCGCGCAGACACGTTAACTATGTTAGGGCCTCACAATGCATGCTTTAGCGGTTTGTTTTTATATTTGAAAAATATTTAAAAAATATTATTTTTATTTTAAATTAATATTTTTTTTGATATTTTTAAATTATTTTGATATATTAATATTAAAAAATAAAAATATATTATTTTGATATATTTTTTAATAAAAAATACTTTAAAACACAATTATAACTATACTTAGATCAAAAATTTCGCTTTATTTGACTCGATCCATTAAATAAAAAATTTCGCTTTATTTGACTCGATCCAAGTAGAGTTGTGGATTTGTTCAAAGGAATGACAAGGAAGTTGTTTTGGGATTTTAAACTAAGTTCTAGATCTAAATCGGATTCAATTAGGTAAACAAAGTTGATCAAAATCATTCAGGTTTCGCTTGATCAATTATCAAGCAAATTTAAATAGGGTTAGAATCCAGATCAGCAAGTTTATAACGAATTTGATAACCATGCTTTCAGCTCTGTTAGCTAGAATATATGGCAATGCCATAATGTAACTACATGCACACCTGGCTGTTATACATGAAACCAACTTATGGTGGTGAAGCATATACCATTGTGTCATGTGCCTCCATTTAATTAGTTTCCAAACCATGCGTCATCTTTCAAGGGAAGAAAAGGATTTGGGAGTCCTGTATCATTTTAAGGGCAAATAATGACATCATGAAGAGAGTATTTGTCGCTTTACCTAATATCACTCACTCATGACCCCTCATTTATATTTTCGATAAGCTTCAATTTGATGGTGGGCAGATATAATCCACGCAAATTTGCTATATCATTATCATGATGTATATCTCAAGGTGTGTAATGTTGTGTCTTAGCTGGGAATAGAGCATGGCATGGGGCATCCCTGCAGGCTAGACGCCGTGCGCATAGGCTAGAGGTCATGCACGCAGTAATCAACTAATATGCAACCTGTTTTCATCACATGATAGCATGACTAGCTAGGAACACCTTCATATAATTAGAGACTAAATTCTTGAAAAAATCAAACAGCTTTCGCATGTCTTTTGATCCTAAACCATGTAGTTATAAGTTATGGCTCGATGCTTAGGTTGTAGGTTGGTAGGGCAACTCAATGTTTGAGCCAAAATAATATTGTTTTGATAAAAAAATTCTGGTTTGAAATTAAATCAATTTAGGCTAGGCTCTAAATTGATGTATTTCTGGGTTAGCTTACTAAATCGGATCCGATTTATAACTATGCACAACATTGTATGTGGACAAATTACGCGTAGGCATTTCGTTTCAGTGAGTAATGCACAGTTCAGTTCTTTATTCGAACTTTTAAGAGCCTAAATTTTCAGTTGAGTTCTATATTATAAGACGTGACAGCAGCATGGACTTAGCCTAAAATGGGGTGCAAAATTTTAATTAAATAATGACACTAACATTTATTTTTTTCAGCTTCTGATTGTTGCCTTTTCTCTTTTCTTTTCTAAATTTATTGACTGTTATTTTCTGCAGCACCGAAATGCCAACACCATTCGGTTTATCAGTGAGAATGCATTAATAAGAGATTAGGTTGATTCATGAGAAGTTGTTATCTGCCGCAAATATGTATATTGTGTTCTTTCTTTTCTCTTCCAGTCTCTAGGAATTTGTGGTGCTACACACAGAAACCATGTATTGTTTTTTATAGAGTAAGAGATTATTTGTAAATTAACGAAAGTTTTAGTGAAGTGAAGTATTAATGAGCAGCTGGTTAGTAGGTTTAAACAGACAGAGAGAGAGAGCACAGAAGAATTTAGCTGTGTACAGTTGAGAACTCATTGAATGTAAGATAATGTCATGTGGTTGTAGAAGAAGCCGGTGTGCACGTTACTGTCTTTTTTCAAACCAGAAACAAAGGTCAATATCTCTGGAGGGTCCCTGACCTCATGTGATGCCCTTAATCTGGTGTCGGTGAGCCTTTGAATCATTCCTTCAACAGCGTTATATAAGGAGTCTTCAGGTTATGCAATCCCTCATCAACAGCTAGCATCAAAGAGGCTGACTACAGCTTCTAAAGTCTTGCATCTTGTTGGTGCCCGCAATGCGGATTCTCCCCGTTTTTCGAGGAGCACTTCTGTGCTTCTATGTGTCCTTAGTATTTGGTGCAGCCTTCTGCTATGCCGATGACAGTACAGTTGAGGTAGTTGGGATAGGAGAATGTGCAGATTGTGCACAGAGTAACATGAAGACCGTTCATGCCTTCTCAGGTAAACATGTTTTTTTGGCATAGTTTAGAGGTACTGGCATTTAATTTCTGGCATCATTCATAGCAGCAACTATTTTGTTTGATCCTATAGAGGTGCACTGTCATTTTTAAGTCGCAGGTTTATGGCATGATCAGCTGGACCTCGTGACATGCATATCTTGCACCATTTGGAAAATGATAATAATCTGATGCAATACTTTTGCAGGGCTTAAAGTGACAATTGATTGCAAGCCTGAAAATGGAGAGTTTAAGACAAGAGGGGTTGGCGAGCTTGATGAAGAGGGGAAGTTCAAGGTGTCTCTTCCAAATGATGTTGTGAAGGATGGAAAATTGAAGGAAGAATGCTATGCACAACTTCACAGTGCATCAGCTGCACCATGCCCAGCCCACAATGGCCTAGAGTCCTCCAAGATTGTCTTCAAGTCGAAAACTGATGAGAAACACACATTCGGGCTGGCAGGGCAACTGAAATTTTCACCTGTTACTTGCACTTCTGCATTCTTGTGGCCTCATCCACCGATAACTAAACCGCTTCCATTGCCTACATGGAAACTTCCACCATTCAAAGACTTTCACCATCCTTACCTATTCCCGCCTAAGGTCTTTCCTCCTCTCCCACCAAAGGTCTTCCCTCCAATCCACAAGAAGCCACTTCCACCTCATGTTCCAATCTACAAGCCAAAGCCAAAGCCAAAGCCACCAATCTTCAAGCCACCTCCAGTGCCAATTTACAAGCCAAAACCAAAACCACCAATCTTCAAGCCTCTACCACCTCCTATTCCCATCTACAAGCCTTTACCACCTCCCGTTCCAATTTATAAGCCACTGCCTCCAATCCCAAAGATCCCTCCATTTCATAAGAAGCCATGCCCTCCTCTTCCTAAGCTTCCTCCTTACCCCAAGCTTCCTCCAAAGTACTTCCACCACCCCAAGTTCGGAAAATGGCTTCCCTTGCCACCACATTCCCCCATTCATTAGGCTATTCCGCAGCATTCTTACAAGATGCAAGTAGGATTAAATATTATTTCTCATAATTATTTATGACTGCTAGTGTGAAGTTCTCTATGATGTAATGCAATAAAGCCTTCAAGATAGGTTAAGGAACCAAAACATGAGATCATGGAGAGGAAGGAGTGAGAATCAGTATTTATTAATTATTACCTTTATTATCAATGAACTTAAATTGATTGTCTGTGTGAATAATTTCCTCTTTTCTTCTTGATCACTTGTAAATTTCATCTTTGAATGCCTTCGCAACAATAGTACACATGAGATTTTGATTTGTACTTGCCTGTTGCCTTGCTGCATGCATGACTAGCTAGTACAATACTTTAACTTCGTTGAACGTCTCTTTCTAGCCTGAAACCATCCAGAATTAATTTCTTGTGTGCTGTATTCACTTGCACGATTAGCTTGAGGCCAAGCTGAGATGTCAAGAAGCGTCCCGTTATCACAACTCTTTTTTATGCTCAAAGAACTACTGCTAACAAAGATATTGAATTCAACATGGTATAATTGTTTAGAACAGGCCTTACGAGTACCATCACTCATTTTGATGCTCAAGAACTTACAGTTTTTGGTTGACAAAATTGACACTCCTGACTATTAACAAGGAGGAGGACATGGTGTCTTCACAGGCTAAGGGAATTAATTGGGTGGCAGTAGTTTCCATCATCTGGTTGACATTCGAGCATTGGATGACCTTTTCTTCATCACAAGGACCACATGCATGCAGCATAGGCAACGGTGTGGCACCGACGGAAAAATCAAGACTTTGTTTTGGCGGTCTGATTAACTAGAAACACCCATGAACCCACAGAAGTAACAGTGTTCTTGATTGGCTCTACATGTGCCTGGAGTCAAGCAATTAAAAGCAAGCCTCGATTGTACTAGAGTACTCACGTAGCCGAGGAATGGAAACCATAAGTACATTGAACTAGAATATATCTATATCCGCTAAAAGAAATCTCACTGCAATGCACAATCTTGTTCCAGTAAAAGAATAATCTATCTTGTTACTGAAAATCTAAGAATGACTTTATATTATTTTTAAATACAATCTCTCAAATAAAAAATCTATAATATATTAAAAAGTTTTTCCGGTTCAAAAATTTAAGCTGATAGACTTGAAAAATAATTATGAAACATCCATTTTAAGAATTTAAAAAAATATATTCTATAGAGTGTTAAAAAAAATAAAATGCGATGAAGGTGAAATTATATTTTCATCATTCCTCGTTGTAGATCGATTGCATGAATTAATTTGTTCATGTCGGGCAACCATTATCGGTATTGACAGATTTTAATTAGAAGATCTGAGTGATTACGATATCTTACTCTTAATGATGATTAAGGAAGGGCAATTTTGCTAGAAAAATCTTATTCAGTATTTGTCCATGCACACATATACGTATAAATTAACACATTTATACACACACACTCTCTCTCTACACACACGTGCAGAACATGAAAAAAATCAGTATTTGATTCTATTAATCTGTTTTTAAATTTAATTTGAATTTTTATTTGTTTTATTTTAAATTGTTTTCTTGATTAATTTTTTTTTCTAGTTCATTGAGCCTCTAAACATTTATTTTCATTTAATTTTATGTTAAGTTTGGACCTAATTATTTTAATTACTATTTTTTAATTTTTTTCTTAATAGATTTATTTTATACAATTCTATTCTTAAACATTTAATTTCATTTGATTTTTCTCATAACATTTAGTTTTATTTAGTTTTTATGCTAAATTTAATCCTAATTTTTTGATTTTTTTCATAACGTAAATTAACTATGTTTTTTATTGATTTTTTTTAACTCCATCAATCAATGCTTGTTTGATTAAAAATCTAGCTTCTTTATTTTTTCGGGTTTTCTTTTAATAGAATTATCTTAATCTTATAATGTAATAATAAATTTGAAGGATTAGCTTAAGTCTATTTTGACTTTTGTGAGAGTATATTTTTAATATTTTTTTGCCAATGTTTCTTTTTCTTGCTATATTTTTTTTTAATAGTTTTTGTAATAATTTTATTATTTAAAATTAAATTGAATAACATTTAAGTTTAAGTTTGCTTTGTTTTTTCTAAGCTGATATTCTCTTGTTTTTTTTAAAAAAAAGTTTGTCATTGATTTTTTTTCAACTCCATCAATCAATGCTTCTTTGATTAAAAATCTAGCTTTTTTATTTTTTTGGGTTTGTTTTTAATGAAATCACTTTAATCCGGTGATCTAAGTGATAAATTTTTGAAGGATTAGCTTAAGTCTATTTTGACTTTTGTTAAAGTATTTTTTTAATATTTTTTTATTAATGTTTTTTTACTGTATTTTTATTAATAAATTTTTAATAATTTTATCATTTAAAATTAAATTGGATGACTTTTAAGCTTAGATTTGCTTTGTTTTTTAAGCCAATATTCTCTTGTTTTTTATTTTAAGTTTGATTGTTTTTGCTGGTTTTTCTTCATTTAAGTTAAAATTGAATTATTTAATAATCCGAAAAAACGTGAATGCGATTCTTATTTTTTTAAAATGATTTATTTACTGTTATTTTTTTTATAAATATTTAAATTATCAATTTAATCATTAATTATTGATTCGGGGCTTGAATGTTTTTTAACCTGTCACTTCTCTTATATTAAAAAAAATTGTTCAGCCTCGGCACCACTATGCGAGCAACACGCGCGCGCGCGCGATGGTCATCTAAGCACTGCAAATATATCACAATTTATGCAAAGTTGCCATCTATCTAGAAATGCGGTTCTTAAACGCCCGTTGAAATTAAATTTGATTGCCGTTTGTTGTCTCTATTGATTTGGACGCCTCTCGAGCCTTTAATGAAGATAACTTGATTATTAATAGAATAAAAAAAAGGTGTAATATTGAAATCTATACGATAATAATGACTCGAATTCAATTCAAAGTTATTCCAGAAAAAAAAAAGTATAATTAATTAAAGAGTGTTTTAAAAAACCAATAAACTAAATAAATTGAAAAAACTAATAAAAAATTAATTGGAAAAACCAAACTAAGAAAAAAATAATTAAACTGATTAGAATATTTTAAAAAAATATCAGTTTAATTCAATTTTTAATTTAATCCCATACCAAACCGGTTCAAAAAAAATATCCCTAACCAATAAGCACCACATCCACTTGTATAAATAGAAATTTCTGCCTTTGCAAGTGAGGTTCTGATCTAGTGGTAGAAGAGACTTGTTCATTTTCTTCGCACCTGAGTTCGAACCTTACCATGCACGCCTGTCACCCCCGCGGTGCCTTACCTACTCATTGGGCTTGCAGGATGTTCAGTGAACCGTGGGGATTAATCGTGATATGCGTAAACTGGCTCGAACACCCCACATAAATAATAAAAAAAAAAAAAGAAACTTCTGCCTCCCTCTCACCTAACCCTAACAATCTGCCAGAGCAAAAACACCCCCCATCCCCTTTCTCTCTCTCTAACCCCACCTCCAACATCGCAAATATGTAATATAAATATTCACACTCCTGGCCCCAAGGAGAGAAGAATATAGGCAAATCAAATATTTAAATTTAGACCATCATTTTCAATTTTATTAACCCTAACAAAATCTCAAAATTAATAAAGGATCCAAGCTCTAGCCAGCCCTCCTTTTCCGTTGACCCGTATGCTTCAAGTTTAATTTTTCTTTATCTTTTACTTATAATGTAATTGTTAATTTATTTATAAGTAAACAGAAAAACCCCTATCTTTTGTAATATATGTGGTTTTTTTTTCTTTTCCCCTGAAGAATGATTGTTGTTACTTGTTGGTTTATTCTTATGAGCTTATTTACCTTGACTGTGTTTTAAAAGAATCAAGAATGGATTCGTTGTGCTATATAATCATTGAGTTTTTGATTGCAGGAGTTTGATTTATTGTCCTTATTGTGCAGTAACCAAACTTGTTTATGCATAAATAATTATAGGAAAAGTAGCAAGAAAGATTTTTCGATTATAATTTTAGAGCAATCTGTTAATCATCTTGTTGTTAATGGGACGATTAATGATGATAACTCTGTGGTTGCTATGCATTCTGTTACAATAGCAAAGCTTCAGTTTTTTTTTGTGGTGACACTATGTTAATAAAGTAAAAACAAAATCCAAAAAATGCATATAATTTTTTCTGATTTTTTGGATAAAAAATTGAATCGAAATCAGTTGGTTTTGATCTATTTTGGTTTTGTTTGGGTTTTTTTTTTGATTTGGTTATATTTGTAAAGACATATAAAAATCCCCATTTGTTTTTTTTATTTTGAGAAATTAATTATTTGTGACTTGGCAAAATAATTTAATATAATTCGAAGTATAGCTCTCGACCTGAAAAACAGTCCATGCTATCATATCACACATCGATTAATATGAATTGACTATTAAAATAATATTATTTGATTTATTTATTTATTTTCCTTCTTGTTGGCAGATCAGAGTAACCGAGTCATTAAAAGACTAATCAAGTTTACTTAATATTAACAAGTCAATACGACTCGATTTAAAATCGGATCTAGTTCAAATTTTAGGTTTTTAATTTTCCGAGTCACTGCGAGGTAAAGCTGAATTTAACAGTTATGCTCGGAACTTGGAAGAGTTCATCACGCGGCCTGTATGCTGGGTTCGATCTAGTTAAATTCCGAGAGAGCCTGATTCTAAGCCCAAGAAGAAGCTCT
>NW_011499847.1:1987629-2044616 GCF_000495115.2 Populus euphratica | reverse complement strand
GCGCCAAAATAAAATTAAAAAAAAAAAACCAAAAACCCTCTCCAATCTCCTCCTTCTTCCTCTTTAGGGTTTAGAAAAAATTCGAATTTACAGAAATCTCTTTCAATGTCAAACCCTAAAACCGTCGATTCCTCGCTTTGGTTTGATTCTTTCACTACCATCCTCACGGACCTCGAAAATGCCTCTCTCTCCTCTGACCTCCCTCCTCACCTCGTAACCACCTATTCCTTTCTCCCTCTCTATTTGTTTTTTATTCGCTTACAATTTGAATATTCTTTTCTGCTGTAGGCGAAGAAGTTGAAGGACAATCACGCATGGTTTGTGGAAACTGTTTCTCTATTCAAGAAACCGAATGCGAATTCACGAGAGGCTTTGGATTCGGAGATAATCAAGATTGGATCTCATGAAGTTACTGTCAAGCCTGAATTGAAAGTTAAAGCTTTGCACATTAGCTCTTATCTGGTTAGCTTTTGTTTTGTTTATTTATGTTATTTTTATAGCGAAATTAGCATTTTTTGTGGATATTTATTTTTTATTTTTTTCTTAGCTTATTTTAAATTTCGAGTAAAATGTAGTGTTGATAATGATTTTTTTTAAATCTTAGCTTATTTTAAATTTCGAGTAAAATGTAGTATTGATAATGATTTTTTTTATTTTTTTAATCATTGATTTAAATTTGTGTTTGTTGCAGTGTTTAGATGAGGTGCAGTCGTATATTCTTGTTGAGAGGTCTCTTGAATGTGATGATTTAGCGGTTGATTCTATGGTTGAAGACTGTCTTCATGTGGTTTGTAGCCTTCTGGCTTTTGCTTTTATATTGTTTCATTTGGTTTCAGTTAAACATTTAGAGACAAGTTATTTGCATTTGATTCTGTGATTAATTTTACTGATAGTGGTAGGATTATGGACACAAATATATTTCTGTTACTTGTTAGCATTTTGCAAGGACATGAAGCTCTCTTGGGCTTGCAACCCAGCTACTGCTTTTCAATTTGCTGATTGATCACAAATGTTACTTTTCCCAGTGTGATATTTCCAATTTGCTGATTGATCACAAATGTTACTTCTCCCAGTGTGATATTTCACTTTCTTATTACATTTCTTGTTCTTTTTTGTTTGTTGATAGTCCACTATCATGAGCATTTGAAATGCTATATTTTTTTAGCTAATTCCATGTAGTTTGCACCAGTCTTTTTTGAGTTGATTCATATGCGTAATATGTTTGCTTGTTGAGATTGATAATCAGTTTTTTAACAGGTGTTTAGTTTTTCTTTCCTTTTCTTTCCTATTATTTTGAAGGTATTGCTCCAGTTCTACATTGAGCGACAATGCTTGCTGAAGTGTTCTAGGCGAATTCTTATGCATGCTTGTAAGTCCCACCACGCTTGTTTTAGTTCCAAGTTTCTTTCATTTGCCATTTCTTATGGTTCTTTTATTTTGTGCCATGGAATGCTAAAAAATTTGGACCATAATACTTTCCCTGTGTTAAGTAACAATGCTTTTATGTGATTAGCTGATTTGAGAATTCTTACGAACCTAATACTTGTGATGCCGCTTGGTGTAGTGTACGTTGGAATTTGCTCCAAAGAAGAAAATGTTGTATGGGATGAAGCAGCAAAGTTGATTTCAGATGGGTTGGAACATAAATTAATCTCTGTCTTGCAGGACCTTTTATCCTCCAGTCATCCTGAGCAAATGGTATATTTGATAAAAAGTTGATGTCTTTTGAGTCGTGCCTGTTATGATTGTAATGTTGTTTGTTTTAGTCTATTTCATGACAATGTGGCTTCATCAACTTATTCACATGGTGGATGTTGCTTTATTCTTCACATCCTACTAAATTTCAAATAATATGTCATGCGTTTGGCCGCATAGAATTGCTGGGTTGATAGGGTTGAGTTGCAGTCAGTTGTTTTGCATCCTTCGATTTGTGGGAATACATAGACATGCTAGGAAATGAGATTACCGTGGAGGAGGCCAATAGTTCTCCCTTTATCTAATTTAAATGCTATAGTGCCTGTTTCTGCAGCGTTGTGCCTGATTCTTACACACACACACACGCACACGCACACGCACACGCACACGCTAACTACTATACATACATACATATATGTATGTATGTATAGTAGTTACCAGGTACTTTACATAGACATGGGGCGGGTAATTAGCAAGTTGAAAGTGGGTTATCCCTTTACTCAAGCAAAAGCAACTAGGTTGATTTGCAATGCATTCATACCACGAGCATGGAGAAAATGAAATAAGTTTCCAGTATTAGTATCAATATTAGTACTATAGAACATGATAGGGTTGTCCCTTAGGCCACTCTTGAAGCTGTTTTCAATTTAATTAATAAAATATGGTTATTTACAAAGAAGATAATATTGAATTAGTTGTATATACATGTAGATGTGAGGGTATTTAGTTTTGGGTTATTACCAAATTGTTTATTCTTTAGAAATAATTTCTTGGTTCTGTTTCTTAACTTGTTATATTTAAATGACCAGAGTTTCTGATTGATAATATTTTTTTGCTAGTCATCGTATATTCATTCTTTTTTAATGTGTACTTTTCGGTGTCTGCTAAGGGCTTTACTGGTGATAAAATGGATATCTGCTTCTCTTATTCCAATCAGCTATTGCATTTATGGCCTTTAACATTAGATGCTGATTTTCGGAATACTTTATAGGATGTTGATCTTTTCACTTTGTGGGCTGAGGAGACACTGATTGAAGACAATTTGGTTTTGGACATTCTTTTCCTGCTTTATTACGAGTCACTTTGTACTTGTAATGGTGAAAAATGGAAAAAACTGTGCTTGCTTTACAAGGTATATTGTTAACCTTTTTGGGAACTGATATCCATATCCCTTTGTTATCCTAATCATGCCTCATAAACATCATTTCACAGGGGATCTTATCTGGTTCGTATAACTTTGGAAAGCTGGCAATCTCAGCTGAAGCACTAAAGTCTTCTTATCATGCCTGCACCCAGCTCCTACTTATTCTTATAGAAACCCTGGACCTTGAAAATCTTCTTCAACTGATGCATGATGGAGTACCTTTCAGGTTTCTACCTTGCTGTTAGTTTTACCTTATCCTTTTCAAAGTATCATTTCCCTTCATTTTGTCTACTTATGTGCTTTTGCTAATTGTTAGAATGTTTGTTTTGTCGTTTTCCCAGGCAGGGTCCTTCTGTGTTTTCCGTGACTGATATCCAACAGATGGATGTGTTAATATCTAGTTTTGTTACACTTGGAACGAGAGAAGCTGGCCCACTAATTCTTGCTTGGGCGGTATGTCTCTGTCTAATTTCATCACTTCCTGGAAGTGAGGAAAATAGTGTACTAATGGTGAGTAGTTTTTCAAATGTTCCTTTATTGTAGCATTATGTGTTCATACTATCAATGCTGACTGTTTTCCACCTTATCTTTGTTTCCAGGAGATTGATCATGTTGGCTATGTTCGTCAAGCCTTTGAAGGTGCATCGCTGAGTATTTTTGTTGACATTCTTGAAAGTGATTTGTTGAAGGAATCAGATGTAGGTTATTCTCACTTTGGGGTGTTTAGGGTTTATGGGATGAGTTATAAGGTTGCAAAAAATTTTGGTGTTTGTGTCTAGGTTAATAATGCCAGCTTACATTTTCTTTGGCTGTTACATGCTGTGTCTTTTCTCTCTCTAGGGACCTGTTGCTGGTTATCGAAGTGTCTTGAGAACCTTTATTTCTTCATTCATTGCATCTTATGAGATTAATCTTCAGGTAATTGCATGTGTAGGTTGTTTTAATTGGTTTTTGAGCACTCAATCAACATGTTTCTTATTTTTAATGCTTTCTCCCTGATGCAGTTAGAGGACAGCACCCTCAGTCTTATACTGGATATCCTTTGTAATATATATCGGGGAGAGGTTTGTGTATTGCTATTATCATACAGCCAGCTATGTTTTTTTGGATCATATTTATTGCTCACAATTCACTGCTTCAAGAGACTCTTGCCCATTAACTCTGCAGGAGTCACTTTGTATTCAGTTTTGGGACAAGGAAAGTTTTATTGATGGTCCTATTCGGTGTCTTCTTTGCAACTTGGAAGGTTTATTTCCCTTCAGGACTGCAGAATTTGTTCGTCTTTTATCAGCCCTTTGTGAAGGAAGTTGGCCAGCAGAATGTGTGTAAGTTGGAATTTTTTTCTTTTTCTTGGAGATCCTTTTACTTTAGTAAAATGTCCTTGATTTGCCCAGCATGGGAGCCTTTTTTTTTAATGGTAATGTGGGATGTTGAGCAAAGTGATGGGCAGATATATGCTTCAACAATAAGTCGCTAGCTCAGTGATTGCAAACTGATACATTGTCTATTCATGTTGTCAACAGGTATAACTTTCTTGATAAATATGTTGGTGTATCTTCCTTGGTTGAAATTACTAGCGAGTCCCTGGTTGACAGCGCCTCTCAAGCAGTTGAAACTCAACTGCCACTGCATGTTCCTGGGGCAGACAGTTTAGTCATTCCTAGTAAAACTCGTGGACATGTTTTAAAAGTTATTGATGGGAATACTGCTCTTGTACGTTGGGAGGTAAACGCTGAAGTTCATAAATGTTTTTAGTATTTGCTAATTGTGTGCCATGAATGTATCCTTCCAGATTTTGCAACATGGGTTTTCCAATTGGGATTCTTACTGTTGCTGAAGTTCAACAATTGAAGAACAATAAAGATGGCATTTGTGATGTTGTAAATCTGTTTTCTTTCTTCTTGGCTTTTTTCCAGTCTTTCACTGTCTTTGTAGGTAAACAAGGGAGGGGGATTTTCTTAAGTGCTTATGCAGTTACTATCTCCATTTTTCTAAATGGCAAGCATGGTACTCATATCTGAAAGCAAAATGTCATTTTCTAATTTTTAAGAAACAGCATTGAAGCGTAATTACATTTTGATTTGCTACCTACTTTCATAAGCGTCTTCTTTATTAGCAAACAATCAGGCCACGTGCAAATCACTTATTTCAAGCACTCTTCCCAGAGTTGTAACTGACTTTGGGAGAAAGCCATTCCACTGTTTCTGCAACTGACAGGGATAGATATTTGCTTTTTATAAATCTCCTCCTTTGACATGGCTAATTTTGCTTACCTTTTACTGACTTATTCACTAGATGGTGGTTCCGAGTGTTGGCTTTGTTCATAACATCTGCATGACTTGATTGCTGTAGGTAGAATTGCCTTTTCTTTCTTCACATTACTCGCTAATTCTTGTAAATCATAATATTTTGTATTGTATGTGGATCCTAAAATGTCAAAATGGAGTTTCTTTTTGAGATAGCTTGTTTGACCAGGATTCTTCATAAACATATGAATTGGCAGAGAAAAGTCTTAAGATATTTATGTGTTTCAATGCAATCTCTATTATGTGCCCCTTCCTTGCCAACATGCATCTATTTTTGTAGTATGCACAATCAGGGGTGCTTGTCTTGCTCCTGCGTTTGGTCAATGAGCTTTATCTGGAGAGCAAAAAGGAAGTTTTTCTTACTTTTGACCTTCTGAGCCGACTAGTGTCTTTTAACACGGTAAATTTCTTAAGGTTTGGCTGCCTCGTGTTTGATGTATCTTTAGAAACTAGTCTATGATATTGGCAAGGAATGGGATTTGGATTTCAATTTTTTCCCCTAACCAGATATGTTTCTTACATATTGATGTGTAGGCCATAACTTTTACAATGATGGAAATTGGCAACACATTTTATCTTCAAGCTGCAGGAGTGAATGAGCAGATGGAAAAGAAGTTTTGGTAATCAACTGCATGATTCCTTTTGCCTTTTTTTCTTTTTTGTGAGCAGATGGAAAAGAAGTTTTGGTAATCGACTGCATGATTCCTTTTGCTTTTTTTTTTCTTTTCATTTTATTATCTGATACCTTGATGGCTATATTTCCAATTTGCCTCTATCTTTTCTGATCAAATAGATTTTCCTTCACTTTTTCTGTAGGGTAGTTGAGGTCATTTGTGCTGTGATAAAAAAATCGTCTTCTAATTCTGGCAATGCTGCAGTAATGTCCATGGGTATCAGTATTTTAGCAAGTATGTTGAGATGGTAATTCAACTGTTCTTTCTCTTTACCAATTATGTGTTCATTGGTGATTTCTTTAATCATTTGTGAACATACAGGGAATTCTATATTTTTGCAGTAACTGAATGATGCATTTTACATTCTTTTAAGAATCTAGTGCATCTTTTCTTCTTTGTTATGCTAAATTTATGTTTCACTGAACATTGTTTATAATCAATAACCAAACTCATTGCTGCAACCTCAGTCATAATGTATTTATTCCTTGTCCTCTTTTGCTAGTGCTCCATCTCATATTGCTGCTGTTGTCCTGAAAGCAAATATATTTGATGCGACTTGGAAGACAAGTGCCTTTGAAGTTGGCTGTGATGGCCCATCAAGGTAAAACATGTAGATCTATACATACCTGTGATTATGTTAAAGAATGCTTGTATTTGATATTCATGGTCTCTTTACCTGCCTTTTGAAATTCTTTTTTATAGGATTCACTTTATTTATTATCACACAAGTTTGATTCTTTTAACTATAAAAGAAAAAAAGATAGCCCAACCTTTGCAATTTTTTATAGTTTCATTGTCACATGGGTTTGATATATTTTGTAAGTTAAAAAGCAAAAAAGGATAGTGATTCTGTTGCTAGGTTGTACTGCATTATAGAACTGTAATAGTGTGGAATTGTTACTTCCTGTTTACCTGAGCTAGTCATATAGTTGATTATAAGATAAAATCGAACGGTTATCTTTACTCAATTATGCACCACACTCTCTACGGAAAGAGAGGGGACATGGGGTTCCAGTGGGGGAGGGGTGTTGAAGTTTGTGGGCTTGGATGTTAGTAATTGATTTAAGGTTGCCTTTATGTTTATTCATAATTTCTTGTCATATACAGGCTGCATTTTCTATCGGCAGGGGTTATTATTCATTATACTGACTTGATGTTCTCTGATTCTGCCTACACTTTCTTTGATCTAGTGGATCGTGGTTGCTTTCGGGAAAACTGGTAAAAATGCTATTACTAGACTCTGAGCAAAATGATTATGACAAACCATTAACTATATCAGGTTTATCTCTTAACTGTATTTTGTATTTCATCATTAGTATGGTTAGCTTCTTTTCAGTTTTGTGATTTCTGCTTGGATTTATTATCTGATTTTGGAAGTTGTTATATGTCAGTTTTTGAGCTTTCCTAAATGTAAAATGGGCGGTGCATCCTTTTTTCTTCTCTCTCTCGGTTTTTGAGCTTTCCTAAATGTAAAATGGGTGGTGCATCCTTTTTTCTTCTCTCTCTCTCTCTCTCAGTTCTTCTCTAGAATACCCTCCTTTTTATGCTCAGTGGCGTTGTCCCAGAGAACCAGGATGGTTGGTTGTCTTTTGGGTGCATTTAGCATTTTGGTAGACACTTTGTGTGCACTGTCAATAATAGAAGTGATAGGACTAAATCTTAAACTTGGCATCCAAGTTGCTGTTTCAATCTATTAGTTGGACATAACCATTTCTGAGGATTTAAACATAAGAACAATTGAAATAAATCAACATGATTGTGGTTGGATAATGTGGCTATGCACATGAAGGAGAGGAGAGAAGCTCTCTATCTGCAAAAGCTGTGATTGCTTGTCTTTTACTTTTCAGTCTGACTAAATGGTTTACAATTACATTATACAGCCATAGTTGATCTCAAGATGATTATCTGATCACAACCAATATGGGATATAGCAAATTGAAATAGCTGTGCATCTCTCTCTTACTTTTAAGAGAAATCTTATTGAATTATTAGCATTTTTACATTTTCACTTGGCTCTTCTGATAATGCCATATTCCTTGTTTTCATTAATCTGCGATGCTTGTGATGTTAGTGGTTGGTTTTCGAGAAATCTTATTGAATTATTAGCATTTTTGCATTTTCACTTGGCTCTTCTGATAATGCCATATTCCTTGTTTTCATTAATCTGCGATGCTTGTGATGTTAGTGGTTGGTTTTCATATCATGTCAGTACTATTATTGCAGCACTAATTTACTTCTTTACTGTTTAGATTTGTTCATATCATGTCAGTACTATTATTGCAGCACCAATTTACTTTACTGTTTAGATTTGTGTGGATCTAACATGTAACTTGTATCTTCTTGTTTACTAGCAATTCTATTTATTGATTTTGTCATGAATTTTCATACCTCTCTATCGTAGACTTACTCTAACTTTGTTACTCCCTGTGTTTTTTATCTGAAATGCATGCTGTAATCCTTTGCAGTGCTGGATTTTACCATGCAGCTAGTGGAGGCAAGATTAGAGAATGATCTGGTTCTGGCCTTGGTCGTTTTCTCTCTGCAGTATATTCTTGTTAATCATGAGTACTGGAAATACAAGGTGAAGCATGTTAGATGGAAAGTAACACTGAAGGTACGTGTTATTGTTATGCCAGCTGCAATTAATTGGTTCCCTTAGTTGCTTTGTTTCTACTTTTGAACATATTTCACATCTATTTTTATGGTCATTGTATGTTGATATGGTAGAAGTCTTAGCCTGCTGAGTAGTGTAGGTTGCCACCTGAGAGCAGCCAGGAGAGTGGCTCGACCCAAGCTTCTCCCACTCCCTGAGCGTATGGCTTTTTTCCTGCTTTATTATTGGCTGAAGCTATTTATAATAGGGGCTCAAGAAATATGAAATATTTTGAGAGGTAGGGGGGGAGCAATTATTCGCTATTCAAGAGTACCACTCATCCTCTCACATAAAAGGTGGGACCCACCATGATAACCACATACAGTTCTGCTTTTATGCGAGTGGGGGAGTAGTCCTCCTAGAATACCTAAAACAGTTTGAGCGAGGTGAAATTCCATGATCAAAGAGAAACAACGTAAAGAGCAAATCTGATGTTTTCCAATAGTCAGTCCAAGAGGTATTTCATGGCTGTTATCCTACATCGGGAATAGGGGCAATTCTCTGTTTAAAAAGTTTGCATCCTGAAGTTACTTGGGGTTTCATGTTGTGATGGTTATCATAGAGTCATTCTTCCAATCTGAAGATTCTTTGGTTTAGCTGAATTTTAAGTGTTATGGACATGCCAAGTACGTTTTTTTAAATGGAGTCAGAGGTGCTGGTGTTTCTATGGAAGGTAAAAGATGCTATATGAATCATTTTTTAATTATGTTTGCACTGTTTAGGTATTGGAAGTAATGAAAACATGCATCACATCAGTCTCATTCTCTGAAAAATTGGCCCTGGTAGTCCGAGATATGTTACTCAATGATTCTTCCATCCACAATGCACTCTTTCATCTTGCTTGTACAACCAAGCAAACCTTAGAGGTAAGCCATGTTTGTTGTTCTTGTTCCATTGTTTTCCTTAGTAGTGAGAAGTTGGTTTGCTTTTGTTTGCTTACTATTTAAATAAGCATATTTGTGAACAGAATCTTTATGTCAGCCGTCTCGTTGAACTGGAGGAGATTGAAGGGTGTCAGCTTGCTATTAGCTCTGCTTTGGATATTATATATATGATGCTCTCCAAATTTTGTAAGGTATTGTTCTAGGGTTATATATGTTTGTCATTGCATATGATGTGAAATAAATTGACACATGTCTTCCCAAGTTCTCGTGATTGTTACTTTGAACAGAAATTTCTAATAAACTTCAAACTTTTAATCCATGCTCCAAAACAAATAAAATAAATGAATCTTCAACTGCCAGACTTTTTCTGCTTTGTAGATCTTACTGATCCATGTTTTATTTAAATCTTTCTATACCCACTTCATAATTTTTGTGTTATTTTTTCAGGATATCTCACCGAATCTTCCAGTCTTTCACCTATCAGTGCTGTCATCTACTATGAAACCAATCCCTGTTGTTGCAGCTGCTATATCGTTGATATCATATTCTCGGTCTCCTGTATGGAATTGAAATTCATCCTGCTAAATTCTATTTTTCTCTCTTAGTAATTACATTCACCTATTATATCTAACATGGCTTTTCTGGTCTCCTATATTAAGTTGTCTATATCCCTTTGACTTTATGTTTGTTCATTATCAGACACATTAATTTTCAATAATATCTGTGTTCCATGTTCAATTGATCATATGGAAAATTACTCTTCATCTTTGCATTTTTATGTTATATGCAGGCAGTACAGGTTGGTGCTGCTAAGGTGTTATCTATGTTGTTTACAACAGCAGATTATGTGCAACCATATTTGTCTGGCAATGTATGCTTTGGTCTGGATGATAAGCAGGTTTGGCATCTCAAGCTGGCAATTATTTTTTTGGCATTTGATTGCTGTTATCCTAATTTTGATTAAATGCTTTTGTTTAGATCGCAGATATGAGGCATTTTGTTAAAAGCACATTAGTTAAGCAGTTGGAATGGAATGAAGATTTATTTGTTGCTACAGTCAATCTGCTTACTTATGCAGCTCGTTATCAGGTATGTTGCACTGTGCAGAAGTCAAGAAGTTTAGCGTTGGTCGGTTTATTTCCTATTCCTTGCCACTTAAATTGGACTTCTGTCACTAAACTTTGCAATCCTTTTGTCATGTATTCTTCTCATGGAAAGAATGGGGGTGCAAGAATAACCTCTTATGCTTTTCAAAACCAAGTTTGTCACTTGTTAAAGTCAAAGTCATTTACAGTTGTATCAATAGTTACTTCCTCATGGAAAATATTTGGATAGCTTTTATTTTGTGAACATAAGTCCAATATCTCAATAACAGCTTTCTAGCTTGTCTGCATTGTTGCTAATTGGTGGTTTCTCTGTTGCAGCCTGCTTATCTTCTTGCTATTTTTTCCCTAAAAGAGGATACAGAGGTCCAGTTGAGTAATGGTGGTGGCACAAAGCAGCCTATAAATGAACTTTCAAATGGTTCATTGTGTTCCAAGAAATCAAGTCTGTTAAATGGGCTTATGCAATATGTTGAAAGATCAAACGAATTTATTGACAGGTTTGCTCACACAAGATCAGTCATTATTTTTCAGGAATTTTACTATTTGATGTGACACAAAGCTATGCTAATGAGCTTAAGGAACAAACACAGAACTTGTCAGGAGGAGAAATTTAAGTGAAAGAAGGGATAAGAGAAGAAACAGGCGATTAATTAGGGTCAGCAATAATATAAGTAAATGTTTTTCTGCAACTAAACAAGTTCCTTCTTTAAATCCTAAATTGGTGCTGAAAAATTCCCTGTAAACTTGCTATTTCACATTGATCAAACCACTATCTCTGTGATGTTCAGATAATGCTTTTTGTTTAGCATGCTTGATATGATTCATCTTCATAAGCTGTGTTGCTATAATTTGTTGAAACTTTCTTTATCTCCAGCAATCCCCGTGTACTGTTCACTGTTCTTGATTTCCTCAAGGCACTATGGCAAGGGGCTGTTCATTATATATCTATATTGGAGTGCCTGAAGAGCTCTGGAAAGTTCTGGAAACAATTGTCCAATTGTATCTCATCAGATGCTCGCTCGATAGCATCACCTTTTGAGAATGTCGCTGAAACTCAGTCTCAAAGCTTGGCATTAAAATATCAATGTCAATCTGCTATATTGGAAATGATGGCTCATGACATGTTCCTGAAGAAGAAGTTATTGCATGCTGAGTCTGTCTTAAAAGAAGTGTCTGAATTGGAGAGAAATAATAAAGCATCAAGCACAGAAAAATCAAAATCAGTAAATGATTGTGAGTTGAAAGATATCTTGTCAAGCTGGTGGAAGAGACCGATTTTTGGCAATCTGATCAATTTATATGCTTCTTGTGAATATGACAATGAAATATCTAATCGTGCAAAGGTCCCTTTTAAATTTCTCTTTTATTTATTTATATTAGTTTTGGTTCTGTTAATTCTGTTGTTGTGATCATTTATCTTTGGTGAACCATTTTAGGATCTAAACCCCTCTGGAAACACCCATTAAAGGAACAATCCACAATTACATTGTCTTCTGCTTCTTGCAGGTTGCTGCCAGTTTGTTCATTGTCCATGCAATGGGGAAATTAGTGATTGGTAATGCAGGAAGTTTATCGGTATCATTGGTTGAGAAGATCCAGATCACTTTTAAACATGTATGATACTGCCTTTAATTGGTCAAGCAATTTTTTTCTATTTAGTTGTTTGTTCAATGACCATTCACTTCTACGTTGATAGCTCATTGACAATCCCTTCAAGAGGTCATATAGTTATTCCTTAACAAGAATATCCCAATTTCTTTGCTATCCAACTATTTTAAGGTGACATTGCGTCCTTTTTTTTTTTGGTGAATTAACAGTTGAGTTGTCAGCTTGCCTTTTCTGAATTGTTGGCACAATACTCTCAGCAGGGTTACAGGTAATGTCAACACAGGTTTCATTTTTATTTGAACATCTTTTTAATGCATCACTCTTAACTGAGAAATCTATACGTCTTGGATTGTGGTTGTATGAATTGAAATGCTTATTTCCAATGGAATCTTTTCCAAAGTCTGATGTGACATCACCAAGGGTTTAACTCCTTTGGTAGTTTGAAAATTTGGGTTGGGTTTTGATTCATTTGAACCTATAACCTAATAGGTTGAGTTCTTAAAATATTTGAACCTATAACCTAATAGGTTGAGTTAAAAATTTTCACTATCTTCTCAGTGAAGGAAAGGAACTAAAAGGTCTGATCCTCAACGATCTCTATCACCATTTACAAGGAGAGCTAGAAGGTCGTAAAATTGGTCCTGGACCGTTTAAGGAACTCTGTCAGTATCTGGTGGAATCAAACTGTTTGCTGAGCTATCAACACAAGTACGGTGGCAATCATTATGGAAACACCAAAGATACTCACTTGTATGACCTTATGCGCATACGATCAGATTTGGGATTAAATATGTGGGATTATACAGATTGGAAAGATTCAAAAGCAATTGCACAAACTATGCTGGAGTGCTTCCAGGATGCAAATTCAATGGTTTTACTAGCTTCTTCAAAGCT
Source organism: Populus euphratica (assembly GCF_000495115.2). Taxonomy (NCBI): domain Eukaryota; kingdom Viridiplantae; phylum Streptophyta; class Magnoliopsida; order Malpighiales; family Salicaceae; genus Populus; species Populus euphratica. Next base: position 2,031,652 of record NW_011499847.1, on the reverse strand, counting down.
TTCTGCACTGAAAGCATTGCTAACTGCCCTGACCATGTGGGAAGATAATGTGAGTATCTGAATTATCACTGCTATTTATTGCAGCTTCTGATTTTGCAATATTGAATTGACGACAAGGATCTGTTAACATTTTGTCAGGGCTTCTGTTTTTTTTTTCTTTTTGTTGGCTGGGGACACAAAGCTTTGAAAAACCGAACACTTGCCTCAAAGTTTGGTGTTTTTACCAAACATTTAACTTATTAAAAAATATGCTGCATTAATTATAATATCATTTTGAGAGATAACTTCGTTGTTTGAATATGCAACACCGGCTTTTTTTTGGAATTTCTTGGAGTTTGTATGTGATGGTAAAGAGTGCAATGCCAAAATAGTGTCTATGGTGCATCTATTTTTTATAACCGTCTGCTAGTTCTTTGAAAAGTTTGTTATAACACTATTGATTGAAGTCATGGATTCTTTGATTGAGAAAGTTTATGGTTTCAGGCTATCCGGCATTGACATCTGTTAACTGCCCACTATTTTAGCATTTTTTTTAAGGGCTTATTTATTTTTATGTTTATCCTTCTTCCCTTTATGGATATAATCTAAAAAAAAAATGGTTTTAGAATTTCTTGCTTGTTGAAATGTTTAGCGTTTTCTTTCCCATGTAGTCACCAGAAAATAAGGGCACTACTGAGGGGAAGATTCCTGACCAACTCTGCTTTTCATGCATCAACAACATATGCAAATCTTTTCGCACCACAGTGGAATCACTAGCTCCAGTTCTGGATGCCTCTGAAGAGATTCTTGATTTCCTTGCTGCACTAGCAGAATTAATTCTACATCTCATGAAATCTGCGCAGAGCAACCTATCTTTATCTGTTTGTATACTTGTCTTGAAAACGTCAGGTTCTGGCCTCAAATTGCTGAGTGATTTCAGGTCATCTGTTACTGGGGTTAAAAAAACAATGAAGCTTCTGCTCATGCTGCTTCTTTTCACTTTGGAGATTAGTAATACTTCAGATAAGGAATCTGAAGACTTTGCTGAGGTTTCAAATGGTTGTCTGGGGCTTTTGCCTATCCTATGCAATTGCATCACAGCTACTGAGCATTGTTCCCTCTCGTTGGCTACCATTGACTTAGTACTGACAAGTTTTTTGACACCTAACACTTGGTTCCCCATCATACAGAAACATCTCCAATTACCTCGTGTCATTCTGAAAGTTCATGATAAAAGTTCTTTCTCATCTGTTCCAGTTACATTGAAGCTCCTTCTGACTCTGGCACGTGTGAGAGGAGGTGCTGAAATGCTCCTTAGTGCTGGTTTCTTCTCATCTCTTAGAGTTTTGTTTGCAGACTCATCAGATGTTGGGCTTTCCACAGTTATGACCAATGATAGTGGCTTCCTAAAGTCTTCTGACAAAATAGAAAAGCCTCAATCTATTTGGGGCCTTGGCTTGGCAGTGATCGTAGCTATGGTTCAATCTTTAGGAGACAGTTCTTCTTATACTGATATTCTGGACAACGTGATACCTTATGTTTTTTCAGAGAAAGCTGATCTGATTTCTTATTATCTCAGTGCACCTGACTTTCCATCTGATAGTCATGACAAGAAAAGACCACGAGCGAAAAAGACAGAGACTTCTCTGAGTGCTCTTAAAGAAACAGAACATACTCTCATGTTGATGTGTGCGCTATCGAGACATTGGAGGTCATGGGTTAAGGTCATGAAAGAAATGGATTCAGAGCTGCGGGAGAAAAGTATTCATTTATTAGCCTTTATTAGCAGAGGAACTCATCGCTTTGGGGAATCTTCCAGCAGAACTGCCCCCCTCTTATGCGCTCCTATCCTCAAAGAGGAGTTAGAGTGCTGCAAGGAACCATCATTTCTAAACAGCAGGAATGGATGGTTTGCTCTTTCACCTGTCTGTTGTGTGTCAAAGCTCAAGTCTTCTGCTTTCTCAGCCAACAGTAGTGCATTTGTAGTCAAGGGACAGTCAACTGAAATTACCAATCCAGTTTCTCCAACATATTTTTCAGACTTGGTTGCCCTGGAGATCTACAGGATTGCTTATCTTCTCTTGAAATATCTCTCTATGGAAGCAGAAGGTGCTGCTAAAAGGTCCGAGGAAATGGGGTTTGTTGATCTTGCTCAGATTCCTGAGCTGCCGATGCCAGACCTATTGCATGGCTTGCAGGTAAAATTGTGCTCAGTGCTCTTATATTATCTTCCAGTCCACTCCTCTCATTGAAGGGATGTGAATGGTTTAAGATAATTGAAGTTCAGGGCTTACTTTTGCATTAGTGACTGCTGGTACTTCTGGGCCAAAATTTCTAGTCTTCCAAAATTGAAGTTTCACCATCAATGAGTGATTTCTATGTTTCAATTGATGTATAAATCTGTCTAAACTGTATGCTTTTGATACCTGGTCTGACGTGTTATGATTTAAAATGCAGGATCAAGCAGTCGCAATTGTTTCTGAACTGTGTGGTTCAAACAAATCAAAGCATATGAATCCTGAAATCAAATCAGTCTGTCTCTTACTACTACAAATAATGGAGATGGCCCTGTATTTGGAGCTCTGCGTTTTTCAGATTTGTGGCATAAGACCTGTATTAGGGCGCGTGGAGGATTTTTCAAAGGAAGTGAAATTGTTATTAAAAGGTAATGGTCCCATCATACTGCCAGCTATCGTTCAAATTTAATCTCTAGATTTACTATAATTGCCTTATTTATTTTTTGCAGCCATGGAAGGGCATGCGTTCATAAAAGCATCAGTGACATCCTTGAAACACATAATATCTCTTGTCTATCCTGGATTGTTACAGACCGAAGGTTTCCTGTGAAGCACTTGTGGAAGAATAGCTTAACTTAGTTGGGTTGGTGACGGATTATGAAAATTGTGTACAGATATCAGATGTTGGCATGCCCAATATTTTCGTAAGATTAGAATGAAAAATTCTGCTAGCCATTATTAACATGTGTACAATATCGGAACCATACAGCGTCACCTAGATTTTCTTGGTTCCTCGATTTAAGCTGAGGAATATCACGCAAAAAACATGAAAATGGCCCCAAATGTCATGAATCTTGCTTTGTCCTGTAGTCATCTTCCTTTCGTGATTTAAAGGTATCGTGTTGCAAGAGATGCACTGTTGTAATCACGTGGGGAAATGGATAGATCTAGGGGCCTGTTTTTTCTCTTTTGTGCTGGGACCCTGCCCCTTTGCATGCGTGATGCCTCGAAGTAGAATGTATTTTCGGCGAGTCAATTGTTGTAAATACAAAGCTTTCGATTATACTATCTTCTAAAAAATTACAGAAATTTATTTTAAAGATAAATTTTTTTGTCTTGTCAAATATGTTTGTGTGCTCCTAAAGCAACTAGACTTCCGGAGAAGAAATGTGTCCTTTTTTCTTTTCATATGCCGATGGTAATGCAATTCATCCCGGGAATGGGTCCCAGGTGATTCGTTCCTTGAATAATGTCAAAATCATCACTACCATGTAAATGTTAAAAACTAACTCCGGGGGTGTACATCCTCCATCTATGTATTCTTTAAAATATTTGTAATTGTATATGCTTGCTATCTGGAGTAATTTTAAAGGAATTAATCTCATATTTTATTAATCTATGAGGTTTGTGTGATACTGGTAGTGATTGTTTTTAAAAAGTATTTTTTATTTAGAAATATATTAAAATATTTTTTTAATTTTTTTTAATACCAATAAATTAAAATAATTTAAAAATATAAAAAAATTAAATTTACTCAACTTCTATTTCCAACGAAATACTAACAAATGGGGAGTCTGGCGCAAACTGGTATCCTTTGACCAGATCTCAGACCAAGGTAAACCAACTAATCGGGTAAACTCAAGCTGCCACTGGCTTCTTTGTAATTTCACCAAGAAAAAAAGAGGCCACTTGCATTATCTTGCGTAACAAATGTTTCTTGGAAGCTTCTACTTTTGAAAAAGGTAGCATTTTTTTTGTTTAGGTAAAAACAGTCCCTTAACAACAGTATGGTGAGGTTGAATGGCTTAGTAAATGGACAGGTTCCTCAGTGCTAGTAGGCCACCCTGCCTAATTATAGCTTTCAGTTACCATGTTTATTGAATATTTCAATACTTTATTGATATGATTTTGATTTGTTTAACATTAAGATGCGAGGTGGTGTTTATATATACATATATATATATATATATATAGACACTACCTCTATATTAAAGAAAACACTAAAAAATATAATTTAAATCTGTAAAAAAATATAATAAAATTTTAAAAATACGATTCAATTACACTCCCGTGATTTAATCACCTACCCTTGGGATCATTAATCTTACTGGGATTTGAAATCAAAATCAATGAGACTACCTTAAACAGTCTCCACCATTAGATTATCTTAGATTTCTCTCCATCAACGGTCCAACATTAATCATGGCCCATCATGCACGAAATTTGTACAATTTACCTATCCCCTCATAAATCCTAACAAAGACTTGCCATATCCAAACGAAACCACAGGCCCCGACAAACAACACATGCCACTTAGAATCCCTCACTTAACCCTAGTCATAACAAACCTAACCACAGTTAAATTCCGACCACCTCGATCCATCCACGTGTCCTGATCTAACGGTCTAAATCCACTTCTCTCCCTATAAAAACACCCCCATATCACTGAAAATCCTAACAAACAACCTTCGATTTAATATTCTCACTTAGAAGGCTGATCCCTAATTTCTCTCTTTCATAATGGCAAACCCCAAGGTTTTCTTTGATATGTCCGTCGGCGGCCAGCCTGCTGGTCGGATCGTCATGGAACTCTTCGCCGATATTGTTCCGAAGACCGCCGAGAACTTCCGCGCACTTTGCACTGGCGAGAAAGGTGTTGGCAAGTCCGGCAAGCCACTTCACTTCAAGGGTTCAACCTTTCACCGTGTGATCCCTAACTTCATGTGCCAAGGTGGTGACTTTACTGCTGGAAATGGTACCGGCGGTGAGTCGATCTATGGAGCTAAATTTGCTGACGAGAATTTCGTGAAGAAGCACACTGGACCTGGTGTGCTATCTATGGCTAATGCTGGTCCAGGAACCAATGGATCTCAGTTCTTTATCTGCACTGTCAAGACGGAGTGGCTTGATGGGAAACATGTCGTTTTTGGTCAAGTTGTTGAAGGCTTGGATGTGGTGAAGGCTATCGAGAAGGTTGGATCTGGAAGTGGCAAGACTTCTAAGCCTGTTGCTATTGCGGACTGCGGTCAACTCTCTTAGAGGGCATTGATTGACATGTCGTCTGGCCATGTCTTTGATGCTGGGTCTTATCTAGTATTTGGTGTGTTTTAGTGGTCTAGGATCTGGGTGTTTTATGTTTAGCTTTTGAGGCCTTTGTTTTAATGTCCTCTTGGGTTTTGGTGGTCACCACTCTGTCATGTGATGAAATTGAGCTACCATAAATAAGACAGGCTTACTACTTTCCATCGGAGTTCTTGATTGCGTTATCTTACCTTTTAATTTGCTAATAATCTGTGAAATGGATCGTTCTAGTGTGCTTTTAATTTATTTGTTTTTGGAGACTTTGAATTTGAACCCAGAAGAGTGCCTGATTATTTGGCATGGGAGAGGATAAGGGGACAAGAGAGGAGATAGATGCTGCGTTCGCAGGATTGTGTTTGTGAAAGTGACTCATTGTCTTGTAGAAATGACAATTCCGAGGAAGAAGGGTTCAATGTGGAAAAATTGTGGTCCGTATGATATCCGTTGCTTGGATACAGATTCGTGGAGTAGAAAATATCTTTCCTTTTGAATTGTGGATAAGAAACCCCATGGATGTGGCGTCCCGCCTATATTTTAATCATTTTTTAAAAATAAAATAATATTATTTTCATATATTTTTAAATAAAAAATATTTTAAAAACCAATTCCTATTAAATTTACAAACACACCCTTAGTGGTCGGCAGGGAGTTGTTGAGGTTTCCAAACACGCAGTGGTCGGCAGGGAGTTGTAGAGGACTCGATTTTCTGTCGTTTGTGTGGTCTTAACTAGTCAAGTACGTAAATGTTTTTTTTATTTTTTTTTAGGGCTTGATTTTTTGCCATTCGCATAATGGGGTTAATAGCTTTGCGTGCCTGAGGAGGACATTCTCTAACCGTAAGCTAAGATTTGTTTGGGCCAGTCGTTTACCGAACTTGTAGTAAACTGTGTTCGATGATACTGCCGTGTCGTTGTTTTTTCTAATATAAAAAAAATATTCGAACAATCATAATATTCTTATAGAAGCAATAAAATTCGGGATGGATCATTATTGGTTTGAATATTTTTATTAAATTTAATTGATTTAATAATATAATTATAAAAAAAAACAGAGAAAATAAATAAATGACAGTTTTTAGTAAAAAAATAAATATTTATTATTATTATAATAAAAAAATACTTTCTAAATATTTTTATAAGACCTTGACCTATTTATGAGATCAAGATTATTATAATAAAAAAATATAAAATAATAAAAATCAACTTTCAAACAGACTAGATAATAGAAAACAAAGCTAAACAACTCAATTAAAAAAACACGACGACTTGTTAACGTGCTTGTGTTATAAAGCTGGCATTTTTATGTACAAATTCGAGATTTGGAGGAAAAGGGAATTCTGGGTTTTACAGCTCTGACCATCGTTGCCGGTGCACTAATGTTCAAGGTGAACTGAGCGATTCATCCACTAGGATTAGTTTCCGCTGTTATATAGACTACTGTTTCTCACAATTACCAGGATCCTATGGGCTCAAGGTACTGTTTGCCATCACGTGCTTGCTGCAGGATTGGTCTGGCCAAAATGTGAGCAGCAGAGCCTCTGAGCCATGTGGATTCATCATTATTCTTTCAGCAATGATCATACATCTCATATTTCTGTTTGTATTTTATTACTTATTCAAACAAGACTGCTGTAAGCGCAAGGCTACTGTCATCCTGCAGTAGCTCACCCGATCTAGATTTAGGATTTTTGTCATTATCCCTCTGTATGTTGACAAAAGCCGAATACAATTAACTTTTATTTTTATGTTTTAAAAAAATTAAAATTTGTTTTATTTATTTATTTTAAATTAATTTTTAGATTTTTTCAGATTATTTTAATAATATAATATTAAAAATAAATTTTAAAAATAAACACTACCAGACTAAATTATCTGTTAATTTGTCCATAACTTCTACATATCGGCGCTTGTATTTTCTTCATGGGAACTTCTCGTCGATTCTCTTTGCAAGTATATGCTGATCATTGTCTTGTAGTTGGTAAGAACATGAGGAGCTAGACTAGACTGCCATTGATCTCTCGAGGAACTTGGATCTGAGTACCAGAGTTGGGATCCGTCCAAATTCGGCGATCCCACGGCTGGTTTCGTTGCTGAATCTTTACAGGTGAATTTTCGAATTACAATGTAACATTCTCTAGATTTCTATGCTTGAAAAACAGTAAAAATAAATCTGAGTTCAAGGTTTTTGTAGCAGATTTGAGGGAGCAAGCGATGTAAATGCTTTTGGGAAATTTATCCACGATGATCAATTTATTCGGCAAGTTCTATGTTTCTTCTCCCGGGATTTTAGAGCTATTTCAGACTTTTAGCCGTGACTTGATAACCGTGCTGCATTTTGAGTTAGATTAATTTAAAAATAAAATTCAATAAAATATTTAAATATTGTTAATTTTTTTAGTATAAAACATTTAAATTATTTAAGAATTAATTTGTTATGAATTAATCAACTTGGTAAGTTTAAAAAATAATTTAAATGACCAATAAAAATATAATTTAATTCAAAATAAATATTTAAAATAATATTTTTTTATAAATATTGAGACAATAATATATTAAATAGATCCTATTCAACTCTAATTAATTTATCAATTTGTATGCTATGTCTAAAGACTATGATGACCTCATTGAAATTAAATAAAAATAAATTAAAAAATTTAATTAAAAGACAATTACAAAAAAACTTGGTCTAACTTAAGTTAATCATAAGATTATAATAATTCTACAAATAAAATAAAATAAATTATTAAATTTAATTTTTAATTAATCTAGTATTGAAATGTATAATTAAAGAAACTAAAATTAACACAAGTTAACTTGCTAAACTCATGATAAGAAATAAAAATATCTTATAAAATATCAAAACAAATTATAAAATTTAATTTTTAATAAACTCAATGTAAAGTGGTGAAATTAAAAAAAATATATGAATTAACATGTCAAATTTACGATTATGGTTATAAAATTAAAATAATCTAAAAAATTAAAATAATAAATGAAGTATACTCCCTAATAAATTTAATGTTAAAATAATAAAATAAAAATATAAAATATAATAAAAATTAAAATAAGCATTGGCGTAGAAATAAGGTGAGAGAAGGAAAATAATTTTAAATAGGAAAATTGTCGCGGCAAAGATGCTGCTGGTTATCAAATAAGTACGTCTATGTTTCCCAATAATATATATATATATATATATATATAATCTAAAAATTGCATCCATAACATTACACGCAGAGGCGGAGCTAAAAAAAAATCTTGAAGGGGCGATTGAATATATTAAAATAAAATAATTATTTAAACATATAAAAATGAATTAAAAAAATCATAGGTTAAAGAATGAATTTGTATATGGTAGATATTTACCTGATTAAGTAATCATGTGCTATGTATAACATGATAAAAAAAGAGGATGTAATTTGAAACAATAGCTTCCCGTGAGGACTAGGGATTAAAACTATTTAATAACATTTATTAAACCGGGCAAAATAAATTGTTCCAAGACTTAATTGATTATCTTTCAACTTGGTTCGGGTCAAATAGAGGTATATTCTGAATTTTTATTTTATTTTTTAAAATTATTTTTATTTTTATTTTTTTATTTAGTTAAATTAACATAAGTTAACTTAACTGAAGTTTTCTTAACACAATACAAAATTTAACATGTTAAAAATTGTTTATATATTATTGAAGAAAAACCCACATTATAAGTTCGTTTTTTCTAAAAAACATTGTTTTTTTAAAATGTTTTAAAATCATTTTTAAACATTTTAAAAATATTATTTTAATATTTTCCAAATAAAATACTCTTAAAAACAGCCGACAAACCCAATTTGATGCTAAAATACACAGATATAAATATAATTCTGAATACGAACTAATCCTCACCATCAAATACTCAAAGAATCTCCAACACTCATTATCCACCGTCCGATCAAACCCACCCCCTTATATTTCCCTTTCCGCTGCCAATGCACGCATTCTTCACAACCTCAAAACCAGAACCTTTGCAGGCAGAAAAAATATCAGAGCGAAAACGGCAACTTCACCATGGCGGCAACAGTCTCTTCTCCTTGGAGCAAACCCGGTGCGTGGGCTTTAGACTCCGAAGAACACGAAGCAGAACTCCAGCAAGAACACGAAAATTCCCAACAAGCATCCACTTTCGCCGCTCAACCACTCGGTGGCGTTGCTGAATTCCCTTCTTTAGCTGCAGCCGCCGCCACCAAACAACCCAAAAAGAAAAAAAACCAAACCTTCTCTCTAGCTGAGTTTTCTAATTATTCTCTGGCCAAGTCGAGTCACGAGCCTGATCTCTTCAATCTCCCAACTAGACCCCGTGAGCGCTCCGCTGAAGAGCTCGACAGGGCCCGCCTCGGCGGCGGGTTTAAATCTTATGGTTTAAGTTATCGTAACGGAGGAGAAGAATCGAATTCGAGATGGGGTGGTGGTGGTAACGGAAACTCTAGGGTTTCTAATAGGGAGTCGAGTAAGGAATTTGCTCTTTCACGAGCGGATGAGATAGATGACTGGTCGAAAACGAAGAAATCCCCAGCAGGGAATGTATACGAGAGGAGGGATAGGGAGAGGGGATCTTCGTTTTTCGATTCCCAATCAAAAGCTGATGAATCGGCTAGCTGGGTTTCTAATAAGACAATGAATGACGGGCCAAGGAGATTTGGAGGATCGAATAATGGTGGGTTTGAGAGGAGAGGGAGTTACGACTCGTTATCGAGAGAAAGACATGGGTTTAGTGGCGGTGCTGCTGATTCAGATAATTGGGGGAGGAAAAAAGATGATAGTTTTAACAGTGGCAGTGTTGGTGAGAGGCCGAAATTGAAGTTGCAGCCAAGAACTTTGCCTGTCAGTGATGGGAATGGGGCGTTAGAGAAGCCTAAAGGGTCAAACCCGTTTGGAGATGCGAGACCAAGAGAGGAGGTGTTGAAGGAGAAAGGGATGGATTATAAGGAGATTGATGAGAAGTTGGACTCTGTGAAAATTAGCAGTGAGAGAAGTAAGGATGTGGAGAGAAGCGATTCCTTTGGAAAAAGGGGATTTGGGAGTGGAGGTTCAGGCAATGAGAGAAGTTGGAGAAAGCCTGATGTTGCTGATTCTGGTTCTCGTCCACAGAGGTTTGTTTTATTAGATCTTTGATTGATTAGTTGGCTCACTAGTGATGGGCATTGAGATCTAGTTGCTTAGGGGATGTTAATCTAGTTTAGATGGTATATTGGTGTTCTTTCATGCTTGGTTTAGTTTTTGTTTGTGGGGCAGAACTAGAGCTTCTTGTTTTAATTGGGAGGGAGTTGGTGTCTCTTGAATTGTGTATACCTGGGAACACTGCCAGAAAAGTTATGTTAACCTGATAAGATAGTGTGTTCTGGTTCTTCTGTCTTGGTGTTTTCGAGAGCTGTTTTGCGCTGTCAAAATTGTAGGAATTCATGTGAACCTGATTAGATAGGGCCCCCTGCTGCATTCCTGTTCTTACTTGCTAAGTTGGAACTGAGCTACCGAACTTTATGTGATTGCTTTTATTTTAAAACCGATTTTCTTCATAACTTCAGAGAAATCTATGAGATTGCTGTGTGAATTACAATTCTTGATTTCCGCTTTTGGAATTCATGTATTAAGCAAGGGAATCTTTCATATTCCTAAGAATTTGGATTGCACATGGTTCTCAATTGGTGTTGGCTTTGTGGATGGGAGCTGATTGCTAGGCCTGTGCAAAGTTGTGTGGTTTGAAGCTATAAAAACTCTCTACTTTTAAGTTCGTGCTAAAGTGGTTGATATAAGTGATAAAGTACCACTCGCTCTGGATATTCTAGTTATGCAGATATGTCAGATGGATTTCTTGTCTCCTAAAACTGTTATAAGTATTAACTGGCCTTACCATATCGGATAATAAAACCTACTGGAAAAATATTTGGCCTATGATATGGTTTCTGTTTGCCATGTTTGTTTGATTTTAATTGCTGTCTGACTCAAATTGTATTGAATGAAAGCCATTTCAAATCAAATGTGAAAGTTTAGAGTTTTAGGCATTTGCATGTCTTTGATTATGTATGAATTGTTATGTAATGAACTGCTTAATTTTGTGAAATTAATATTTCCTTGAACGCAGTGCTGAGACAACTGAGAATGGAAATAATGCTGAAGATGGGCTTGCTACTGAGGACGAAGTTGTTGAAGGAAACTGAAGATGGAGTTTTTGCAAATGAAATGCTGAGGATTGAGAAAAAGAAAAGAGTAGAAACATTTAATTTATCGGTAGTCCAAGGTGTTGTTTTCTCCATTATAATTTTGCGAGTTTTGCCAGGACCCTTGCTATTGTTGAACAGTGTTGAGACAATTTTGGTAGGCTTACAAGTAATTAACACTGGTTTGCTTTTGTAGCTTGTTTTATGGTTGGGGTTGAAACTTCAGGATTATGTTTTATTACATTACTACTTGTTCATCTCCTTTCTATTCATTCTGGGTGTTGATTTTGGTTGTTGGAAATCTGTGTCCAAATAAATTAAGAGACTAGCATTCGCATCGACATGTTTGATATTTCTCTGTGCTGGACCATTAAATCTTATGTTTGTATATTTCTATTACAAATGCTGGACCATTAAATCTTATGGTTGTAGATTTCCATTACAAATGCTCTTGTAAACAAGGCAACGCACATTATTCCCATATAAAATTGATGATATTATGCAGGTTTTGTTAGATATGTCTTGATTATACTATGATATATCTCCACTGTCTTTTTCGAGGCAATATCTAAACGCAATTGTAAACGCTATCAAAAAGTGTGATTTCAGACGAACAGCTGAAATAAGCTTGTGTTTCAAGTTCTTTTGTGTTTCTGGTTCTGGTAGGGTTGCATCTACAAGACCCTTGATTCTCCAGCAAAAACTGCATCTACAAGACCACAGATTCTCCAGCAAAAAACGTATTTAGTATTTTGGGTTGAACACTAGAAATTGTAGGCACACAGAAATAGAATGCTGGCGTCCATCCCTTCCAGGACCCTTCTTGGAAATGTTATCTGTACTTGTTGGAGCTTGTTGTGGATAGAAAAATGTTCAATGGAATCATATGATCTTGTCCCTAAATTAGCAAGTGCTGACGTACAAGAAAGACCTTAGATCAAAATTCCGAGTTGTGGAGTTTTAAGAATAGTTGAACCCACTAGAGCCATTTTATTCCTCAAGGACCGGCCACACATGAGAGTATGAGACTGTCGATGCTTGTTTCTTTCGGAGGATCCCCATTTTGTGGTCAAAATCGATTGCGTGGGTGTCCACAGCTCTATAAAAGATTATTCCAGGTTTGTAGAGATGGGGACACAGGATCACATGCGAGCTGGGATTTTATGATCACGCTGGAGTTTATTTTTACATTTCAGAAGTATTTTTAAAAGAATTTAATTTTTTTAGATTATTTTAATATATTAATGAAAAAAATAATTTTTTAAAAATAAAAAATATTTTAATATATTTTTGAATAAAAAATATTTTAATATATTTTTGAATAAAAAATATTTTAAAAAATAATCACGATTCTCAAAGTGAAAGTGAAGAAACGAGTACACCACATGAACAGACAATTTAGGAATTGAAGGTGGCTCGAGCGAGAGCTCTGTAGGCAATAGAAAGGACATGGACGCAGTCACACATGCAATGCAGAGTGAGTTCGGCAAGGGCAGCTAGAATGCTGCTCAATTAGGAAATATTGAATGCATTAAGTACAAAACTTTTTTTTTTTTTTGTAACAGCCAAAGTAACCCTAGGCGGCTCACTAAAATTAAATTCAAGATAATTTTCCTCTTGAATTTGAATTCAAAATGATAATGTGAGTGCAGATTCACTGTCATCCTTGAAATTAAGTTCACAACTATAAACTAATGACAGAATCTATTTATTTAAAAGAGCTAAATTGTTAATATAATTTTTTAAAATAGTATAAATATAATATTTTTTTTATATGCACTTCAATGAAAAAAAAATCATTTCAACAACATAGACCGCGCGCGCGCGTGTGTGATGGCATGTACAGAGTTTTATGCCATGATGATAGTGCATGCCGTAGGGCTAGTATAGTAGTATCAGAACATCTAGAGATCCTCCCTTGAACATGGTTGCTCTGCATCGTATTTGCTAGGCTTTTGAGAGAACTTAGTTGAGCTCGTTTCATTCTACATGATCCAACCATCTTGAAGGTCTGTCCACAACAACTAGAGAAGTAAGGTAATATAATTCTAATTCAGTTCGAGTATTTATCTTTGATTTGAACAATATTATAAAAATAAAACCAAATAAACAGGCCATCCGTTCCAGCGCCGGCTTGCAGCAGGTTCTTTGTAATCTGTCTACACTGAAGAATGCCCACAAACAATAAAGAAACTGTAATGAAGTATAAATTAATCTTTTATGGGTTGTATGCTGATGCACAAGTTGATTCTTTCAGTAAAGGTTTGTTAAAATCTTGATTTAACTTGTAAAATTATATAATTTTAGGAGTTAATATATACTTAACGTGCAAACTCGCCTAAAATTAATAAAATCAAGTTAAAATCAAATGAAATCGGTAAAATCAGAAGAAATGGCAAAAACTCACGATTTTAGTAACGATTTTATAATTTCAATAAAAACATATACTACATTGCAATAGTGTAATTATGTTTTCTTCAAACCAATAGCGGCATGCTATTTGTTCACAATTCACAGTCCACAACTCTACATTAGTTGTCTTGTCGTCCATATTTTACAATTTACTCTAAATTCCTAATCTTTGAACTCTGAAAGATAATTTTTGAGATCGACAGCTCAGTGGCTCACGGCTTCCTCTCCAGTCTTCATTAACAGTGGCAGGCAGCAACGATCTTCAAACTTCAGAGTTCAGTCTTCGACTTTTCATCAACAAACAACAGCTCTGTACCTCTCTCTTTTTATTTTTATCAACAATGACATCCTCTTCAGTCTTCATTCTTCTTCAATAGCAATAGCGATCTTTTTTTTTTCTCCAGGATCAATAGTTTTCTCTTCAAATTTCAGAGTTCAGTTTTTGGCTTATCGGCTTCCTCTTAAGTCTTCATCATAAGTTGTTTGTCAATCCTCTGCATTTTCCCAGTTCTCATTGCCCATGATTTTGAATAAAAATTATTTTTTTATAATATTTTACTTGATGGAATGACTATATGATGATTTTGAAGTGATTAGGTAATTAATATGTAGTAAAAATTTTGAAGTGATTTGCAAATTTGGTAATGAATTTTTATTCAAAAATTCATACTCTCATTTATGCTCTCTGCCTCTCTTTTGTTTGTTTTATTGATGGCAAATTTAGTAAAAGAAATATGTTTAATTGTTTATAAATTTGTTTTATGCTCTTGGAAATGGGGAGGAAAACATAGAAAGAAAAAACGGAATTGCCTTGAGAAATAAGGAGGAAAACATTTTCTTGTTATATTATGATGTTACTGGTTTATTTATTGGTAAAAATTGCATGATGTGTTTCCAGAGGTTGCCTTTTATAATGATCCAAAATTTAAAAATAATTTAAAGATATTTGATCAATGATTCAATATTTCCATGAATCCACCATCCACTTGATTGTTCATACAACATGCAATTTACATATTTTAATCTAGGTAATATAGTATGTTTTAGGGACTGCCATACATGAATTTTAATTGTTTAGTTGCTAAAGGAGAATATTATAATGATTTTTGTTTTCTCTAGGATGTAATAACTTAGATTCATAAAATATAACTGGAATAATAATTTAAAGAAAATTAGAGGATAGTTTAGAACAACAGATTCAGAAGATATATGTATATGAATTGTGATTTCTGATTTAGTTTTGTGAGTTTTTTTATGTATGTTTCTGAATTATATGAATTGTCATGTATAACACATGTATTATGGTATTTTTTTTAACAAAAATTTAATTAGAATTAAAATTATTAAAATTATGTATAAATTGTTATGAAAAGTTACTTAAATTATATATAAATTTTTATTTAAATCAAGTATTTTAAGATACTTGAACTATATATATATATATATATATATATATATATATATATATATATATATAAATAATGTATTTTATTTAAGATGTTTTAATGATATATGTATAATCTTCTATTATATATAAATTTTTATTTGAAATGTGTTTAAATTATATATAATTTTTTTATATATATTTTTTGTGACGTACTAAAAATATATTCTTTCCAACTTGGTTTGAAGCTCGAAGGCTGGCAGAGAAGGCATACCGTCCAGTAGCGTACCGTTGACGGACACGTTGACCTTCAGCCACGATAAAGCTAAGCATTTCCATCTGCTCCTTGTCAATAATAGTCATCGAGGCAAAACAAAACCCGCCGATAGCCCTCTCTACTTCACCGTTAAAAGGCATCATGGACACAGTCAAAGGTTCACAATTCACAATCAAGGAAGCCACAATCCAAGAAACCCAACAGGCCTTCACTGAAAACAAATTAACCTCAAAACAGTTAGTCAACTTCTACTTGAACCAAATCCAAGAACTGAATCCTCTGCTTCACAGCGTGCTAGAAGTCAATCCAGACGCGTTAGATCAAGCTGAAAAGGCTGATCAAGAAAGGGAAAGAAATCAGGGCCGGCGGTTATGTTGTCCTTCAACAGCACTGGGATCCCATGCAAGTCCCCTAGGACTCCTAGGGGACTTGCATGGGATCCCAGTGCTGTTGAAGGACAACATAGCTACGAAAGATAAGTTGAGCACCACTGGTGGGTCCCATGCCCTGTTGGGGTCCGAGGTTGCACGTGATGCTCACGTGGTGGAGAGATTGAGGAATGCTGGTGCTGTGATTTTAGGGAAGGCGAGTCTTAGTGAGTGGAGTCATTTTAGGTCTTATGGCATTCCTAGTGGTTGGTGTGCTAGAGGAGGTCAAGCTGTGGTTAGTTTCTTTCCTTTTCCCTTTATGTTTTTGGTTCTGCATTTTATGTTCTCATTGTAGTTAGTAACTTGTTATAATCCTTAATAAATTTTTGACACTACTTATCCTCATAGTGCAAGATGTGCTCGTCGCGACTGCCCCCTTTGCGTTGTTAGTGGCCCAAACCAATGGTTTATAACTGTAGAACTGGATGAATGATGATACATCGCAATGAAGATTTTCTCGAGTTGTTTCTACCGTAGGCTTAAATTATTCAATTACTTCTAATCTTGATCGCTAAATGTATGAGCATGATAGAAAGTATTGGAAAACAAATTTATAAAGAGGAATCCTCAATGTTGAGCTCTCTTTCTTTTCTTTTTTCTTTTGTTTTTTAAATTTTCTTACCGATTCTTCTGTTTTGATATTTTAATTCAAGCATTCAAATTTTGTGCAATGATCAATTACCAAGTGTGACAATAATAGAAAATGCATCAATTTTTATGTGGGATGTGCAGAATCCATATGTGGAAGGGGGCGATCCATGTGGATCAAGCAGTGGATCAGCAATATCTGTAGCTGCAAACATGGTAGCAGTATCACTGGGGACTGAAACTGATGGCTCTATCCTCTGCCCTTCAGATCACAACTCAGTTGTTGGGCTCAAGCCAACTGTCGGACTCACCAGCCGCTCTGGTGTGATCCCAATTTCACCCCGCCAGGACTCAGTTGGGTGAGTAAACCAGCTAAACTAAGTATAGGTGTTAAGTATAGATTAGTTGACTGATCTTTAACTTGCCATTTATGGTTTGCAGATGTTTAACCGATGATTTTTCATTGAAATGAAAATGCAGGCCTATATGCAGGACAGTATCAGATGTTGTGTATTTACTTGACGCAATAGTTGGTTTTGACCCAAGAGATTGCGAAGCAACGAAAGAAGCATCCAAGTTTATCCCTGCAGATGGTTATAAAAAGTTTCTGAAAAAAGATGGTCTCAAAGGAAAGAGACTGGGAATAGTCAGATATCCATTTGAGATATATTTCAAGGATCCAGTGATTGTATCAACATTTGATCACCATCTGGAGGTATTGAGGTACGTATTGAACACGAGCAGAGATAGGTCCTGTAAACTTGGACACATTCACACACATCAATGTTGATACTCTAGTCGTGTTACAAAACTTTGCCCCTGGAAATTGTAGGCGAGGAGGTGCAACTGTGGTGGATAATCTTGAAATTGCAAACATTGATGTCATTATGGATTCCGATCAAAGTGGTGAAGATTTGGTGATGCTAGCTGAGTTCAAGGAAACCATCAATAAGTACTTAGAAGAGCTTGTCAAATCTCCTGTGAGATCACTGGCAGACATTATAGCTTTCAACACCAATAATCCTGAACTGGTTAGTTATTTCTGAATTTAGTGATTTTTTGCCAAGCAAAATGAAGTTGGCAGAGAAAGTTAACTCGCTCTCAATCAATTTACAAAATAATCCGGCACTCAATTTGTGCTTCCCTATCAATGAGGAGATTCCTGCATGTTTCTGCGTTTGATTTAATATATGGCATACATGCCATTGTCTGTTTCAGGAAAACCTGGACATATATGATCAGGTACTACTTATCAACTCGGAGAAGACAAATGGGCTCGGAGAGAAGGAGATGAAGGCAGTGAAGCATATGGAAAGTCTGTCACAAGAAGGATTTGAAAAAATGATGAAGGAGAATGGGTTAGATGCCATGGTGACACTTGGTGCTGCTGCTTCTACTGTGCTAGCTATTGGAGGTTACCCTGCAATTACAGTTCCTGCAGGGTATGGCAGCAGTGGAATGCCATTTGGTATCTGTTTTGGGGGATTGAAAGGCATGGAGACGAAGCTGATTGAGATTGCTTACTCTTTTGAGCAGGCTACATTGTGTCGCAAGCCTCCTTGTCCTTCTCCTAGTACTTGAGCCAAAAGTTGTCCCTCTACATTTTGAAATAAACATTTGCAACTGCATCACATGTCTTCAATCTTCTCTCTCCCTCTCTGATTTAGAGTCCAGCCAATATATTTGGCAGAACTGTAACTCGTCGGAACAAGAGAGATTGGAGGATTTCATTTAATTTTAGATGCCAAGCCAGTGTTTGTAAACAATTTTAGTCTAATATCAAGAAAGATACTTAGGACAGGTTCTTGTTGACATTGAACTGATGCTTCAGCGTGAATGCAATTTAGAAAGGGTGATCTCTGATTGTTTAGATTATCCTTGGCACAAAGGAAAAAAATATGTTGCTTTAAAATTTTGAGAACTCTTGTTATTCTCTGAATATAATCCAAAACAAAGAAAGAATTCATTTAAATTAAGGATTCGAAAAGCAATTTAAGTCCAGTTAAACTTAGGATTCCCAAGGATTTCCATCTCTCTCTCTCTCTCTTTCTAGACACACACACTTGCTGACATAAAGGACATAACTTTTGCATGAACATACACACACACACACTTGCTGATATTAAGGACATAACTTTTGCAGGCACATATATTTCTTTGTTGCCGAGTTTAATGTAATCTAAAAAACCTTAATAATTCAATTTTTAACTTTAAAATACCTTTTAATATGTTCTACAACTCAAAATCAAACATAATTTAATTCGTGCTAATCATTCTACATGTACTAATATTTTATTATTTCATACACCTAAAATTTTATTTTATTTTATAGTTTTTTAAGCTCTATTTGAGATTATGGATCTATCTCTATATCAATCCATACACATCTGTAAGCCCATAAAGTTACCAACATTTGTAACTCAATAAAGTTACCAAATTTTATCTATTCTTATTATTCTTCATCTTTTACTTTATTTTTAGCTTCTATTCATTATCTTTCTAAACTCTCTTTCTATAAAAAGACAATTCTTGATTTTATTTGGCAATAAATTATGAATGAGAAACCTTTTGCTTTGCATAAGTTAAATACTTGAGATTTGGTTCCTCTACCTCCTAGTAAAAGTATTGCTGATTGTCCTTAAGTGTATAAGATCAAGATTAATTCTGATGGATCCATTGAGCGATACAAAGTTAGACTGATTTTAAAATGATACTCTCAATAATATGATATGAATTATGAGGAGACATTTGTTTCTATTATAAAAATGATTACTATTCATACTTTTATTATAATAGCTTCAGTTCGTCAATGACATATCTTTCAACTTGATGTTAAAAATATTTTTTTGAATGGAGATCTTCATGAAGAAGTTTATATAGCGCCCCTTCTTGGTATTTCTCATGACTCTGAAATTTGAAGAATAGGAGACTCCAGTGAAAAATACGGGTAATATATATGAAGACTTTGAAATTTGTTTCAAAATCTCATTTTCATCCCCTATTTTGCTATTAGGTGACGAATACCTATAATTTTAACAAAATACATTTCGATGCCAAATTTTTTTTTGTAATCATTTTTTAAGTGAAGGAGAGAGAAGAGGTCGTTCGATTCTAATTTAGAGAGACAATTATTGTTGAGAAAGATTTAGGCCACCAAAACAGTTTCTATTTATGTAAAAAGATTACATATAATGAGAGGGAGTTAAGATTACTTGTTTAAACTTGAAAACACCTAAAAAAATATATTTGAGCTTGAAAATTTTTTTAGTTCGGATTGATTTCGGGTTTTGGCGTAATTTTTTATTTTATTCTTGGAGGTCATGTATTGGTATGATAGGGTTTCTAGAGTGTTTTATAGGTATTTTTGATAAAAAAAAATAGATTTAAAATTTTTTTTAAGATAAAAAAAAAAACCTTATTTTTCTTGTCATAACAACGGCTAGATTTTAAGATTTATAAAAGACATATCATTTGCTAAGACAAACAATACATCATCATTTTTATTTTGACAAAAAAGAGAGTAGATAAAATCTACCCCTTTACTTAAAAAAAAAAGTCTACATATATGAACTTAGACTTGCAAGCCTGCGAGTGGGGTTTTTTTTTATGGGCCAAGTGCTAAGCTTGGTTTACCAAGCCCACAATGTCTTGTCTCATTTTTTTTAATATTTTTTTAAATTAGTACTTTTTATATATGTTTTTCAAAATAATTTTTACATTTGTGTTTTGATTAATAACTCTTTTTGTGGTTTTTTTTGGCTTATTTAACCTTTTTGAAATAACAATTATTTTTTAATTATATAGAGTGTGTTTAATTTTTTTATGAGATTATTGTAGTTCATTTATAATTATTTTTTATTTTTTATATAGACTAAAATTATTTTTTAAAATAAAAAATTTAATTTTTTACTAAATTTTTAATATATGCAGCATTGTGTGTATATATATTTTTATTTATTTAATAAATTTTATGTGCATATTGATTTATATTACAAATTGATTTTTATAAATAAATTCATTAAATACAATTAAGTAAATGATCTATAATTTTTTAATTTTAATTTTAATTTTTATTAATGATTTTATTTTATTTATTTATTTATTTAAATGGTTATTGATTTATTTAATTAGATATTTGAAAGATTTTTTTTATTTTTATTTTGATTTTTTGTTTTGAAAATAACCTATATATCTGGAGGTTTTTTTTTTTTTTAATAATTTTTTTACAAAACCTAACGGGGCGGGTGTCAATTAGCTAGTATGTAGTTAAATGGCATTATGGATACACTCTAGCAATTCACGGTACAAATGAGAGATTGATTGAATTACAGGGAACCTCTAAGCTATTTTAGTTTGATACTTAAATTGAACGGCTTTGCCTTCTCACATTCCTCATTGGGTCTCCTAAGACCAAAATTTCTCAAGAAACCAGATGGTGGTCAACCTCCCATCTTCTTCCCTTCTCTTACCATTGATCTTCCTCTTCTTAATATTCATCACAATCAGCGGCCAACATTTCACAATCCCAGAATCAACCATAGAGGAAATCCAACAAGCCTTCTCTGAAAACAGACTGACATCAACACAACTCGTAGACTTCTACATAACCCAAATCAAAACCCTCAATCCCCTGCTTCACAGCATTATAGAAGTGAATCCAGATGCACGTGATCAAGCTAAAAACGCTGATGAAGAAAGGAGAGAAAATCAGGGCAGGAGAAGCTTAGGGGACTTACATGGGATCCCAGTGTTGTTAAAGGACACGATTGGGACTAAAGATAAGTTGAACACATCAGCTGGATCCTACGCTTTGGTGGGTTCAGTGGTGGCCAGAGATGCAAGCGTTGTAGAGAAGTTGAGAAAGGCTGGTGCAGTTATAATGGGAAAAGCTAGTCTTAGTGAATGGTACAAGTTTCGTTCTTTAAGTCATGTACCTAATGGTTGGTGTGCTAGAGCTGGACAAGGAGTGGTAAGCTCTCTCATTTCATGTTTTCAAATATAATTTTTTAGTTTATTTAGTTTTACACTTGAATCTTTTATGAGGTTAATAGCAGTTTATAGTGCTAGCCATTGTCACAACATGAATGGTCTGGTCTGTCTTTGGCAGGAAAAATGCACATTGCTTGTCTATTAATATGTTGGAACGTTTAATGTTGATAATGTTAATTTCCGAATTTCTCTACAATTATGAGTAAATAATTTCAGGAGTAATCTTATGATATATATCCTGATAGGTTATCTCTTCCTAGGTTAGGAATGAAGAATGATGGCTGCATTGCAGTGTAGTTTCATAACAATGAACCTTGCAATAATCAAATACACAAACATGATGAGAATCCCTTTACCAAAGCCAAGGTTGCATGGTTGGGTTGATACATGAGAACTTGTTATTGTGCCCAGTTTCTTGAAGTGCACGTGGACTAATAATACTAGGATTAACCAATAAGTCAGTAGTCCCTAATGGAATTCAATGCTTGACATGTGAAAACATGCAGAATCCTTACCTTGTAACAGGGGATCCATGTGGCTCAAGCAGTGGATCAGCAATTTCAGTAGCAGCAAACATGGTGGCAGTATCACTTGGAACTGAGACTCATAGTTCCATCATATGTCCCTCTGATCATAACTCTGTTGTAGGTCTCAAACCCACTGTTGGTCTCACTAGCCGTGCTGGTGTTATTCCAGTTGCGCCTAGCCTAGACACCATTGGGTAAGATCATAACCTAAGTAATAACAAACCTGCAAAAATAACTCTTAGAGGACAAAGCCATAACATCTGCAATCTTCTAGCAAAGAATGAATTTCTCAATGATAAACTGGCAGGCCTGTAACCAGGACAGTGTCTGATGCAGTTCGAGTACTAGATGTAATTGTGGGTTTTGATCCAAGAGATTATGAGGCAACACAAAGAGCAGCCAAGTTCATACCTGCTGGTGGTTACAAGCAATTCCTCAATCCAAACGGGCTCAAAGGAAAGAGATTGGGCATAGTTAGGAACCCATTTTTGAAGTTGTTGAATCAATCTATATTTCCTATCTTTGAGCATCACGTGAACACATTAAGGTAAAGCATTGAACTAGGCATAAATGGTTTTGAATATGAAGTTTTATTCTTATTCTAGTCCAGTTTATATGATGAGCATTTGATCTTGAAAAATGTAGGGAAAGAGGTGCCACTGTAGTGGACAATCTTGAGATAGCAAACATAAATACTATTGTCAATCCATCGCGAAGCGGTGAACTGACACTAATGATGGCTGAGTTCAAACTCTCCTTAAATGATTACCTGAAAGATCTAATCACTTCTCCAGTCTGGTCGCTTGCTGATATTATAGCCTTCAACAAAAATAACCCCGATCTAGTGAGTGGTGTAATTCTCTCCTTTGTTACACCTGGCCTTAGAAAGCCTAGCTGATTATAATGGTTCTGTTAAATGCAGGAGAAGGATAAAGAGTATGGTCAGGATACATTCATAGCAGCGGAGAAGACGAATGGCATTGGAGAGAAAGAAAGGAAAGCTATAGAGTTGATGGAAAAACTCTCACAAAATGGTTTTGAGAAACTGATGATGGAAAATAATTTGGATGCAATGGTGACACCAGGTTCAGGTGCCACATCCGTGCTGGCAATTGGTGGATACCCTGGGATTACTGTCCCAGCTGGATGTGATATCAATGGGATGCCATTTGGGATCTGTTTCGGTGGATTAAAAGACACTGAACCAAAGCTAATTGAGATTGCTTATGACTTTGAGCAAGCTACCATGATGAGAAAGCCTCCTCTTCTTGAATCTTTTCAAATGACTCCAGAATTTCTATCTGGAAGTTTTTAACATACTAATGATGACTGGTTTGCATACAAGGACTTTTCCCTTTGTGCTGGTAGAGATACGGTACTGCATTGATTCAGAAAATCATCCAGGACACCTTAAATCCAGAAAAAAGGCCCTTGTATATATTATTGTTAACTTGTAGTTGCTCGTACGATATTCTGGCTTTCAAGTTCAACAAAGCCTTGATTGTTTGCAGTCTTTGAACTTGTCTTGATTTCTTCTCTGAAATGGAAACTAGCCATTGTCTAAATGTCATTGGAATAACGTAGTCCAAGGTTATCCTGATGGCTAGGAGTATTGCATCAAAAGGGTATCTATAACATTGCCTTTTTTCCGTCATCATCATCATCATTAATTGGATTGTGGAGGGATTTAATGTGGACCTAATTCCAAACGAAATTTGATGTTTCATGGTTTGACGGAAAAAATAAAAAATTTCAATTTGTTACATCGTGTTCTAAAATTCAACTCTTTAGGTGTCAAAACTCAAAAGCTGGCCTTGTACATGCCTCATGTCAAAGGTTTGCTCACGAAAATACCTTAGTTTGTTTTGTAATTATCTAATTTTTAAAGAATTTTGTAAATTAAAATGGTTTGGGCCTGGGTTTTGATTTTGTTAAATTTCAACAGGCTTACTCTCTAGGTATGGAAATTTCCATCCAGAAAATAGGCGTAAGGGCTGGCCCATCAGCAATTCTAAATCTTGTATTAATTAAAACATAAGAATTAATTAGGATGGTTATTAAATTCCAAAAAGGCGTTTGCTATTTCACATTTAAAAACTTTGACTCAGACCGCCTCCTAAAAGCAAATAAGAATCACCTATATAACATTACAAAAACCCTAGCAAATCTGAATCATCTCAATTTGGCGGCTAGGGTTTAGTTCCCTTTTCATGTTCGGACTCTGTATATAAGCCTGTTTGTTAAAGCTATTCCCTTCTGGGTTTTGCCTATATTCTTTTATCTACCACTCATTACTCGTTCAAGTCCGTCTCAAATTCTATCGATTTCCTTCAGTTTTCTTGGGTTTTAATCCAATATCCATCTGGGTTTTCGTTTCTTTACTCATTCTTGATTCATTGATTCAGCACCGAACCAAAAGTTCATATTAGTGAAAAGTTTGTGGCTTGGTGTTAAAGATTGCATCTTTGTTGATTGTTTTGTTAGTTTAGTATCATAAATCAAGGGTTTTTGAGGCTTGCTAATTCTTCTGAATAAGTTTGATTTTGCATTGTAGAAATATGAGTTACCCTGATTCCCATGATTCCTTTATGTCACTACAGGCCTCATATCAAGCAGGCAGTGATGCTATTGGTGTGTGGCCTCAATTTGTAATGAATAACAATGAGCAATTTGAACACCACCAACCACCTTATAAAAGGCCAAGAAACTCCGAGGATAACTCCAACCAATCCATGAATTCTAGGACGCCACCAACAAACAACCTTCCAGTCCACAAGGGAACAACCAACATCTTTTTCAAGACAAGAGTTTGTGCAAAGTTTAAGACTGGCACTTGTAGGAATGGCGAGAATTGCAACTTTGCTCATGGAATGCAAGATTTGAGGCAGCCTCCTCCAAATTGGAAGGAACTAGTGGGTGTAAGTGTAATTAGTGAAGAGGATAGGTCAACAGCGACCAATTGGGAAGATGATCAGAGGATAATTCACAAGATGAAGCTGTGCAAGAAGTTTTATAATGGGGAAGAGTGTCCTTATGGTGATAGGTGTAATTTCCTTCATGAGGATCCATCAAAGTTCAGGGAGGACACAGGGAGGTTCAGGGAGAGTTCTGCAATAAGTATTGGTACTACAGGGCAGGCGTTGGGTCATGGAAGTGGTGTGTTTAATGCTGCTGAAGTTAATAGGCCGGCAAACAATGCTGTTTCAGATGCTTCTCGATCAAATATAATAAAGCCTGTTTATTGGAAGACAAAATTGTGTACCAAGTGGGAGATCACAGGTCAATGCCCCTTTGGCGAGAAATGCCACTTTGCTCATGGGCTAGCAGGTACTTTCTGTTGCTTAAGTTGTATTTCATCGTTATATTTAACTTGTGTTTATCACTTTAGTTTCTCCCTTGCATGTTGACTTCTTTTCTTAAATATTGGAACTTCTTTGGTATCTTGATGGCTTCTAAGGAATGAGGGGTATAATGAGAGTTTTGTTGGCTTAAAATCATGGAGAGGGTAAAAAAAATCGATTTGTTATTTCTCTATCTGTGAACTGAGAATCTTTGTCAAGTGTCCTTGGGATAATGGCTTTTCTCTGATATGTTAAATTATCTGCCTTTGTATTGAGGGATAATTCTTGCTTGAATATTAAAGGCCTATCATTTGCGTAGAGGAACTCTTATTGTGCTAGCTAATAATCAAAATTCCATTTTCCAGTCAGTTCTCTTATAACCAGTTCCTGATTATATGCACACTATATTAGTTTAGTATATAGCCTTTTCATTTCCTCAAGGAGTCATGCTTTTTTGGGATTTTGAGTCTTCTGAAACTAATAGTTAACTGGATCAACGCATCCTGTGGTCGTGATTTTGCTTCTTTCTTTTAGACTTTTTATGAGGCTGTCTTATTCTTTCTCTGCCAAACCATCCATCACTAATATACCTTTTTTTTTACTCTATAATGAACTCAGTTTTTAGTTAGAACTGTTCTATGTGGTGTAGCAGTAATGGTGAATTTTTGCCCCCCTCAATTCTAGTTCTATGATTAAAGAGAAACAGAGTTGGTCTCAAGCTTGCATGTATGTGGATATGAGTGAGCTATATGAACTTGGTGCTGCATCATATGAACGCAATCACATCCACTAGAAAAGATGCAAAAAACTCATCATTGATGGGATAATTTTTATTTTTATTTACTGATTCCAACTCTTCATTGAATTCAGAGTTACAAGCTCCTGGTGGACGCACTGAGGTGGAAGCAGGAAATGCAGGCTCTGTTTTGACTAAAGCACCACCACCTCTTCTTCCTAATAATGTTTCTCCAAGTGTGACAGTGAATGTGCCTAGTTTAATTGAAGAGGAGCAAGGTAAGAAATGCTTATTAAAGTGGAAAGGACAGAAGAAAATAAATCGGATTTATGCTGACTGGCTTGATGATCTGCCATTAGTTCACAACTTGACAAACCAAGTGCAGAGTTGAGTTTGAGTGGAAACTACTAGTTTGCATTGCATTCATGTTTCAGCTACATCAATAGTTTTTTTTTTTTTGTTCTGTTTCCGAAGTTGAATTTTGTACTACAGGATGTTGAGATGTCCAAAAGACATAGGAGAAGAGGCATAGGATAGTTTGTTTTCTCTGCCAAATAGGCTTTTTAATGGTTCTCATTTTCACCCCTTGTTTTCCTTCCATGATTCTTAGTTTGGAAAAGAAATAAATGTTTCCTTCATAGCAAATGTGATTGACAGCATATTATTCTTTTTGAAATGTAAGTCAGTGCTCAATGCTTCCTTCATAGCAAATGTGATTGACAGCGTAATATTTTATTTGAAATATAAGTCGTTCTTTTCTCTATTTGTTTGCTTGTCTGGGATCCGCTTATTCTCAGCTCTCATTTTCCGGCTTTCAGCTTCGCTTATTCTCAGCTCTCATTTTCCGGCTTTCAGCTTTCTTTCTTCTTTTTCCCCCAAATAAAGTGGTTGTATTCAAGTTATTCCTAAGCGTGGACATTATTGGATAGCATTGTACGACCGGTGCAAAGAGGATCCTAAATGATGTAAATAATGCAGATAGAAACAACGCAGGGTTTTCACCATAAGAACCTAATTCATATTTTCTCGCATGATGTTTTTCTCTGATTTTTTTAAGAGTTCTAAAACCTTATAAATAGGTTAAAAATCAATCTTTACAAGGTTGGAAAATCAGAATCATGAAAAACAACATCAAATCTAAATTAAGCTAAAAACTCAAGAAATAAAAAGAAAAATAATGAAACTGGATAGTCCATATCCAATAATAACAAATCCACAACGGACGATTTAGAACTATCAACCTGTCCTCACCAGGGTAGCTAACAATAAATTTATTTGAATTCGTAGAATGATTTCCATGCAAAAACATAATCTGAAGAACTGCAGAACTCTGATGAGAAAAACTCCAAAAATATGGACGGCAGATACCATAAGCCATGAATTAGACATGCACTAGAGTCTCTACAGCCTTTACTCGGTAGTACCTAGCTAGTACCCCAGCTCAAAGCTTTAAGAATATTTTGTGGAGTCATTTTCAATGCTGCAATAAGTTAAGAAAGCTGTTATGACATACTTGGCAGATTTTGCTTCAAAATGAAACAAATCATTCTCTTATATCGAACAACATTAAGCACGTCACAATCTAGGTAGAAAAGTAGAATCTTGCAGGGAAGATAAAACAAAAACAGTATTCTGACAAACAGCGGCAATTTTTGTTTCTCGAGAGTAGTTAGACGATTTCTCGTCTCATTTAAATCCAAGTCGCAAGCAGAACATAAAATTCCATTAAATTAGATATGGCTATCAACACACCGCCTAGCTTCTCACTCCTTTCATCACTAACTTTCATTCTTTTGACAATATCAAGCCATGCATTCTCAATCGAGGAAGCAAGCATGTGTGATCTCCAGCTTGCTTTTAAGCAGAACCAACTCACGTCAAGGAAGCTAGTTGAGTTCTACATTGGAGAAATCAATAGACTGAACCCAATCCTTAAAGGGGTTATGGAAACAAATCCTGATGCGCTCTTCCAAGCTGATAAGGCCGACTATGAGCGCAGGATTAAGGCACCAGGTTCATTGGTTGGCTTGCATGGCATTCCTATCCTGCTCAAGGATAATATTGCAACCAAGGATAAGTTGAACACCACGGCTGGCTCTTTTGCACTGCTTGGATCAGTCGTGCCTCGTGATGCAGGCATCGTGGTGAAGTTAAGGAAAGCTGGGGCTATAATTCTTGGAAAGGCTAGTTTGAATGAGTGGGCTGGTTTCATGTCAGTCAAAGCTCCTAATGGCTTTAGTGCAAGAGGTGGCCAAGGAGAGGTGGTTTACTTTAATCTTCAGAGTTATATAATTTCTTGCTATTTTTGATAGAGTAAATTTTGATTGGACTGTAAGAAATATCAAACAGATTCGGTAGACTAACATTCTTGTGGATTGAATATTTATGCAGAATCCTTATCTTTTATCAGCAGATCCTTGTGGATCAAGTAGTGGGTCAGCAATATCAGTAGCAGCGAATTTGGTGACTGCGTCTCTAGGTACTGAGAATGATGGCTCCATCTTATGCCCATCAAATGCTAACTCGGTGGTGGGAATAAAACCAACAGTTGGTCTCACCAGTCGAGCTGGAGTAATCCCAATTTCTCTAAGACAAGACACTGTTGGGTGTGTGATCTTATGCTATTCATATCAGCTTAATTATGATATTTGATAGGCGTAAAAAATATCATCAATATTTTCCCAATAATAAGCAAGAAATGGCTATATGTCTAAATCTGGCAAGCTGCTGCTACCTTCTTTATCATATATATGGATGAATTGAACTTTGTGTGTTTTCTATCCGTTTAAGCAATTAATAAGCTATACAACGTTCAACTAAATGAGTAACTTGTCAGTCATTCCAAGTACAGAGTAATTTGTTGTTTCGAAACTCTTCTATTAAATTCTAGAACCATAAATTCATTCCTTGGCTGTGGATGGAACAGACCTATCTGCAGGACGGTATCGGATGCTGTTTATGTTCTTGACGCCATTGTAGGATTTGATTACCATGATCATGCAACGCAAGAAGCAGCGAAGTACATCCCACACGGTGGCTACAAACAGTTTCTCAAGCGTCATGCGCTCAAAGGCAAAAGACTTGGAATCGTAAGGAATCCGTTCTTGAGTTCAGCCAGTGAATCTGAGAGTCAAGCTTTTGAGCATCATCTCCAAACAATAAGGTAATATAATCTTCAAGCACTAATTTTACTAACATGCTGGGCGGCATAGTCTTATATTTGCTGTACAAAAATTCATCATCATATGACAAATTTTATCTGCAAATGAAGTCAAAGAGGTGCAGTTTTAGTAGACTGCTTGGAAATAGCCAACATGGATACTATTTCCACTGGGACTGCCGAAGGAACGGCATTGCTGGCTGAATTCAAAATATCCTTGAATGCATACCTGAAAGAGCTGGTGGCTTCCCCAGTCCGAACATTAGCCGATATTATAGCATTCAATCAGAAATTTGCAGATGTGGTGAGTCCATGAAAATATGAGCAAAGATGGGTAATGCTTACATTCCATAGCCTAAAAGATCCTCGAAACTTCGTATGGCCTTGCAGGAAAATATCAAGGAATTTGGTCAAGACCTCTTTCTAGCAGCTCAAGCTACAAACGGAATTGGAAACAGAGAGAAAGCTGCATTGTCAAATTTAGCAAAACTAACAAGAGATGGATTTCAGAAGTTGATGTGTGATTACAACCTAGATGCACTGGTAACTCCCGGAGCAGGTATAGCTCGTGTTCTTGCAATTGGTGGATTCCCTGGAATTAATGTTCCCGCAGGATATGATGATTCAGGAGTACCTTTTGGCATCAACTTTGGAGGACTAAAGGGCTCAGAACCAAAACTGATTGAGATTGCATATGGCTTTGAGCAAGCAAGTGAAATAAGAAAGCCTCCTACATTCAAGGCTTTAAACTTCACAAGAATGCTTCTTTCAAGTTTAACTGATGTATGATTAAATAGCTAGGAAATCTTTAAGAAATTTCAAGCTCTGGTTGTGATAATAAAAATACTACTAATTTCCAGGACAAAATTTTCATCATGCAAGATCAGAAAGCATTATCTTTGATAGCCTTAAAATCATGTTTCTTGATTTCTTCCTTAGGCACAGTGACAATAAGAATTCCATTCTCCATAGAAACCTTAACTTGATCCATGTTGACTACCGTCTTGGCTTCGATAGATGAACTTTGTGTTACGTTCTTGGATCGCCAAGGCTTTCACGCAAGATTCTGGACCCTATTCTCAAATGGGTCAAGAATCTTGGATACAAGAAAAGAAGGCCCGTGAAAGCCTTACGTGGGTTTCAAACTCTTGCAGCCTCTTGGGACACCAGGCTGTGTATATCAATATATTTTCTTCTAGCATAATCTCCAAACGCAACGGTAATAAAACAGACTTTGATTTTATCTCCTGTAATGTTGATAAATCAATGCAGATTTTTGAATAAAAAATATAAATATATTATTAAATTACATTTTAAATGTTTATGATCACTTAAAAAAAATATTAGTAACTACTCAAATCAATAGATTAATTTTTTTGAATTATATATCAAGTAATGAGATTTAATAAAATATATAGATAATTAAGTTAGGTTAAATGTGAGTGAAGTAATAGAATATAACGACTAGCGGGGCTTTTGGAGTATTTTTATCCGGTGTTAGAAAATAATATAAATTATATCCTGTAATCTTACTTAAAACTTAAATTTTTTAGGTGAGATGGTTTTTTGACATAGTATCAAAACCTTAATAATTAAATAGTCTCGAGTTCGAATCTCATCATCTCTATTTATTTGATAAAAAAATTAAGCATAAGATAATATGGGTCTGTGTAAGTTTCAAGCCCAAAAAACTTTTACTTGAAGGGATGTGTTAGAAAATAATATAAATTATATCCTGAGACTTTATCTAAAATATTAAGCTTTTAGGTGAGATGATTCTTTGATATCCAGTTCAATTCATCTGAAATCTCAAATGATGTAAAATAAGATTTAAATGATATGAAATGAGTGTTTTTTTTTTTTCGATTTTTCAATTAATATAAAATATTTCCTACATATCGAATGGAACCGAAACAACTACTTTCTAAGCACAAAGGAGATGGATATGCGTCCCAAAATTCCAACCATGAAAAGATTTGCCTGTGATTATCAACCAGCAGATCAACGATTCATCACGTGTCTCTTAATCTAGAGGAGGAGGACTTTTACGAGGGTTTAACATGTGCACTGGCATGATACCATATAAATACGGGTAGTGTTGATTTGCAATAAAAAATTCTAAGGGAAAGCAAAATTGAGATGGCAAGAATGGTAGCCTTAGTTTATGCTTTAATCATCTATGTTGCTGCTGTTCCATCATATGGTGAATATTACTCAAAGTGAAGTCATGTCCCAAGGAAGGAGAAGGTGAGTACTCTCCTTCACTTCTTCCTTCATGACATTGTTAGTGGAAAAAGCCCTTGTGCAGTAGTCAAGGTTGCCGGATCTAATCACACCCAAGCTGGTGACATATCACCTGCACCATGTGGCAAGCAGCGTATTCACTGTTGATGATCCTCTTAGAGCGGGATCCGAGCCGAACTCGGAGATTTTTGGGAACGCACAAGGGCTCCATTTATCATCCAGCCAAGATGCTAGTAAAGTTAGTATAGCTAGTGGAGTACAATGATTTTGCTTTTACAACTGGTAGGTTTAATGGGAGTTCGTTCGGGGTGTTTTCAAGGAATCCAGTATGGGAGGGGATCGTGAGGTTGCGGTGACTGGAGGAAGAGGGAAGTTCAGGATGGCTAAGGGATTTGCCAAGATCAGCGCCAGCTTTCTCAATGCTACTACTGGTGATGCTATTCTTGAGTGACATAGGGTTATTTTCATCTGGCAAGTATCACCGATTTGTTTGAAAATAATTGGGATGTTAAATTACTGAAGGGATTCCATTTTCCTCTGCAATTCCTTCTTGGTTTTCTGACATGGGATTATATCCTTGCTTCCTGTCAGCTTCTCTATTGCTGCCTTCTGTTGCAGCTAGCTGGCTTCTTGTACTCTTCGCCAATGGGCCTTTTTGGTCTATTTGGAGCTTTTTAATAAATTTGTTCGGCTTATGATAAAGAAACTACGGTTATTATATCATTTAGGTATACATAGCAATGGGCTTTTTTAATAAATTTGTTTGCCAGTGGGCTTTTTTGTCTATATATTTATTAATTTGGAGTTTTTTAACAAATCTGTTTGGCTTATGAAAAAGATTATATCTAGTAGGAAAGGTAGGGCAGATTGGAAAATAAAAGATTTATGAAAATTTGCAGCAATCTCTCAACATGGAACAAAACGTGTGTAATAATAACCTATGAAAACAAAGACATCTCCCGCTACCCTTTAATTTTACATTTAAGTCAATTAAATTTTAATTGACACCTACAAATTTATACCCTAAATGGTAAAGTTTAATTAGTTATATTTTAGGTTTTTTTTTAGAGATTACTAATTTAAATTTCATAAATTTAAAGGTTATTAGAGATTTATATAATTATTAATTTTAAAATTAATAAATCTGAACACTCGTGTTAATAATAATAATAATTAATAAAATTTTGTGTGTGTGGAGTTTTCCATGTCACGCCAATCTAATATAGCCAATTAAGGGATTTTTTTTGGCAAGGATTTCCAAAGGATTCTTAATTTTATAAACCGTTCAGTCGGGGTAAATTTATATGTTTATTTTTATAAATGTGATCATATATAATCTTATTAAATATTAATGCAAAAATCATAGAGATAGTAGCAATTAGGGGATACAATCAAAGATCATGCTCATCCCTAAGCAAATAAAGCAGCAGAGAAAGCCAATTATCAATTGAAGTATTTCAGGCAAACAAGCAAAAAATAAATAAATTACAGTAGCTAATCATATGAACAATAATCTTCTAAAAAACGCTCGTCAAAAAATCTCATTGAATTGAAATTGAGTGCAATGAATGAGAGGATCTTGCTCTAGGTGAATCCAATAAATTCCATGAGGTTTAAAATTTTAAGGAAATTATTTCGGAAAGAAACTTTTGATAAGATTAATTATAGCATTTACTCCATTTGTTTTTATCTCCTTTTTAACCATGAAAAGTTAAATGGCACTTGAGAATTAAGGAAAATGGCCTTTTCATTTATCATTCTATAAATTGAATAAATAATTGAGTTTTTAATTTATCCTTTTATTAACTCTCTTTTTTTTCCTAAATTAATATATATATAATCAGTCATGTATACAATTTAATATTATAATATTCAAAATAATGAAGGATATATTGGAAATTCAATATATAAAAGGATAGACCTCTAATTTTCCCTGCAAAATATTGTGATTGCAAATCCTTCATTGATTGCCTTGTAGGGATTTGTGCATTGTCCTTCGGATAAATGGATTTTGTTATTAAACATTGATTTTTCTTTTGCTAGGACTATTAAATGCGTTGAATCAATATCTATTCTAACCGTTAAAAACGGCAACATTTCAAGAAATAAATGACTATCATATAGCACATAATTAAATCGTATAAAAATGGTTAAAGGTGTTCTTGATCTTTCATCAACAATTTGATAGGAGAAAAAAAGATGGCAAGAATGGCAGCCTTTGTCTGTGCTTTGATCATATGTATTGCTATTGTTCCAGCAGCATATGGTGAATATTACACAAAGAGTAGGCATGTCCCCAGGAAGGAGAAGGTGACCCGCCTTCACTTCTTCCTCCATGACATTCTTAGTGGAAAAAATCCTTCTGCTGTCAAGGTAGCCGGGTCTAATCGCACCGAAGGTGACAAATCACCAACACCATTTGGCAGCGTGTACGCCATTGATGATCCTCTTAAAGTGGGACCCGAGCCCGACTCGAAGACTATAGGGAATGCACAAGGGCTCTATTTATCATCCAGCCAAGATTACAGTAAATTTACTATAGTGATGTGTGTTGATTTTGGATTTACAAAAGGTAAATTCAAAGGAAGCTCATTTAGCGTGTTTTCGAGGAATCCAGTGACGGAGGCTGATCGCGAGGTTGCGGTGGTTGGAGGAAGAGGGAAGTTCAGGATGGCTAGAGGATTTGCCAAGGTCAAAACTAGCTATTTCAATGCTACTAATGGTGATGCTGTTCTGGAGTATAAGGTCACTTTGATTTATTAGTGAGTTAGCTATAGATATTCTCATCGGGAATTCTAGAGCACACCGCAAAACGAAAACCTGTTGGAAAATTGTTGCCATCACATGGATCGAATGAAAGGTGCCTAATAATGGTCGAATCAAATACCTTTAATTTGTCTGTGCTTCGTGATTCAGCGTTGGGAATGGTTCACTTCGCTAGATGCCTGTCATCTTCTTACACGCGAAAAACATACAAAAAGAAAAACCTTAATAAAAAAACATTATTTTAATATTGTTAGAAAGTATTGTCTCACACAATTTAATGGGATTTGCCGAACCAGATTGATAGGGTACAGTGAATGAAAAGAGAGAATTTAGCATGATATAGCCAATGATTTTGTTGACTTTCACAAGTCGCGCTCACGCAACTAAAAGAGATCTTTCTTTTGAAGAAGGGATCCTAAATCTATGCATGATACAGCCAGCCAACCTGCCAAGATTTCCCCTTTATTGTAAATTTCTTTCCTATACTGTTGAAATGCAGATGGGAAGGAGTCTGGTGGAGTCCGTAATTAGAACTGTGGTTCTCATACAGCCATTCATGTTCATATTCTGATCACAATTTCTTTTTTTCCTTTTTGTTACAACTAATCAATTCACTTAACCACAACCAACCCACCTACTCCCTTAACCCTTATGTCCATGAAAATGTCATGGAATGGTTAGGACTCAGAGCTGCCTTTGACCAAAAAAACAAAGGCGGTGCATTTTTCATTTGGACCTATTACAGATGGCATTGTTTTGTTCTCTCTAATTTGCAGAATAGGAATCGCATGAACCTACAGTTCATAACGATGGGATCTTATATGTAGGTAACCTGTTTTTGAATCTCGTGATAAGCTGTCCTATATAAAGACCTCTAATAGCATCAATACAGAGCCAAGACACACCTTCTTATATTATTCTCTCATAGACCCTCCTCCCTATTTTTCTTGTGCAAGGACAAAGGAGAAAGAAAATGGCGAAAGCGACTTTAGTTTTGCTGGTCATTTCCTTGGTGGGAGTCATGCAATGGGCTAATAGTACTAATGCAGAGAGCTGGGCCAGCAGACTCGAAGCTGAAAAGGAGAATGTGACAAACCTTCAATTCTACTTCCATGACATACTCAGTGGCAAAAATCCTACAGCTATTAAAGTTGCTCAACCAAGTGCAGATAACAAATCCCCCACCCTCTTCGGTTCTATCATGATGGCTGATGATCCCTTGACAGAAGGGCCTGATCCGAGCTCAAAGCCCGTTGGCCGAGCTCAAGGGATTTATGGGTCAGCAGGACAGAATGAATTGGCCTTGATCATGGCCATGAACTTTGCATTCACCGATGGTATCTATAATGGTAGCTGCATTAGCCTCCTTGGTAAGAATCCGGCAATGAATCCTGTTCGTGAGATGCCAATTGTTGGAGGAACCGGCCTATTCCGGTTTGCACGTGGTTATGCCGTTGCACAAACCTATTGGCTTGACGTTACCACTGGCGATGCCATAGTAGGCTACAATGTTACAGTAGTTCACTAGATGTTACTTCACTGTTACGTAAAAGAGTAGTCATGTTTTTTCTCAACTTGGTTTGCCATGAGTTGGTTACCTACTCT
The DNA here is from genome assembly GCF_000495115.2 of Populus euphratica. Taxonomy (NCBI): domain Eukaryota; kingdom Viridiplantae; phylum Streptophyta; class Magnoliopsida; order Malpighiales; family Salicaceae; genus Populus; species Populus euphratica. Next base: position 1,995,705 of record NW_011499847.1, on the reverse strand, counting down.
TAGGCTATGATACTTGACGCAGCAGCACCATACATGTGTGTTCATTACTTCCACTTGTAAGCATATTCGCACATGTATCATATATTATGCATCATTCTGTTAAAATTTCTTCTTCAAAATTTTAAACTTAATGATCTTCTTTCCTTATGAATGGCTTGATCTTAAATTATGGAAATTTGTAAAGTAATCCAACAATTAAATCTTAGTTCCAAAAACATATTCATAGAGTTGTTGTTTCCTAGCTTGCATCACAAGCAATTTTCACTATTCATGAGAAAACAAAAGGATATACAACCACCTTTTCCTTTCCCACGAAATTTGAGGAAGGAACCAAAGCCAAAGCAAGTGTAGCAAACTGTTGATTGGCATTGCTGCTGTTCTTTTTAGTAATAATGGTGTTTAGATCAGTAGTATTTGATTAATGTTGCTTCCCTTCTCTGCCTCATCATGTAAGCATGTCCATCAACATGATGAACAGATTAGGAATACGAATTAATAATTTATTCCTGTCCAAAAAATATTCAACTTGGTGATGATGATAAACAAATCATGATACTGTATTTAGAACCAGAAACAGTATAGAGATTAGAATTTGTGACTAAATGGATGAACAATCCAGCAAACAGACCTTGGAAGTTTAATAATTTGTTCCTGGCAATCTTAAGGTATATCTCGAAGCTTGAGACAGTCTCTTTTACTCACGTTCTTCACGAAACCAACCAAGTAGCAGATCGGTAGGCAAAACAAGGATTTTCCACAGAGTCTGAAGTTCTTGCTTGGATCTGATTTGTTTTTGTTCCTCTGTATCTTTTTTTTTGGATGTCAGTTGTATTAGGGCTGGCGATTTGAGTCTATCAAGTCTTCAGGCAATCTCTTTACGAAGCTCACTCAATGCCCTTGCCTTTCTTTCACTGCTGCACCTGAAGTCTTGAATTTCTCGATCAAGAATTTTGGACCAGCTGCCTTTCTGGGTTTGGCTTCTACTTCTAGACTACTAGGTACTGAGGGGAGTTTTTGCTGTGAACTTTTTCTCCCCTCCTTTTTTTTTTTTTGTCTCAAGTCTCTTTGCTGCTTCCCCTATATATGCTGCTGGTGTTTCGATGCATAAGGTCTTTCTGTGTCTATTTACTAGACTTCTAGTGGTTATTGAACTTTAAAATGGAAAGGCAAATCAGATAAGATGATTGCAGAACATCCAAAATTTTAGCAATGCCATTCAAACAAGACAAGCTCTGGGGAATTTCTGCAATTCCATTCTTTCAAGCGTTCCTTTTATGCCCGATAATCACCAGAACCATAGCATAAAATAGAATCAATCGTATAACTTAACAAGACTTGTATTAAAAGAAAGAAAAAGGTCATTTTTATTTATTATATAAGAGACAGTTACACCAAACCTATTCTTAAAAAGGAAAAAAAAAATGATGTCACCAAACCTGCAAGCATGCATCTTTCCTATCTAGGATACCTAATTTTTACATAATACTGAATTGACAACACACGCAAAGCAGGAGCTTAACAATTCTTCAGTGTTCGTCTCCACCGGCTGCAGTGGCGCGTCGGCAACGAAAGGATGAGTCAGGAGAGTATCGGCAGTCCACCTCTCCCTATGATCTAACTCAAAGCACCTCCTCAGGAAATCTTTTCCACTCTCTGACATGTATTCAGGAATCTTTGGAGATTCATTCCCACAGACAAGCTTATTGAACAACTCCTTCGAATCCAAGTTTCCCCAAGCAACCCGTCCAGTGATCATCTCAACAACAATGCAACCAAGAGACCATATATCCAAAGCCGGTGTGATCTCAGCAAATTGCACAGATTCAGGAGACATGTAGCACGGCGTCCCGCTGTATTGATACATATGAAACAGCTTATCCGAATCATCCTCTCCAGGCTCTTTAGCCAGCCCAAAATCAGCAATCTTGAGCTGAATATCACTTAATCCATCAACTTGACGAGGAAAAACCAGAATATTGGCGGGCTTAAGATCACAATGCACGTGACCGCTATTGTGGATGCAAGATAACCCCTTCAGTAGCATCTTCGTGTATTTCCTAACATGGCTCTCAAGAATCCTCCCTCCGCAATCCCTCATCAGGTTTAGAAGAGAACCCATAGGAGCATCCTCCAACAAGATATTGTACTTCAACACCCCACCTTCTTTACTCACACAATACCCGTAACATTCAACAACTTCATTAGTTCCAGGAAATCTTTCGAAGATCCTCCTCTCCTTCTGAAGAGTTGAAGAGTCTTCAAGATTTGCGTTCTTCACGGCAAACAATTCATTAGTAAATGTCGATATTGCTAAATAAACAGTCCCATACGAACCTTGCCCTAGGTTTTTCAACCTAAGCCATTTTATATTAATTGACATAACAAAAAACTAAAAGCAAAGGAATCGATAGGTTAAAATTAAGAAGGCTGTGAGTCTGCGACTAAATTGATTGAAGAAGAAGTATAAGGAATTGGAACGTGAATTTGCATGAACATGGCTGCGTGTGTGTATACATATTAAACGAGTCAATCCTTTTCAGGGTTGGATTGGAATACTAGCCTCTTTGTGAACAGTTGATCTCCAATATTAGTGGGCTCAGTCTTATCTTATTGGGAAACATATATTGTTAATGACATGCGATGATGATTATCTTCTTAATCTGTTACACCTGCACTAATTAAGAACTTGAATATTATGTAATATTGTGATATATTAATCACATTAATATATATAATTTTTATAATTATCGCTTTCTTTTTTGTTCAAAAATTAAATAAACTGATTTTTTTGCACTAATAATTAACTTACTTATATATTAATTAAGACTGTGCATATTATTAGATTACTCTGTATATAATTTTTATAAAACTAAAATTTTTTACTCTCTTTTTTTCTTTGAAAATTAAATGTTTTTTTCTTTAAAAATTAAATTGAACTGATTTTTCTAAAACTATAAAAATCAATTTGGTAAGAAAGAAATCAAATTTAATGGGAAAACTAAAAAGTAGAGTTTAGGTCCTACCGGGAGTCGAACCCAGGTCGCTGGATTCAAAGTCCAGAGTGCTAACCACTACACCATAGAACCACAACTTGCTAACCCGCTATCAACATGTATCATATAACTAAATAGTCTCTATTTTTTTCAAAAAGGTCGGTGAAGAAAGCTATGATAGAACCAGAGTTTGCAGCAGTTATTACCAAACGAGACAGGGGGAGGAAACGTTAAGGTGATAGACACTGAATTACTATACGGTTAATACACTTCTAACAGATATTGTTAAGTTTTTTGCAGTGAACTAGAAACTTTTTTTCCAAGAGCTAAGCTGGCAGTCTAAAATTCTCGTATGTTGGGAACAAGGTAGCGCAAGCAACATCCAAACTTTAAAGGAAGTTAGCTCAAGGCCTCTATGGCTTTATAAATGGGCGGCACAAATTGGGATTTTTGTTATCATGAAGTTCATAAACTTAGTCCTGTGCGTAGGAGAGGCTGCTATCATGTGCCAAATGCAAGGGCTGAATCTTGATTCTCAAATCCGAGGCAGTGGCACCTTTTACAGCTTGAGATGATCTACAGTTCTCTTGCAGGTCCCTTCATCACCCTCAAGCTGTTATCTTATGCTTTCTTGTCTCTCTTTTTTCAGCAGAAAGATGTCGATATGAAGGCAGGTTCAGATTCACAATGACATTCTCTTCTCTTATTGATAACACGGAAGACAAAATGCATGAGAAAGTCCCATGCTTTATTATAATTTAACAATTCGTGATTCTGGCCTAACCCTAGAAACTAGAAACGCAAGGACTATACACGGCAAGCGATCTAGTTTGTTACCATGCAAATCTATTTCATCAGCCATTTGAGGAGAAAACTATATGGATTCTTGAAACAGGCATTGTTGAACAAGAAGCAATAATAGGTCTAGTGGATTGATAAGAAGAAAAAACCACTTTGAGAAAATATCTAACAAAGAAATTACAACAACTAATATCATACAACATGATGTCATCTGATTCCAACAAAAAGAGAAGGAAAGGGTGGGGGGCACGAAGCAGCTTTTAACTTCACTCGCATTACTCGATGACCTACACAACATGGCGACATCAGAAGTTTCCTAGCAAGTATAACCTAAACTTTTCTTCATTGTCCTAGTTGCAATTGTTGAGGATACTCGATTAGCTTCTTCAAAAGAGGAATGAGGCCAACCAAAGCAAGTTGAAGCTGTTCTGAGCTATTTAAGCGAATACTGATTTGTCCAGCTCCCCTGTTATTCAAATTAGCACGACCAATCAAATTTGTAGATCGTCCTATAGGAATCTGGGATTGCAAATTGCAGCCAATGGCAAGATCTCCATGCCAGTCCATGACAGAAAGCCCAAGTGTTGATAATGAACGACCAAGAGGATAATCTTTGTCTCTCAGCTGGACCTCCAAACTGCCACCATAGGCCACATCACCACGACCACTCATAGCACCACCAGACATGACCATTTGGAAACGCTTACCAGCAATCAATTTATCCTCAACTTTCACTCCAGTTGATAAGACGTCACCCAATAGAGTAACCGAGAGACCAGCTGTAGCCTTATTTTTCCTAAAATTACTGAACCTAGTCTCACTGCGTAAAGTATAGGCCAAGTCTTTTCCCACGGTCTGCATATCAAACCCCAGTGAAGTAGCTTTTCCTTCTCCGTGCTTTAGAGAACTTGCTAACTCCATTTGAACATTGGCATCCTTCTTGTCCTTTGTTACCTGGCCAGAAAAAGATATAGGTATCTTGTCTTTAACCACAAACAACCTCTCCACATTTATACCTTCATAACCAACATCATGATCCCAGCCATGAGTTTCTAGAACTGGCCTCACAAGCCACTGGTTGGAGGTATCAAGATAACGGTACCGGTGAGTGGGATTATCAGAATCAAACGAAGCAGGTAAGGCTAAATCTGGCATGGGAACAGGAACAGATGCAGCTCCTCCACCTTCTTCTGCATTTTCAGTGTACTCACTAGGCAGGTCCTTCGCAGCTGCAGCCATTTTCTTCATCATCTTCTGTCGCCTTTTCTCCTCCTTCAACTGTTTTTTCATGAAAAGTTTCTCTCTGTATTCTAACTCATCAAAATATGCCTTCTTCTGAGCTTTAGTAAGCTTCGCAATCTGAGCCTTTGTCAAACTTTTAAATGGTGGCAATTCATCATATTCCGATTCATCCTCAGAATCTGACGAGTCATCTAAATCATCATCTAAACCATCCTCTCCGCCATACTGTTCCTCTGGCAGCTTAACTTGAGGTCTTGACTGGAGAAGGGATGAGAGAAGGAATGGTAAAGGAGGTGCTCTTGATCGAGTTGCAAAAGGCTTTGCAGGTGTACTATCTTGCAGCTTCAAAAGTGCATTCGCCTCAGCAAGAATCTTAGATGCGAAAGAGAGCAGCAATAAATGGGGCTTCCAAACCTGACCATTTGGCAACACTCTCTGCCCTGCCCTATTAGTTCTACATGCTGAGTGGTTCTCAACCAATGAAACAGGATTCATGAGTCGCATATCTCCAGCTGCCTGACGAATTGCTTGTTGGACAGCATGCGAGCGCTGAGTGACAAACATATCATAACTTGAAGCAGTACCATTTGGGCCATCAGGTGGAGCTGATGCCGCATGGGTCAAGACAACAATTGCATTAAACCATATAGAGGGACCAAATATGTCAGTGATGGTACGCAAGAGGGGCATATCACCAGAATCCCTGCTCTGCATGTCCAACCTGTCAAGATACAACACAATGTCTGGAGGAGTTTTCTTTATAAAGCGCTTAACAGAGTGAAGGATCTTCTCATTCTGGCGCTGGTCAGACCATGAAGGAAGAAGTCCTGGTGTGTCAATGACCCGTACCTTTATCCCCTGAACAGTGCCCACAACATCCTGAACCTTTTTTGTACCCAACTGAAAAGCATCTGTGCCAAACTTCACTTCATCAAATATTGAATTGATAGTGGCACTTTTACCCACACCTGTCTTTCCAAGAACCATAATTGTACAGGAGAAATCAAGGGGTTCCTGCCCGGCAGCCTCGAGCTGTTCTGCCATGGCACTGGCACGATCAAAACTGAAGCCAGCAACACGGCCACCACTTCTGCCTCGCAGCTGTTCAGCTAATCCCAGTCTGTATAAAACCTGTGCAACAACAACATTATGAGGAGTCTGCCCAAGTCTGTGTGCAAGTCGCAAAAATTTCACCCTAATCATTTGAAGTTTTTCACGAGTCTCGTCATACTCTTCTGATTCCCTGTTTGTAGGATCTTCAACCTGTTGGGATTGTGTATGAGAAACAGCTCCATTAGCACGAGGCTGCTGGACTGCCCTGGGTGCAGGTTCAAATAGTGGGGCAGCACGTCCAAGGCCAGCTGGACGAGAAGGTGTGGGAGCTGCACTTGAAGATTTTGCAGATGAAGATGCAATCTTGGGTAAATGCTTAATTTTTCGCTCCATATTTGCTGGAGTAGTTTGCTTATCCTCCTGACCCTTGTCTGCTTTCTCCTTAGGCTCTTCAGTCACATTAGTGCTTTTGCTGACTCCATTAGTATTGTTGGCAGCACGATGTACTTCAGAACCCTTGCTATCCTCTGCTCGCACATTAGATGCATGAGCCTGGATCTCCTCATTTCTCTCAGTCACTGACTTCTCTAAAGAAGATGAGGCTAAAACTCCCGGTACCAGCTTTACTTCCTCCACAACTGTCTGTGGGACAGATGGTGCAGCTTTCAGTTCATGAGTTTCCCCATTTTGCTCTGAAGCTATAACAGCTGAAACATCTTTCAACTTCCCATTGCTATCATCATGGTTTTCTGTATCCACAACTGCTGAGATGTCCCTGAAATGTTCGCTCTTATTAATCCCAATTCCAGCATCAAGGCCTACTATTGCACTGTCAAAATCCACATTCTTCTCAACATTATGTTTTATATCTGTTTTTTCCAGATTATCATCCAGTCCTTCACTCTGATCACCGTTAAGATCACCTGATAAATTAATTGACTCATTGGCCTCCTGATATTCAGAACCCAACTTATCCTCCTGATATTCCTCTCTTTCACCATCTTCATGATGAATTTCCTTGCTCAGCTCAATTTCTCGATTAGGATCAGCCTCACACTCACCCTTCAAAGCCTCTGTTCCCATATTACCAGCAATCTCAGACACCTCCGCATTATCCTCCTTCAGTTCCTCTCTTTCACCATCTTCAGAAAGAATCTCCTTGCTCAGCTCAATTTCTCGATCAGGATCAGCCTCATACTCACCCTTCAAAGCCTCTGTTCCTATATTACCAGCTATCTCAGACACCTCTGCATTATGCTCCTTAAGTTCCTCTCTTTCACCATCTTCAGGAAGAATATCCTTGCTCAACTCAGTTTCTTGATTAGGATCAGCCTCATTCTCACCCTTCAAAGCCTCTGCTCCTATATCACCAGCAATCTCAGAAACCCCCGCATCTCCACTCATCTCATTGTTCCCCACTTCCTGAGCATAATCTCCATCACTATTCAATTCCTTGCTTGACTCAATTTCTCGATTAGAATTGACCTCAGCCTCACTCCTTAAAGCCTGAGTTTCTCCATCAACAGTAATCTCAGAAACCTCCTCACCTCCAATCAATTCATTGTTCCCATCTTCCTTAGCAGACTCTCCGTTACCTTTCAATTCCCCACTTTTCTCATCTAAATGCTCAGCATCCATTTTTATCAAATTCTGGTCCATGCCTGAATTGCCACTAGTCCCCTGATACTCAGTGCTCAACTCATCCTCCTTCAGTTCTTCTCTCTCATCATTCTTGAGCAGAATCTCCTCATCCAATTTAATTCCCTGATTAGAATCCACCTCGCCTTCACCCTCAGCCTTCAAAACCTCTGTTACTCCATTACCAACGACCTCAGCAACCTCTCCTCCACTTGATTCACTGCCCCTAGCTTCCTTTGCAGTCCCTCCCTCATCAATCTTATCAACACTATCTTCGCCCACCAAATCCTCCACCTTCTCTTCACCAACAGCCCCGCCCAACTCATCAGGATTCCCACTCTCAGCAGGA
>NW_011499847.1:1977064-1987581 GCF_000495115.2 Populus euphratica | reverse complement strand
CAGGAATAAAAATAGCCTCTTCAAGTTTCTCTGTCTCGTTTCCTAAATTTGAGCTCTCATCAACAACTGCTGAAATCGAATCGCCAACACTCTCAGAAACAGCACCGTCTGATACAACTTTCATTCCCTCCTCCTCCTGCAATTGCTCATGTGATTCAATTGCCTCCTCAAAAGCCTCATCTCCCAAATCCTTTGACTCATCAGACCCCACCACAACTCTCTCCTCCTCTACCTTGTCCCCAAAACCTTCATTTCCCACATTGGTTTTCTCTTCCACAACAACTCTCTCAACCCCGTTTTCCATTTTTTTTCCTTCAAAACCTTCAATCACATAAAACCCACAACATCAAAACACAAAACCAATTTCAAAACCATCACAGCCAATCGCATAACCAATAATAATAATAGAAAAAACACTCATTACAAAGTTTCCATCTTCCACACAAAAATCATAACTTTATATAACAACCAATTCATACAAAAACCAAAATTGAAACTTTCAGATCTCAATAAGCAACTTTAACATGTTTCCATTAGGGCTTTGCACAAAAATGAAAAACAAACATAAAAATGCGATTAAATCGATACAAAATCATAATTAATAAACTAAAACATAAGAGAAAGAGAAAACCTTTTCCATTTTGCTTACCTTGTTTTCTATAGAGATAGAGTGAGTGAATTTCAGATAGAGAGCCAGTGAACGAATCCTATATGTATAATCCACTGGCTGCAGCTGCTATGGTTTACCAAGTTAGGTGAATTAACAATTATGGAGATAAGAATTTTTTATCAGACGGTGGAGATTTGGAGTTATTGAGTTTTTTTTCATCTGACGGTGGAAGATTTTTTTATCGGGGTTTCATTGATTGCTTTGATTTCATCGTTGAAGAACCCCAAATCGTACAGACGTGGTTTTATGTGTTTTTTAAATATATTTTTATTTAAAACAATATTATATATTTTTAGTGTTTTTAGTAATTTTAATGGATTGATATTAAATAAAAAATTATTTTAATATATTTTTAAATAAAAAATATTTTTTAAAAGTATTATGCATTCACTAACTCTTAATTATTTTGAATTTTTTAATCCAGATTGTATCTTTCCATTTACTAATCTGATCCCTAAATATTGTGTTTCATTACTAAAAGGTTGTTTTAAGTTTTTAACAGAGTATCATGGGCCCAACTTTCATTTATAGTTAATATTCCCAAATATCCAGATTTTATTATTAATACGTTGGTTACATTTTATTTAAGCAGTAAATTACGTTTTTAAAGATATGTGTTAGTTATTCAAGATTGAATACGATGAAACAATTAGTTTAGAACGTTGGATTTAGATTAGTAAAAATAAAATTAAAAATTAAAAAAACAATAAAAAATTAGATTGCTTTTCCAATTGAAATAAATAAAAAGGGAAGTAACCGATTTAATACGGGAAATATTATAGGTGGTTAGAAAATACTTTTAAAAAATTTTAATTTTTAATTTTAAATTAATATTTGTATATTATTGTAATGTATTAATGTTAAAATTAATTTTTAAATATAAAAAATATTTTTAAAAATAACAATTACAACACTTCAAAAAATAAAAAACTCTGACAAGAAACCAACCCCTGCATGTGAAGTGCCGATTGAGGAGATTTGGGGACATTTTTGGGGCAGTTTGAGGTGATTTGATTGGCGAGGGAGACCATTGACGAAGAACAACATGTTGACAATTGTCTTGTTTCTCTTGTGCCCATTGATCACCTTTTTTCACCTTTTAATGTTACATTAAAATTAAGATTGCTTGTTAAATCGAGAAACGATAAGCAGCATTGATCATGCGAGTGACAGATGATGATTGTATAGGTTAACATACGCAATAATATATGAGTGTTGCAAGGCCACGGCTTAATCGCTTCTCATTAGATTTATTATTTATCATACTGCAAAGGGTTAATTATTAATTACTCTGTGACTTTTAAAAATTTTTATGTATGTGATTTTAAAAAAAAATAAAGTAAATTACTCATCTGCCCCATGGTGACCCAGCTAGCTAGCTAGATCAATATTGAATAGGATATATATATTTCTTGTGCTCATCTAATTAACTTGTAGCATTTTTTTGTTTTATGTCATTAATTAATTAATATTTAATTCAACTGATTTTCATGTTTTATCTCTTTTGAATAGATCTTAAATTCTTTCAAAACAAAGAATATTATAAATCTTAAATTCTTAAATTCTTTCCAATAATTAATATATTACAAAGAATTAAGATTAAGCTCTTTCTTCTTTTTAGTGACGAAGGTTGGACTGTACAGGAGAAGATAAATATTATAAAAGTTTCAGATGGTCCAGGAATAGCTTTCACTACTGTAAATTATCAGAGTCCAATAATGGCAGAAAAGAGAAAGGAATTGATTGCTAACGTCAAATATACAAACATGCAAAGACAAGAACACTTTGATGTTCATATATCAATCAAGGAGAATCAATGTAAAAAACTTATCAATGGAATTCGGATAGGTAGCTCGGGGGTCCATGAGAAATTAGGAAACAATGTAGATAGGCTGGGGTCCAAAGAGAAAAAAATAAAAAAGAGTGGTTTCGAACATATCACTCAGGTTGTTTGAACTTTGAGCTATTAGGGTTAAGTCTCGAACTCAAGCTGACTATATCGCACCATGGCTCGAAACCATCCCCGTTTCAAAGTCTGTTTGGTCGGTCACTAAGATGGTTCTTCGGGGCTAAAGAGTTTATGAATTATTAACCATGTTATCAAGAGTTAATTTAATCCATGCCTCGGAAAAGAAGAAGGAAAAGTCGAACTCAAAATGCAATGCTCTCCCTATTTCTACCTCACCGAGAAAAACATTTTTAAACTAAACTTGAAATGGTTAATGATGTCAACTCTACAGGAAATATTTCATTTTTTGTAAATATACATAAGAAGATTGATTAAAATACACTTAATTATGAATTCCTAGTCGAAAAACGAAGCTTCACCAGCCCTTCCTTGCATTCGAAGCAACTCGACTCACAAGACTATCAGCTTTCATTATTGGAAACCTAGAATCATTGTTGAAGGGTGGAGTCCGAGGGAATTGTTTCCTGGGCAGGGAGAAGCTTGGATTTTATTTTCTTGGGCAAAGAAAGAAATTACCATGCACAAGAAGCAAGCTCTTCCATCACGAGCTTCCATATTACATCAAGCACTTCGTGTATATATCCAGCATGGGGTGATTCAATTTTGTTTCAACTTGGCCTTTTTGGGAGATCCGCCCTCTAATTATACTATAAAAAAGCCAAAATAAAATGGGTTTCGCCCTAGGCAAGCCTTCCCACAGTGGACAAAAGGTTGCTGTTTAAGGCTTTTTTCTAGCTTTAAACTACGTCGGCTTTCCAAAAAAACCCAAGTGAGTGTTTTTTTTTAATTCTTACATTGGTTATGGAATTCCTAGGTTTGCACTAAACAATCTCTAAACTTTATTTGTATTACAATAAGGTCCCTGGATGTAGGGACATCAGAGAGAAAGGGTAGGAGACGGGAGAGTTTGGTATTTTAGATTTTTAGGGCTGATTAGAACGTGTTTTAAAATATATACATTTATTTGAGATGGTCTTAGGATGCCTTTGAAATGGTGTGTGTAGGGTCAAAAACAACGGCCACAGTTTTTTTAATGATAAATGCGCATGAAAAATAATGGGGTATTATATTTATATTTATATTTTTTAATTAATTTTTTAATTAATATAAATATTATTAAGATGAGCTTCACACATCTTGATTAAATATATATTTTTTAACTAGTTTTGTTGTCATGCTATTGGTGGCTTCGCAGGCATCGTTTCGTCCATCGTTTTTTTTTTTTTTTTTTTTTAATGTCTCGGGCTGGAAGTGTGCAGCCTAGCTGCTAAGGCCTAGCTGCCATCAAGCCTATAGTGCTTGTCAGGCTTTTCTTTTCTTTTTGTAAATTTTCTTTCTTTCTTTTTTCGTTATCTGCTATTTTATATTTTCTCAATATCAATTTTCTCTAAATAATTTATAATTATTTTTTTTCACACAACCTAATAAAAAACAGTGATTATTTTTTATAATTTTGAATTTTTTATTTATTATTCTTTAAAAATTGCTAGAAAAAAATAACCATTAATATTATAAAAAATAATGATTCTTCATGAAAACTCATAGAAACAATGATTAATTATAGAATCTTACAATAATAATTGAAGTTTGATGATTGATAATTGATCAATTTAAGATTAATATTTAAAAAAAATAATGATAATAACACTAGAAAAATAAATTATTTAAAAAAAAACTATCCGTAACCCTAGATTAACATATAAAGGGAAAAAAATTTAAATAACAAGAATTTGGCAGTTAATGATTTATTATATTTTAGTTTATATTATTTTTTAGCTGATGATCATATCTCATTTCTCCATGATTCTTCGAAATGTTTTATAGTTATGAACTCGATGATTAATTAAAATTAACCACTCTTTCAATATGGAACACCCTCTCCTTATCGATTCTTGCCTTTTTATTTAATTATTATTCTTCTAACTAGATGTCTAGGTTTGTAAATAATTGATTGCATGTCTTTTTTTTTTAATTAATGTCAAACATATTCATGATATATATTTAGCTAAAAAAACACACACATGAAATTAAATATTATAAAATACATAATAAATTAAAAAACTATATTTATTTTAATTTCACTAGCTTAAAAAATTAATTAAAATGTTAAACAAACTTCATAAATTTATTTGCGACAACGCATGGTTACCATACCAGTACATCGCGTGTGATGACGAGGGGCCCTTTTCGTTATTATTTTGGGGTCAATCTATAAAAATATAATGTAGAAGGGGCGTGAAAGTTAAATTGAAAATATCCACTTTTCAAAGGCTTGACAGAACTGACACGCACCAGTGGTCTCTACAGGCAGAGTGGGCCTGAATTATTTTAAACTGGTCCAGCTAGTAACGGACATGAGAATCCTTCTGGGTCAGTGCGGTTCTCGGTGGCCTTTTCCAATTATTGGAAGCAGACAGTGAAGGTATCAACAAAAGTAAACATGGTGTTCTTGACTGAAAGCAAACACATGTCCCCTGTTTCCCTGTTTAGCCATGAAATAGGGCTCCAAGATCTTTTATGTTTTGGCATAAAAAATATTAAAATTTAATTACCTTAAATCTATGTATAAAATTATAGAAGTCTTGGATTTAGCTATCATCATCTAAAAATAATATTTTTAATATTAATTATAATAGTAATAATAATATTTATAATACAAATAATAATATTTTTAATAATTATTATAATATCAATAGTAATATTTTTAATATTAATAGTAATATTAAACTTGCATCACCCAAATGTAACTGAGTTTAATTGCAACACTAGATCTAAAAGCTAAGGTCTGATTGTAATACCAGATCCAAGAGCTTTTAATGTGGATCTGGCTGCAAGATTATATTATGAAAGTGTAATAAATAAATAAAAATATTAATATCAAAGAATAAAATTAAATAAAAAAATATTAATTAAAAAAAATAAAGCAAAATACTATTCTAATGAATAACGCTTTGCGATGAGGAGTATAGTAAAATCACCTATGAGATGACAATAATCTAATAAAATGTAAACAAAAATAAATTATTAAGTTTAATTCTTAATCAAATTGATATTAAAAAATAAAATTAAAAAAAAACTTATAATTAAAAGGCATCCATCCTTTGCTGTGGATTTATACAATGCAATTCACAATGAAAAGGTTAACATTTTCTAGTTACAGCTACGATATTAAAAAATAAAATTAAAAAATAAAATTAATTAAAAAAATTTTAAAAAATTAAATTAATTGGATTAACCCGTTAAATCTAAGATCTATATCACGAGAATCGATAATTAAACAGAAAAAAATTTAATATTAATGAATTAAATTTAAAAAAATAATTAAAAAAAAACAAAAAAAAAACCCTATCAGAAAAACAAAACTAATTTTAAAAAATCTAAATTAACTTAGTTAACTTGTCAAACTAAATTAACCTGTCAAATCAAGGATACGTATCATAAGAATGTAATAACTAAATAGAAAAAAATTTAATATTAATAATTTAAATTAAATAAAAAAATTAATTTTTTTTTAAAAACCAAAAAACATTAATCTTTTAGCATGAATTATATAGTGCAATTCATATAATAAAAAGCTGATTCCTTTTAATTTATAGGTAATAGGAACCACTCTTTGTACAAGCCAATGAATATGTAAGAAATACAGACTATAACAAACTTGTCAAAAATCTAGTTTAATTTAAAAGCTTAAGAGAATGGTGGCCGTGGTGAGGTTTGAAGTGATGATTGTTTTGTTATTTAAATTTTAATATCATTTTAGCCCCAAAACTTAATCTTTTATTTGTAACAAAAGTGACCAAGCTACAAGACATTATCTTCCTCGTATCCACGGGGAAGGGCTTCACCGTCGTCTGTTGAACATTATGAATCAGCTCGAGACAGTTTCCATCTCAAATATCTCCAGTCTCCAGCCATCATCTTTTATTTGACAAAGCGCCCCCTATATAGCCATAGCCTCCATCACTTAGACATTTCTGCAGAAAACAGATTTTGCTGCAAGTAAAGAACCATGTTCAACACTAAACTCTATCCTTAGTCCGCTTATCCAAGCTGCATTAACATTGCATTTAGATTTTCCTTAGTCTGGAACATGCCATGATGTCATCTCTTGGAATTGGAACCATTATTTGAAGACAGCATTTTTGAAACCGGAATTCTGATTTTGTGAACATTGATAGCACACCAGCAGGCCACGGGAATCAGTAAAATTGCACTTGGCAGAAAGCAGGAATAGCCATTGATTAGTGAGGATTAACACCACACAATTCCAAGATAAAAGCTTTGGGTAACTTTCCACGGCGGACAGCGAAAATATTCAACTAGTGTAGCTAAAAGAAAAGAAGAAAATAGTAAAAGATGGTGAATGCACGTGTTGGACAAGATGAACAAATGTGCACACCAATATAGAACGAATGAATAGCTAAACAGAGGCGCTAGTGAAGAAGAAACATTGTTTGGCTCAGCGGTGTAGAGGGAACAAAAACCACAGTATGAAAATATCTAACAAAACTGCTACAATGAATGTTATCAAGGTAACGCGATGTTGAGATACAACAGCAGAAAAAGGAGAGGTACAAAAAGAAAAGCTTAGGTTTGCTCATTCTTATAAATGACCATCCCAACATAGCGAACTCAGGCGTTTCCTGTCACAGCTTGGCTACTGCAGGAAAAGAAGTGCCAGTTTTCTTCACTGTCCAAGCTGCATTTCTTCATGATAATCAAAGAGCTTCCTCAATAGAGGAATGAGACCTGCCAAAGCTATTTGGAGGTGTTCTGAACTATTTATGCGAATACTGAATTGTCCTGCACCCTTGTTATTCAAATTGGCACGGGCAATCAAGCTTGTAGACCTTCCAATAGGAACCTGAGATTGTATATTGCAACCAATTGCTAGAACTCCATGCCAATCTACAACAGAGAGTCCAAGAGTGGATAGCGAACGACCCAGGGGATAATCTTCATCTCTCAGTTGGGCCTCCAGATTACCACCATATGCTACATCACCACGACCAGTCATTGCACCACCAGACATGACCATTTGGAACCGCTTATTAGCAATCAATTTGTCCTCAACTTTCACTCCAGCTGATAAGGCATCACCCAATAGAGTAACCGAAAGACCAGCAGTTGCCTTGTTCTTCCTGAAATTAATGAACTTTGTCTCACTGTGTAAAGTATAGCCCAAGTCCTTCCCTAAAGTCTGCATATCAAAACCTAGTGAAGTTGATTTCCCTTCCCCATGCTTTATAGAACTTGCTAATTCCATTTGAACATTGGCATCCTTCTTGTCCTTCGTTACCTGGCCAGAAAAGGATACAGGGATCTTGTCTTTAACTACAAATAATCTCTCCACATTTATACCTTCATAGCCAACATCATGATCCCAACCATGTGTATCAAGAACTGGCCTTACAAGCCACTGATTGGAGTTATCAAGATAACGGTACCGGTGGGAAGGATTATCAGAGTCAAAAGAAGCAGGTAAGGATAAATCTGGCATGGGAACGGGCACAGATGCAGGACCTTCACTTTCTTCTTCTGCATTTTCACTGTAGTCACCAGGCAGAGGATTGGTTGCCGCTGCAGTTTTCTTCATCATCCTTTGTCGCCTTTTCTCTTCCTTCAACTGTTTCTTCATAAAAAGTTTCTCCCTGTACTCTAACTCATCAAAATATGCATTCTTCTGAGCTTTAGTAAGCTTTGCAACCTGGGCTTTTGTTAAACTTTTAAATGGTGGTAAATCATCATACTCAGACTCGTCCTTGGAATCCAATGACTCGTCCAAATCATCATCTAAACCATCCTCATCACCAAACTGTTCCTCAGGTAGCTTAACTTGTGGCCTTGACCGGAGAAGAGATGACAGCAGGTATGGTAAAGGAGGAGCTCTTGACAGAGTTGCAAATTGCTTCTTAGGTGGACTATCTCGCACCTTTAATATAGTGTTTGCTTCAGCGAGGATTTTTGATGCAAAGGAAAGTAGCAACAAATGAGGCTTCCAAACCTGACCATTAGGCAACACTCTATGCCCTGCCCTATTTCTTCTACACGCAGAGTGATTCTCAACTAATGAAACGGGATTTACAAGCCACATATCACCTGCTGCCTGACGAATTGTTTGTTGAACAACATGAGAACGTTGAGTTACAAACATTTCATAACTTGAAACGGTACCTTGTGGACTATCAGGTGGAGCAGAAGCAGCGTGACTGAGGACAACAATTGCATTTTGCCATATAGATGGACCAAATATCTTGGTGATGGTTCGCAACAGGGGCAGATCACCAAAATTCTTGCTCTGCATGTCCAACCTATCAAAATACAACACAATATCTGGAGGAGTTTTCTTGATAAAATTTTTCACTGAGAGAAGGATTTTCTCATTCTGTCGCTGGTCAGACCCGGAAGGAAGGAGGCCTGGTGTGTCAATGACCCGTAACTTGATCCCCTGAACAGTTCCCACAACATCCTGAACCATTTTTGTACCAGATTGAAAAGCATTGGTGGGGAGCTTTGCTTCATCAAATATGGAATTGATAGTGGCACTTTTTCCAACCCCAGTCTTTCCAAGAACCATAATTGTGCAGGAGAAATCAAGGGGTTCCTGCCCATCTGCCTCGAGCTGTCCTGCCATGGCACTTGCAGGATCAAAACTTAAGGTGCCAATGCGACCCCGATTTCTCCCTCGCAGCTGCTCAACAATTCCCAATCTGTATAAAACTTGTGCCACAACAGTTTCATTGGGAGCCAATCCAAGCCTATGCACTAGCCGCAAAAATTTCACCCTAATCATCTTGAGTTTTTCATGAGTCTCATCGTGCACCTCTGACTCCCCATTAGTAGGGTCATCAAGCTGTTGAGGGCGCATATGAGACATGGCTCCATTAGCACGCAACTGCTGCATTGCCCTAGTTGCGGGTTCCAGGAGCGGGGCAGCACGACCAAGGCCAGCTGGACGGGAATGGGAGGGAAGACTCAGAGATTTTCCAGATGAAGAGGCAAGCTTAGGTTCAGGGTGCCTTTCACCTTCTTTATTTACTGGAGTGTTTTGCTTCTCTGGATATGTTTCTGCAATCCTTTCAGGGTGCCCAGACACAATATTGTTCTGGCCAGCATCATTACCTTTTTCAGTAGTATGCTCTGGTTCAGAATCCTTGTTATCCTCTGCTCTCAAATTAGCAGTATCTGACAGAATGTCTTCATTTTTCTCATTCACAAACTTATCTAAAGAATTTAAGCTTCCGGTTTCCGCTACCACCGTTGATTCTCCCAGGGCTGCATGTGGGACAGCTGAAGTAGCTGTCAGTTCAGGAGTTTCCTCATGATGTTCTGGATCCACTGAAGCAGCTGTCAGTTCAGGAGTTTCCTCATGATGCTCTGGATCCACTGAAGCTATAGTATCTTTCAAGTCTCCATTGCTGGTATCTCCGTGTTCTGTATCAACAGTTGCTGAAATGCCCTTTGGATGCTCACCCTTGTGAATCCCATCCTCCGAATCAAGGCCAGCTGAATCCCCTATCAATTCCCCACTTTTGTCATCCTGATCTTCTGTATCGACTTTCACCGGATTCTCATGAAGTCCTTCACCTTTTCTGTCTTGAAGCTCAACTGAGCCAACCTCTTTGATTTCCTCTCCCTTACTATCCTCAGGGAGAATCCCCTCACTTGATTCAATTTTCTGCATAGCATTCGCCACATCCTCACCCTTCAAAGCCTCTATTCCTCCATTACCAACAATCTCACAAACAACCTCCCCTCCATTCAACAAACTGCCCTCCACTTCAACAACGGTCCCTCCCTCGTCAATCTTACGGACACTCTCTCCACCTACCGAATCCACCACCTTCTCTTCACCAACCACTTCAGTCAATCCCTCAG
>NW_011499847.1:1936407-1977009 GCF_000495115.2 Populus euphratica | reverse complement strand
AACCCTCATCATTCCCAGGCTCAGCAGGAACAAAAACTGGCTCTTCAAATTTGTCCATCACACTTCCTACATCTGATTTCTCAATGACAACTACTGAACCAGAATCACCACCTTCTGACTCATGTGCCTCAAATTTCTCCATTTCATTTCCCACATCCAAATTTGCATTTCCAATCACCAAACTCGAGTCACCAACACTCTCAACACCGCCATCTGACTCAAACTTCACTCCCTCTTTATGCAATTTCTCGGGTGACTCAAGTGCCTCCACAAAAACCTCATCTTCCAAATCATTTGATTCACTGGACGCCACCGCAACCTTCTCCTCTACCTTATCCCCCAACAACTCATTTTTTCCCTCCACCGCGCCACCCAAAACCTCATATTTATCCTCCACCTTATCCCTAGAAACTTCAGTGTTAACATTGATGTTATTTTCTAATTGCGTCGCATCGACAACTCTATCAATTCCATTTTCCATTTTCAAAAATCTTTACCTGCAAATCAAAGTTCCAACAAAATCAAATACGAAACCATTGAATAGAGAGACTGACATATAATCACAAAACAACTCTTTTTATTCCCTACAAAGAAAAACTCCGTCAATCAAAACCAACTCAATGGCAATAAATGAATCAAAATAAAGACACCTTTAATAGTAAAATACAACATGACACCAAAGAACACTACAAGGAATCAATAATCAGAAGAAAAATTCACTGTAACCAATCAAGGCAAGTATAACCATGGATATCTAATTCAATTTAAAACATCACAAGCAGATAACCCCATGAAAAAAATCAGGTCTCAAGAACGTTTTATCAGGGTTTCTGGGAAGAAATGAAAGCAAAGGCCATAGAAACGAGACATAAAAGAAACAACACTTACCTGCGTTGGATGCTGTGTATAAGGAAAGTTCCAAGTCCTTAAAGGAAGAGAACAAAACTTTTCTTTCTTTCTATTAACATAGGATTTCAAGACAGTGTGTATTGTTGTACTAAAAGTGTAAGTTCTTAGAAGCTAAGTAGCTGTGTCTTTTAACCAGCAGTAGAGGAGAAGTGAAGGAGATAAGAGTTATCAGGTTGAGAATAGGAGCGCGGGGATGTTATCCTTTTCTTCACCTCCCGTAACCCCTTTTTATACTCTCCCCTCTCACTGAGGGCAAATATTTTTCTGTTCTTTTCCTTTTCTGTCGAGCAACGATAATGGCCCATGATTACAGGGCTGATCAAGATACAATTTCACAAATGAGATATAGGGCCTCAAGCCCAAGAAAACTTTATAAGTTAAAAAGGGAGGGGAAGGAATAAAAGAATCCACGTAGTTTTATTTCAAAACACGAGGCACGAGGTAGAAACTTTTATAGTTTATTGAGAATTATTTTTTAAATGATTTTTATAGAAAATAAATTTATTTTTTATATTTAGTTGTGTAATGTAAAAAAAATTAAAAATATTTTTTAATATTTAACTATATTATAAAAAAAACTAAAAAAAAAATTTTAATTTTTAATTTTTTTAACTTATTAAAAAGATATGAATCAAATTTGACATATAAAATATTGAAAAAAGATAAAATTAAAAAATTATTTTAAATAAAACAAATAAAAATAAAAAATACCATATTTAACATATATAAAACATAAAAGATGATACTATTTTAAATAAAACAGATAAAAATAAAAAATACCATTTTTAACATATATAAAACATAAAAGATGATAAAATTAAACATAAATTAATTTTATAAATATTCTAAATAAAATAAATAATAATTAAAAAATAAAAAATAAATCTGAAAATAAAAATTTCAATTAAAAATTATAAAATAAACATGAATAATAATTAAAAATTAAAGGTGATATAAAAATTAAATTAAATTAAATTTTAAAAAATAAAATTAAAAATATATATACAAAATATAACTTTATAGGGAGGGGGGTCCCATGCAGTTTTATTTCATTGTGCCGAGGCACGAGGTCAAAACTTTGAGAGTGTATGATTTGTTTGTTTGTTAAAAAATAATTTTTTAAAATAATTTTTATAAAAAAATAAATTATTTTTTATATTTGATAATATTATAAAAAATTAAAAATATTTTTTAACATTTGATTATACCAAGATAAGTTAAAAAACTTATTAATAGTTTAATTTTTATTAAGTTTATTAAAAAATAATAATCAAATTTAATATATAAAAATATTAAAAAATATGAAATTAAAGAAAGAAAATCAAATTTCTTAAATTATTTTAAATGAAATAAATTGTAATAAAAAATACAAGATAAAAATATTAAAAAATAATGAAATTATAAAATATAAATTATTTTAAATAAAAACAATAATAAAAAAAATATAAAAAATAATAAAATAATAAATTATTTAATTTAATAAATTATTTTAAAAGATTAAGAATCAAATTTAATTAAAAAATAAAAATGAAATTTAACATAAAAATAAATCAAATCAAATCTTAAAAGATAAAATTAAATAAAAAATTATAAACAAAATATATAAAAAAAAATAAAAAAAATAAAAACTAAATTTAATATAATTAATAAATAACAATATTTTTCTTTCTTTCTTGTAAATTCTAAACAATACTTTCAATCCAAAAATAAAATATTTTTATAAATTAAATCAATTTTTTATTAACTGTTTCTTTTAATAATAAATAAATGTAAGAAAACTTAAAAAGTAATTGTAAGTGTCCCAGAAAATTACTTTTATGAAACAAACGCCTTAAATATAAAAAATCATTCCAGTGTCCCAAGAGTATTTATTATTTCATATTTCATCTATCTATCTATCTATCTATTTATATATAGATAGATTTAGAATTAAAAATGTTTTTAAATTTTGATATAGTTACAATAATGCCATAGTATATATATATAGAAAATTGACCGTGAAATCTCTTCGTCAGCCGTTAGACCTCTCACCACAGTTCGCTCTCTTTCTCTCACTGTTTCCAGCCGGCAGCAGCAGGTCCCGCAGCCCGCCCTTCCTAGCCCCAGCAAGGCAGCAACTTCTAGCTAGTAAGTGTCATCCATTTATAATTTTCTAGATTTTTTTTTGTTAGACTGAAAAGAGATACTATTGTTGTTTTTTATTCGATCTGCTGAGATTTATGAGTTTCTAATTTTTCTTTTTATTTTTTTGTTCGGTTTAAACGTGTTATGGTACCTGAGATTTGATCTTGTTCTTAATTAATTTTCTGGAGATGCTAAAGCATAGAAGGTCAGATTTGGTTTTACGATTTGCTGAGAAAATAAGTAATCTATAGCTCGGATTAGGTCTTGTAATTTTGAGGCCAAGAGTCGGAGTTTCTGAAAAAATGTAACGTTTTTGCAAGTTGTGGTGTGATTTTTTTTGTTTCCATCTGGGTGTGCGGAGGGTGAATCTGATCTGTTTTGGTCACTAGAAAATGTTGGAGAAAAAGCTAAAAACTTCTGAGCCATTTATTTATGTGGCTTCGGTGTAACAGCTCATAAGCTTCAGTTTATAGGAAAAATGAACAGCTAAAGCCTTAGATGATAGAGACTCAAACTAGGTCACTTGCATGTGTCACGAGACTTCATGAACCACCCCTATTAAGTTATGTGTGACAAGAAATTATTGCCATTGTAATCACAAAGAACCTGCAGTAATCAATAATTCCTCAGTCAGTGCAGAAGATGGTTTCTATGATCTGAATTTTACTGCGTGACACATGCAGAAGATGGTTTCTATGATCTGAATTCAATGCTTCAATACTGCGTGACAAGAAATCTATGGTAAAAAACTGCAATGTGGTATCAAAAACTGGTAAGCAGATATTAACCCTGGTATTAACTAAAGATCAATAAAAGATTGACTTACTGAGAAGTGGGAAGATCATCATAACTGGCTTGAAATTGGAAGAACTGTGTGAAGGGAAGGGTCTGATCGCTAGTTCCCATTGTGGCAGCGGCAGGTAGAGCTGCTATTACAGCACCTAGCCTCAAAACGAAGTCAAATATAACAAGCCCCTTGTATTCAACCTTTTCATGGATATAAGCTCCTTTTAGAGGTGCTGTTCCTTTAGTAACAGCTTTTGTTTCAGTAGGAATATCAACTTTAGATGACATTTTGTAGCTTAAAGGACAGAGAGAATAAAGATTTCAAAAAGCTTGTGATGGAATAAAATGAGCTGTAGAGCCTTATATATGGAGAACTAGAGGACTAGGTTAAATCGAGTTTGTACTGAGGATTGTAATTTTAAAACATTATTTTATTTACATGAATAAGGGAGTTGTTTCTAACCGTTTCCATTTCATTTAAAGCTTGGTTTTTTATCACTTTTGATTAAAAGTCAAGGAAGAAAGTTATGAGAAGCAGAGGAACATAAATTAGTTGGTCTCCATTTCATTTAAAGCTTGGTTTTTTTATCACTTTTGATTAAAAGTCAAGAAGAAAGTTATGAGAAGCAGAGGAACATAAATTAGTTGGTCTCCATTTCATTTAAAGCTTGGTTTTTTTATCACTTTTGATTAAAAGTCAAGAAGAAAGTTATGAGAAGCAGAGGAACATAAATTAGTTGGTCTCCAGCTCAAGGCGGCAAGTCACTTGTAATAATAAATAGATAATTTCAGGTTTTGGGATGTTTGTTTTTAAGGTTGGCATGGATTGATATTGTGATATTAAGAATTTTATTTCCTTTTTTGGAATGAATGTATGATATATATTTGCATCATTGCATTGTATGATATATACTCGAGACCCGATGGGGTTTGGTTTGAGTTTCTAAAATCCATGTCTGTTAGGTTTTGGATCAGGTATGAATAGTAATTTCAGGTTCAAATATGGATAGTACCAAAACCTGACCTGTGGGTATCCATTGTCATCCCTAACCACCTACAATGCCAACCTCACTGGACCCAAAGCTTCAACACCACCACCACCACCACCTTAACCACTGTCAATGGAGAATGAAAGCATCGTTTGCTCATCCTTACATGGTTCCATCTCTCTTCAATGCCCTCTCTCCCTCCTCCAAAACTCTCTAGTCTCTCAAAACTAAGCCCAAATCCCACTAAACAGCACATTACCAAAAACCTTCCTTGCAGAACCCAACCCTTCATCAACATCTCCAATCAATCCCAGCTCACACAAGCAGTCTCTTCTCATCAGCTTTTATCACGCAAAGGCATTCACTTACCTTGGCAGACACTAGCTTACCTTATACAACAAAGTGCATATTTGAAGTCTCTTAAATTAGGCAATGGTTTCATATCCATCTGCAATTAAGTGGATTAAAAAGACCCAGTACTTTTTTACCCAAATGGGTTCAAATTTCAATAATTTCGTTTGTATTTATGTACACTGTAGTGACCATGTTAGTGCTTATAAAGTGTTTGGTATAATGTCCGAGAGAAATTTGTACTCTTGGAATAATATGCTTTAATAATTGACCGTTGGTTCAGGGTAAAACCGTCCTTTGTACTCTGAAACACTTTAAAAGTAGCCGAGCTTTATCAATTAGATGAGCACTGAAAAAGAAAAACCAAAGGTTTCCTTGCCCGCAACCATTCCTCTCTTTTTCTTCCCAGCAGTTCTTCTGGTGAATTTTCCGGGAAATTCTTCTTTTTGATAAGTAAGAAAATCCTCAAACCTTATTCCCTTTTTGTCCCTTGGTTCTTAAAGCTTATATATCTATTTCATTTGTCCAGATTTTAAAGGGTACTTAAAAAAATGGGGCCGAGATGGAAAGGAAAAGGAGCAGAAGCTAAAGCACTAGCAGATCCCATGTCAGAAATAGTCGCACAGCTTCAATCTTCTCTTCTTCAGTCAAATGCATGTGCGTCACTCTCAGGTTGTAGTGTGCTTCTTGCAGTGGAAACAGAACAGACTGAGCTTCTCACGCGGGCATGTTTCGGTAAACCCATTATCACAGCTGAGAAAGAAAAGCAATGGTTTCAGTTGGGTTTGGAGGAAGCATTTTATTTGTGTTATTCTTTAAAATGTCTAAAGATTGCTGGTGAAGATAATTTTGTTAAAAATGATTTAGGTTTGTGGTTGTATATGAAATTGAAAAAGGAAAAATTCCCGGATTTTTATAGGGCGTATTCTCATCTTCGTATGAAAAATTGGGTTCTCAGACCAGGATTACAGTATGGCGTGGATTTCGTTGCTTACCGGCATCATCCATCTTTGGTACATTCAGAATATGCTGTGATTGTTTTATCAGAAGGGGATACTGGGAGAATGAGGGTGTGGTCTGATTTCCACTGCACTATTAGACTTTGTGGAAGTGTTGCGAAAACGTTGTTAATTCTGAATGTTGACAAACATGGTCACGGTGCTATCTCTCCATCTTGTTTGGAGAGATACTCTGTTGAGGAGTGCACAATCACGAGATGGAGTCCAGAACAAAGCCGTGATGATAAGAAAGCCTCAGAAAATGGAGCGAAGTAAGATGTGCTTTCAAATATCTGGTTTGCTTTTGTCATTCTGTGCATAAACAGAGTATCTGGTTTGAATGTGCAAAGTATTTTGGCTATAACTACTTTTATAATGCTTGTGATTGCTGGTGCAAGTAATTCATAATCGTCTGTTTTTCATGCCTGATAACATGCAAGTCAAGTTTTGATCATGGAGCTGGTCTTCCTATTGTGATGGCCTAAGCAACGTGTAAATGTCTCCAGTCCAGTCTGACTAGGTGTAAAAGCCGATCTGTTGGCTTTATCATTCATTAGATGCTTTAAGACAAGAAAAGGGCATGTAATGATAAAGCCACAGTGTTGGGTTTTAGACCAGTTAATCACACAACACAACAGCAATACCAAGTTGAAAATTGAGCAAAATACAAAAAATGGAGCCAATTTCTTCATCACTGTATCTGCATGTCCCTTTTATTCAGTGCAGTCACCTCAAAAGCTAGAATCGAAAACAGTGCACTCTACAAGTAGTTCATCAAAATATATATTGTAAGCTGCAGACACATGCTAACAATGAATTGTGGCTGCTGAAAGGCAAGCAAGCTTCACCAGAATAGATGTATAATGCTACAAGTAACGATTGCCATCACCTCCCAAGCATGCATATGGCTTGGTCTATTTCCGTGCACCCTGACATAAACCCACAGATGTTTGCTTGTGATAATGTGAAGCCAGACATCAAATGCAGAAGTTGGTGGAATTTAGGCACGAGTGAGTAAAATTATATTCGCCATGACAGCCATGCTTTTTGGAACCCGACTGCAGCATTTGACATCTAGAAAATGTGGCACGCAATACTCAATGTGTAGCTTTCTCAGGAAAGCATCACTTTATTAGTTTTGGTGAAAAATCAAGATGAATTTTTGCTGAAAAACAGTGCTCCGGTATCGTTAAATCTCAACGATTTTAGCTTTTTAAAAAATATTACCCGTATACTAACCAGGGCCACGGAAGTCCTAAAGTCTCCTCCTCCCGTCCACCGTTCACCCACCTACGATGCCAACCTAACCGGACCCAAAGCGCGAACACCACCACCATCTCCCCTGTCAATGAAGAATTACACATCGTTTGCTCACCCCCACATGGTTCCTTCCAGGGGGGAACCTTTCACAAGGCTCCGTTGGGCTGTAGCCTAGGTAAAATAATAATTAAAAAAAAACTCTAGTGAGTCAAACCTCTTTTGAGTCATCAATGTTGCAGCCATCCAATTACTTTTCTTCGCCATAGCCAACCATATGTTCACAATTGTTGGTGATGATGCCTCCCATCTCAAGCCCTTCAACATCTCACTCATCATGCTAGGACCTCGCCTAACCATATATGTTTTGATCTCTAGAGACTGATTACCTGGCTGATATTATACGGCAGCCTAAGCTTCTCAAGGTGAACAAAATGCACCATTTCATAGCACTACAACCAGGGGTGGGGTGAAGGCATGTTAAAGGTTTCGGCGTGCTCCAAGGTTAAGATTTTATTAATATCTTTTTTACTAGTTTTATGTATTAAAAAAATTATAATATTCAATTAAATTATTAAAAAAATTCAAAAATTTATGTGGAGTCTTCTATGATGTTTTATCTTAAATTAAAATTTCATAATTTTTAAAGAAATTCAGAAATTTGATGAAAAATCACAACTTGACTAGTTTTACGTTATTAAATATAATTTTCAATTCGACCATCAGATTGAGTTTAAATTTTACGAGGGATCTTAAAATATATTAAATAAAATTTAATTAAAATTTTAGAATAAACGGGGTTTGGTGATGCTAACAAAAAAAACCATTAAATAAAAGTAAAATAACTCACTGAAAGTAAAATGGTTATTTACCAATAAAAATAAAATAAATCATCTCTTTCTTTATTCTACATGTTGCAAACTGAACATAAGCATATTAGAAAGAGAAAAAAAAAAGAGAGAAAAAAGTTAGGAAAAAACAAAAAAAAATGGAAAAATAACCTTATAAATTTATCAAATCCAACTTATAAAATATTAATTTAAGAAAGAATCAAGAAAAGAAAAGAAAAATTAAAAAAATATTAATTTTTTTATTTTTAATTAACATAAAATTATTATTTTATAATTTTTTCCTGAAAAACAGCGCTACGGTATCGTTAAAATCTCAACGATTTTAGCTTTTTTTAAAAATACTACCCGTATACTAACCAGGGCCACCGAAGTCCTAAAGTCCCCTCCTTCCGTCAACCGCTCACCCACCTACGACGCCAACCTAACCGGACCCAAAGCGCGAACACCACCACCATCCCCCGTCAATAAAGAAAGACACATCGTTTGCTCACCCCCACATGGTTCCATCCAGGGGCGGAGCCTTTCACAAGGCTCCGTTGGGCTGTAGCCCAGGTAGAATAATAATAATAAAATAAAATAACTCAAAAAAAAAAACTCTAGTGTGTCAAACCTATTTTGAGTCATCAACGTTGCAGCCTTCCAATTACTTTTCTTCGCCATAGCGAACCATATGTTCACAATTGTTGGTGATGATGCCTCCCAGCTCAAGCCCTTTAACACCTCACTCGTCATGCTAGGACCTCGCCTAACCATATATGTTTTGATCTCTAGAGACCGATTACCTGGCTGATATTATACGGCAGCCTAAGCTTCTCAAGGTGAACAAAATGCACCATTTCATAGCACTACAACTAGGGGTGGGGTGAAGGCATGTTAAAGGTTTCGGTGTGCTCCAAGGTTAAGATTTTATTAATATCTTTTTGACTAATTTTATATATAAAAAAAATTATAATTCTCAATTGAGTTATTAAAAAAATTCAAAAATTTATGTGGAGTCTTCTATGATGTTTTATTTTAAGTTATAATTTCATAATTTTTAGAGAAATTCAGAAATTTGATGAAAAATCATAATTTTACTAGTTTTATATTATCAAGTGTAATTTTCAATTCGATAAATTTTACGAGGAATCTTAAAATATATTAAATAAAATTTTAGAATAAACGGGGTTTGGTGGTGTTAACAAAAAAAACCATCAAATAAAAGTAAAACGACTCACTTAAAGTAAAATAATTATTTACCATTAAAAATAAAATAAATCATCTCTTCCTTTATTTTATATGTTGCAAACTGAGCAGAAGCATATTAGAAAGAGAAAAAAAGGAAAAGAAAGAGAAAAGTTAGGAAAAAACAAAAAAAAAATAGAAAAATAACCTTATAAATTTACAAAGTTTAACTTATAAAACATTAATTTAAAAAAAAAATCAAGTAAAGAAAGGAAAAATTGAGAAAGAAAAAAATTTAATTTTTTTATTTTTTAATTAATATAAAATTATTATTTTATTTCAGTTGAGTAGTTATTACAATATCAATTTAGATTCAATTATAAATAAATTATATTTCATAAAATATTAAAAAATATAACTCCCCACTTTCACTTTAATTTTATATATTTTTAAATTTATTTTTAAATTTTTTAAATAATATATTTAAATTAAAATTTTACTATTAACTGTACATAAAATAATAATTTATCTTAACAAATATTTATATATTTATTTAATAGCTTAGAACAGTAAAAATTCCTGTCTCGGCGGATGGTTCCTTCTCTCTTCAATGCCCTCTCTCCCTCCACCAAAACCCTCCAGTCTCTCAAAACTTCACTCCGATCCCACCAACGACACATCGCCGATAACCTTCTTTGCATAACCCAACCATTCATTAACATCTCTGATCAATCCCAGATCACACAAGCAGTCTCTTCTCTTCAGCTGTTATCACGCAAAGGCATTCGATTACCTTGTCAAACACTAGCTTACCTCTTCATTTTCTTAGCTACTTAATTAGTTGGGATTTTCTCCATGTTAGATGTTCTTATTGCTTTAGTGAGATGGGCATTGTTGTGTTGTCCTGTTGTTTTCTGGCAAGTTCATTCATCCATATTCATGAATTGATTTTCAA
Source organism: Populus euphratica (assembly GCF_000495115.2). Classification (NCBI taxonomy): domain Eukaryota; kingdom Viridiplantae; phylum Streptophyta; class Magnoliopsida; order Malpighiales; family Salicaceae; genus Populus; species Populus euphratica. Next base: position 1,966,625 of record NW_011499847.1, on the reverse strand, counting down.
AGGAACTGCAGAATTTAAGTCAGTGAAATAGACTCCAAAGATGGAAGAGGAGGTAGATATTACGCCTAATTAATAATTATTTTTGTTGATAATTTGAGCTATAAGCTTGTCATTGCTTCAAACACTAACCAATTACCTTCCTTGATTTCTTAGAGTTACATCTATCTTGCAATGCTTTGGATTCCTATGAAGTCTGTGAGTCTATGGTTTTTACACTTTATACCAGTAGTAACATGATTCAATGGAAGTTGCTTGTCTTTGGTCCTCGTATTCTCGTGTTCCGCATCTCTATTCAGACAAGAGATAGCAATTTTCTAGCAAGGTAGGAGGGAGGACGTCGTCTGTCTCCTATCAAGTTCCAGATGACTTGTTAATACTTTCATAGAAAATCTCTTTCTAGTTCCTTTCCACTTATCTCAATGATGCCGTTCAACTCGTTTAGTTGTATTACCATGTGGGCTATGGAGCTGGTATCTGTTTTTGACTTTTTTCGCGCATAGCACGTTTTATTTTTTATTCCTTTATTAATTGTTTTTTATTTATTTCGTTTTATTTGAAGCAGTTGTTTGTGGTTATCTGATTGCCTGATCTCTTGAAGTAAAGAGTTTCCTGGCCTATGAGAAGATAGGGATGGAATTATGGAAATATACCTTGGAAAGGACATCATTGATGAGGTGCCATGCTACATAGCATCAACAATGCGAAGAAAATAGTTATTGATTGATTAACGGGGAAGAGATGATCCATGATTTTTAATTAATAGATGGCCCACTCCTTTCATCTTCAATAAAGTTGATGGAAGAGGACAATTACGTTCAATTATGGACATGATTAAACCCCTAATCACGTTTAGTGGTTAAACCATACTTGATAAGGTGTGTATGGATGATTGAGCGTGGTACAAGTAACTGTGGTTTTTGCTGCCATGTGGTAGCTTATCAAGGGCAAAACCTCTATTACCCTGGTGGATTTAGAACAGATCATGCGTAGAGGAGTTGTGCAGACCAACAAACCTCAAGAACAAATTTGGAAGGCAACACAGGTGGACTAACCAAGGAAATATTATCTCGATTATAACTCTACACCAATGATGCAAGCAAAGCAACCAACTAAATTAAAGAAAAAAAGCATGTCATTGTCATAATCAAGATTGTTGAGAAAAAATCAATGGAAGCAAATAAATAATCTTCCTAATCTGTTTTTTATATTCCCAGAAGTCTTAACTGGATGGTAATTACATCCAATTGACGTTACAATGCTGCGCAATAAAACCCACAAACCAATTCTTTTCCTGTGCAATAAAGCCTGCCGTGCCTGCTACAAGGAAAAAAAAAAAAAAAGAGGAAGAACTCAACATTCTTCTTCTTCATCATCATCTCTGACATAGAAAAATGGGTTCTCAGATCTCTAAACAGATTGAAAAGCGTAAAGAAATCTTAACTGAGAAGAAGGTTTTGGTTGATCTTGAGGAAAGCTCTGGAGAAACATATCCAGGTTCTGATGATCGTCCATCAGACAGGAAGAATTGGATGGCTGGGTTCAACCCTGAGAAACTTCACATAAACCAAATTGTATGGCCTGGAACCCATGATTCTGCTACTAATAGGATTGGCATCCCATTGATCACTCGTCCTTTCGTTCAATGTCAGTCTTTGTCCATCTACCGTCAGCTTTGTGTAGGAACCAGAGTTTTTGATATTCGGGTTCAGGAAGACCGTCGGGTCTGCCATGGAATCCTGACAACATATAGTGTTGATGTTGTTATTCGACACCTCAAGAAATTCCTGTTAGAAACTGAGTCAGAGGTCGTAATTCTTGAGATCAGGACGGAGTTTGGCCAAGAGGATCCTCCAGAGTTTGACAAGTACTTGGAGGAACAGCTTGGAGAATACCTGATCCATCAGGACGATAGTGTTTTTGGCAAAACAATTGCGGAATTGTTACCGAAGAGGGTAATCTGTGTATGGAAGCCAAGGAAATCACCAGCTCCGAAACATGGAAGCCCGTTGTGGAGTGCTGGTTATTTGAAAGACAATTGGATTGACACAGATTTGCCATCAACAAAATTTGAAAGCAACATGAAGTATTTGAGTGAACAGCCACCGGTTTCATCAAGGAAATACTTTTACAGAGTGGAGAATACTGTTACACCACAAGCAGATAACCCAATTGTATGTGTTAAACCTGTGACCAACCGGATTCATGGATATGCTAGGTTGTTCATAGCACAGTGTTTCTCAAAGGGATGTTCTGATAAGTTGCAGATCTTCTCCACTGATTTTATTGATGAGGATTTTGTCGATGCATGTGTTGGATTGACACGGGCAAGGGTTGAAGGGAAGGCTTAAAATTTCTCTTTTTTTCTTGAGTTCTTGTTCCATTTTATCGAGTTCTATTACGAGTCATCATCTCTTGTAATTAATTTCTGGGTGGCTGAAATTTGCTCCGTTGTCCTTAATGGGGTAAACTGTTCGTTTGTCTACACGTATGCTAAATTATTTGTTTATGATGTATAAAGGGCTTGTGTAAATGGTTGTGGCTGGCATACTTGTTCCTTTTTCTTTATTTTTTTTTTTTCTAACCTTGCTCTTTTACCTTTGAAGGCCTGCCCACTCTGGGAATATGCTGATACTTGTAATGTGATGGATTGAGCTGGATTGTCACTGTTATTGCCCAATCACAACTTCCCATGTAGAAAACTACTTTGTAAAATGATGAAATTTAAAGAGTTTTCAAATCGAAAAGGAAAACAAGCTATTATAGAAACCACCACTTTACAAGGTGTTTGTTGGTTGACATGTTAAGCAGGTTTGGTCCACTTGCTATCGCCACAAGTTCTTATTCAAACTGAAACTGTATGAAAACTTTTCATGAATGCACACCACTTCTAGCATAGACGATTTGCCTAATGTCAACCATTTTATAATGGAAGAGAGGACAGGCCAGCATAGCAAATTGATGATGATAGAAGATTGAAAATAACAAAGAAATCCTGAGATACAGACACTACAAGGAAAATAATGTGCATACAAACACCACATTACAACTCAGTAAAAGCTTGTCACTGTTTACGCCTACGGTATACAATCAGTTGTGTCAACCTCTGACTAGACAGGAAGAAACTAACATTCACCTTTTTCATGGTGGAAACCTATCAAGACACCATATATAAGGTCTGACTTCATCACATCCCTAAAAACTTGTTCAAGGCTGAATCAGATGCAATTTAGTTAAAGGCGGGCTTTTTCTCTGCAAAATTTACATATCAAAGTTTCCTCCTAATCCAACGAGAATACTCCTGCCAAAAAAAGTCCAAGAGTTTATAATACCAACTATGAAAAATCAAAACAGTAATCCTTTGCAGGAGTATTCTCATTGAGAATCCAACAATTAGAGAAAGCTTTGACACAAGTTTTGCAAGAAAAAAGGAATGTCCCATGTCTCAACTAATTTCGGTCTGATTCAGCCATGCACGAGTTGTAGAGATTTGATGAACTTGCACCTCATATGTTTCACAGTTCCTCTCAATAGGCTACCACCATTGGAATTATTAAGGATAGGATGCATAATGGAAAAGGTTAGTTCCTGTCTATTTAGTTCATAGGCCATATGTTATGTGAACCAATGCATAATAAAAAAGGTTAGTACCAGTCTATCTAGTTCATAGTCCATATGTTGTGTGAACCTATGAACTATAGAGATAGGAAATAGCTTTCACCATTAAGCATTCTATCTTAAAAATTTCATGGTGGTAACCTATCAAGAAACCACACCTGAGGTACCGAGTTCATGAAATCTCTAAATGATTATACATGGCTGAAATTGACCAAATTTAGCTGAGAGTGGCCTTTTCTATATGAAACTTACATCACAGAGTTTCCTCTGATTGTTGGATTATCAATTAGAATACTCGTGCCCAAAATAGCTCAAGAACTCACTCAACATGCCAGTCATAAAAACTTTGATCCAGCAAACACCAATTTAACAAAATACAGAAGTAGGATCTGCAGCTAATTTCTGTCGTAAATATATTCAAATTAACGAGATCACTTCTCTCATCCATGGCCGTATATATGACAGAAAGAGACAAAAAGAGTATATCTCTATGCTGGAACCTGGAACTGGGTTAACTCTGTGCCGTAATGATGCTTTCACCAAAAGGGTGCCTGGGATTTGCTGAAACACGTGCCAAAGCATGACACGGTCATATAGATTTCAATAATATAAGCCTTTACTATTCAAGCCAACCAAGCATACCGAAATGCGAAAAAATAAGTTATTTGAAGGAGAGTGCAAATAACTTGAACTGTTTGGATGCCTCTTCCAAGGGTTGCAAGTGGCAGCTCCATCACGATGCTTTGCTTCATTCCTCAGGAATGCTTTGCACTGATCATTTGAGGCAGTGATCTAGTAAAAAGAGATTTTTCTACATGTAAGGACACAGAAATATTATAAACAGTAGAGACAGAGAAGTAAACCAAGAATCAAGGTTCTTACATCAACAATAAATGAAGAGGCATTCAATTTACAGGATGCACTGCCAGTGCAGAAAAAGGATTCAACAGATTGTATTACATGAGGCATTGAATTGCAGTGGAAGACCCTGGTAGACAGTCCAAATCCATTTGAGATACACTAGTACAAACCCAAAGTATCACATTGTGTTAGTATTAAATTTTAAGAGACATACTGCACTGATTTATTTTGCAAGCTTCGATAAATAAGCATTTGGCAGCCAATGCTTCCACTTATCTTCAGAAAATGGTAAATGCTGTCGTGGCATAGCAGTAATAGCACCAAAAGAGAAGGAAGAGTTCTTGTGTTAAACCTAAAACTGTATAAACAAAAGGATTTCTGCGTCTATATGCAAATTCATGGAGCATGCATGCATGCCTTGACAAGTTCAGACTCGGAAGAGGGGGGATTAGAACAAGTGTAGCTGACCGAATATATACCTTGAGCAAGGCCCATGCCTCTCCGTGTGCAAAACTTGTTGCTTCGAATATAGTTGGAGCAACAAAATAAATGACTTCTGGGACAAATTTACAGGATAGTGAACGTGTGAGGGACATATCCATACCTCAAAGGTGAAAGATATGTTACCCTTCTCAGGCACAAGAGGTGATATTATTTTCCTGACCGGAGGCACAATACCAAGCAAGCCCCCACCGACATGTTTTCCCTTGGACAAATTCAGTGGTCTTTATTATGGTGACTCCAACATCACGAAGCTTTGAGGTGAGGAATTTGAGGTTTGTTTTCCTTCCAAGCATTGAAGTAAACCACCTTCAAACAAAATGTAAACATAAAGATCAATGTTTCAGAAATGAGTACGCGGACAAGTTGGATATAAATAATAACAGATGTGATTGATGAGAAAGAACCGGAAGGACTCCTTGAACACTACACTATCTTCAATGATACGAGTGATAAAGGCCTTCTCTCCACCAGGGCAAACCATCTCCTCAGGAGTCCCACCAAAAGAAGTTTTGGGATTCGGTCCTGCTCCCTCCATGGTCTCAAAAAATGGGGGATTACACATGCAGAAGTCAAACTACTAACCATCTCTGACTGCTCCAAGAAATACAGGTGGCCCAGAATACTTCTTATTTGCATCCGATGGGAGATCAAAAGAAGATAAGGGCAAGGGTTCTGCCTCCTCAACCACACTCCCACTTCCATCCATTTTGCTTTTTCCATCTACTAACTCCCCACACTTTGAATCTTCAATAGAAAGGGTGCCTTGACAATTTGTAACCTTCCTAATTTCAATTAGTTCTGATATATGTTGATTACTTTTGACATTTCTCTCTGCCCACTCTAGTGCCACATCAGTCACATCTGCAACCAAAATCACAGCATATCATCCAACAAATTATAAACAACACTGCTCCACAAACAACCCAAAAAGGAAAGAAAAAGCTACCTGACCCAACAAAAGTCTATCCAAGAAGAGAGGCGCCAAGCAGAGGGTAAATGTAGTTAGCTCAAGTGCCTATATCAAAACCTCTCACAATATCTCCATTGCTGTTATTATTTGGAATGATATCAGATGACAAAAGATCCTCGATCCAATGAATGCAGTTTGATCTATTCGGCACCGTTGGGCATAACTGCCCATTAGGAATCCACCTAGAGTGTTCAATTCACAAAAGACACTTAATTAACACAGAACCTCATAAACCAAAAAGCCTTAAATAAGAACTTTAACGTTCAAAAAAAGGCCAAGTCTTTATAACTAATTACAGCTGAAGAACCTAAGAAACCACCTATAATGTTTTATTCACATAAGATAGAAACAATAATGCATGCATAACCATCCACGACCAAGCTCACAGACCAAACAACCTTAAAACTCGAAAAAAGTCTCAATCTTTATGGTTCGTTAATAACAAAAGAACCTCAAGATTTTAACTTGCACAGTTTTCACTACAAGGGTCTTGCTTAAAGTTACAAAGCTTCATTTGTATCGTTAAAGTGTCGAAATGATTATTACCAGTTGAGGCCATAATCATGGAGGAGCAGGACCCGTGTCAGTTCTCGGGTCGAGTTGAAATTGGTCCAGTCAATTCTGGGTCGACCGTCACGCGAGTAGAAAACAAAAGCCTTGAAAGATGGATAGAGGGAAGCTAGGAGAACAAAATCAGGTGGGTTATCGGAGTATTTGTTTTTTGGGTAGATGGTGTCGGGTCTCTCTCTCTTGTTCTTCTTGCTTACCATTCTGTGTTTATAATTTTAGACAGCAGCCAGAATAGAACCAGCAAAAACATAACTATTCACGAAGAAGAGAAGAGAGTTGTTCTTGTCGACGACGAGTCTTTTTGGCAGGACTGGATTGTTTCAACTTGGGCTTTGTAGGTCTGGGATCATGCTACATCTTGGGCTCACCAATCAGTTGAGGCCATGATTTTAATTGATCATTATATTTCGCTATGTTCCATGAATTTAGGTTTTTCGGCATTGTTCCAGGAGTGTAGTCATGCTTGATTCAGAAAATTCCTGACTGAGAGCATAATCCAGTTGATTTTTAAGTTGAATTGGCAAAAAAAAATCAATTAACCTGTTAAAACTTTATTCATTCAATTTGATTGACTCAATTAACCTATTTAAAGTTATTTTGTATATCAAAAGATTCAAAACATGGTAAATTGCAGGCAGACTAGCTATCTCTTTATAAAATTAGACAAGCAAGTAGAAATGGTTTTATTGTCAATTTTGGACTAAACCTCTTAGTCTGTTATTGAAATGAAATTCTACAGGTTGATGGTCTTATGTAGAAGCATAGAATTGTGCTCTTGCAATATACATTGGAGTTAGAGCATTGCATGTAAGAGTTTATGATATGATTAGTCCTTTTTATGAAAGCTTTCGAGACTTTATTTCTGCCTCTCCGAGCTCTCTACTATCTAGGGATGGTTTTTGTGCTCTTAGATTGCACAGAGCTGGGCTAAGTGTTCCTTCCGAAGCTTGGGTCTAGACATTTAAGAGCTTTGGTTTTTGTGCTCTTAGATTTCACAGAGCTGGGCTAAGTGTTCCTTCCTAAGCTTGGGTCTAGACATTTAAGAGCTTTCTACTTGGGCCTTAGGGCTTTTGGTTAATGCACTCTATCAAAAAAGGAGTGCTAGCTAATACTCCTCTTCATATCTAGGATTGTGGTCAAGTGGAAGTAATAAAAACTGAATCAATTGCAGCAATTAGATGAAGATCATGTCTCTGATCTTGCTGAGAATTTCTGTTTTCAGAATCTGAATGCAATGTCAAACATGATAAGACCGCCAGTCTACCCAGGTATTTGGTGATTCAACTCGTTTTTTAAACTGTTTTTTTCTTAAAAAAAATATTAAATTAATGTTTTTAAAATGTTTTTTTTAGGTTTTGATATATTAAAGTTATTTTTTAAAATGAAAACATTATTTTATAATATTTTTAATTAAAAAGCACTATTAAAAATATTTTGTATCGCATTATTAAAAACACGTGTACACCTACAAAATAATAAACAAGTAGCCATATTTTTGCTTCAAGCAAGAGAAAAGTGGATGTTAAGTTAATTGAATAATGAGAACACATGGGATTTTAGTGTTTGAATTGATGATCTTTTTAGATATATTTGAATAATTTTAATGTATTGATGTTAAAAATTAATATATATATATATATATATATATATATATATATATATATTTCATTAAAAAATATTTTTAAAAATTTATATATCACATCACCAAAAATACACGTAAACTACACAATCCATGTTTTTTCTAAACTAAGAGAAAAGCATATTAAATTAATTGAACAATGAGATAAGATGACATGGGATTTTGGTGTTCGTTTATTGCTTTTCTCCCAACAAGAAGACAGGAAAGGACACTAGCATCAACTGTGTATTACATGATCAAATTAGCATCTTTGCTGATATATGTTTCTTGATTTAAATTTATAAAAAAAAAAAATCATGATTGATTTTCATAGTTAGATACATGTTTGAAATAACATAACCTATGGCTCCATGAAACACAGCTGAAAGTGAAAATCGATGAGTCAAATCCAGCATTGAAAAGTAAATCCTGTTCTGTTTTATTGCTAGAATGCATTATCTACAGAATATTGAATCCCACAAACCAAAACTTCCCGGCGTCGACGGAGAACATGTTTTTAGGTGTTAGTCCTGCACTCCTGTGGTGAAGGAAGGAGTGGGACCAAGGTAGAGGGGAAGGCCTATCTATAAAAACAGTAAGCTGAGTCAGCACAGGACAGGATCCTATGGATAAGCATTTCAAGGCAAGCAAATGTCAACCATTACTGGAGAAAACCAGAGAACCTAGTTAAATCCTCATAGGCTCAGAGCTTCCCTATATAGACCATCGCATCCCCTCTCACTTTAGCCGCCACAAAATTCCTCAATCCAATCCTTTCATGCCTGCAACTTCTTCCGCTTCATTTCCCCAAATCACCACCTCAAATAAACCTTCCTCGATTCATATCCACTCGTAGCATCTTTTTGACAGGAGAACAACAGTGGGCATTGACTCAATGGCTACAACTTCCTCGTTCTATGAAGTATTAGGGCTTCCAATGAATACTACTAGCCATGAAATAAAGGCTGCTTATAGAAAACTAGCAAGAACTTGCCACCCCGATGCTGTGTCCATGAATCAAAAAGAAATGTCAGCCAGTGAGTTCATCAAAATCCATGCAGCATATTCAACATTATCGGACCCTGATAAACGTGAAAGATATGATAGAGATCTTTATAGAAACCGTAGGCCTTTTGGGTCTTCTTCAGTGAGGTCAGCAACAATGGCAGCTGCGTCTGGCTATACCAGTAGGAACTGGGAGACAGACCAGTGTTGGTAGTTATTTTTGTCCCTTTTATATTTCCGTAGTGTACGTGTGTAACGTTAGTGATTAAGCTAGCATGCAAATGGGTGTCGAACCCTTAAACTCTGTTCTTATTGGTGTGTGTCAATGCTTTTGAGTGAAAACAGGGGAGATAGAACAGGGGAAAGCCAGAACTAGCTTGTACTTCGTAGAAATGGACATATACTTTAATGTGGATGTCTTATGTTACTTTTTGCTTATAGGCCGTTTGTTTGTAGAAAAGTTGTTTGTTTTTTTAAAGTGAATTTTGGAAAAAGTAAATTTCAAAAAAGTGAATTTCGGAGAAAATAAATTCCTGAAAAATAAAGTATTTTCCGATGTTTAGTAGTGTTATGGAAAATGAACTGGAAAACATTTTCCAGTGTTTGTTTATGTTATGGAAAATAAACTGAAAAATAATTTATTAATATTTTATTTTTCTCAAGTTTATTAAAATAATAAGGAATAAATCTAAGAAAGTTTGGAAAGTGATTTCCCAGAAACCACTTTCTAAAAAACAAGCATAAGAAAGTTTGGAAAGTGTTTTCCTGAAAACCACTTTCCGGAAAACAAACACAGCTAAAAAGGAAAACACTTTCCTGAAAACCAAGCCAAATTTTTTTTGACTAAAAAGTATTTTCATTGACCAAAAAGTATTTTTCATTGACCAGAAAGTGTTTTTCTTTGACCGGAAAGTGTTTTTCGTTGACTGGAAAGTGTTTTCCATTGACCAACTTTTCTAATGGCAAACAAATATAGAAAAGTTTGAAAAATAATTTTCTAGAAACTGTTTTCTAGAAAACAATCATGGTCATAATTTGATAAGTCATTATCTTTTTTATTTATTTATAATTTTAATATATTAAAGTAAAAAAATCGTACACAAATCCTATCCTATCTTTCCACATCACGTAAATGAGTGTCATTAAGCTAGATATCTATTGGTAACTTTTTTGCTTCCTTTTTAAGGTTGCCTATTCTGCGCATGCAAGTTACACATGGTGACGACGGATGAAATTTGAGCTTTTCTGTACAAAATCGATCACGCTGGAATCTCCGAGATAATAGTACCCAGTGAGGCATAGCTATTGATATTCTATCAAGAATAAATTTGAAATATACTAAAAAATTATCTTTAATATCAATATATTGAAATAATTTAAAAACATTAAAAATTATTAATTTAAAATAAAAATTCATTTTTTAAAATATTTTTTAAATATGAAAACAAACGAGTTTTTAATATGCTAAAATTCAGTTATATATATTTATAAAATAGAAATTTGCCATGATACACCGGAATTCGAATGAATTAAAGTTATATTTTATTCTTGATTTCCGAATTATCCTCATGAATTTGAACTCATAGATCTCCCTTCTCCCTCGAGCAGTATTTCAAATACAGGGATATTAGGATACAAGCCATGTGTTCGAGGATGTAAACCCCAAAATCAAGATAGTTTCAGTTACGGAAACTTGCGAAAACAACATCCTAACAATGACAGGACGAGACATGTCCTGTGGTTCCACATGCCAATGTCGGGAAAGCGTTTTTTTTTTTTTTCCTCTTGTTCTTAAATGTCTTGTGGTTCCACATGCCGATGTCGGGAAAGCGATTTTTTTTTTTTTCTCTTGTTCCTTTTTTCGGGTTTCAACAGCATTATATTTTCGTGTTAGTTTTTATATAACGAGATCAATTTTTTTATGGAGTTATAATCAAATTATAAGTAAGTTATCTACATCAAATTAACACATTCGTAATAATTTTCTTATGACTTTTATAAAATTCAAGTTTTGATTAAGAATTTTAACTTTCGTCGACCATTGTTGCTAAGAAAACTTGTATTTAAATACCTTCTGGTTTTGAGATCAAGCCATTTTAATTAAAAGGAATTACACTACTTTTGGCTAATACTGGAACCATGTATGAATATATGTAAATTTTTCACGCAAGAACTCGAGGAAGAGCAGCTAAAAACCAGTTCATTGATCCCTGTTACAGTCAGGCACACTATTAGAGTTTCAAAGAGATAACCTTTCAATGCTAAAAAAGTCAGGCACACAATAGACAACTGAACTAGACTTTTTGGTGAGTATTTTGGCCAGAATTGAAGCCTTATCTAACTCCATAATAAACTTATCCGAAACACAGATTCATTGGTGCTCGGGCACCCTAGGCAATCAAACAGGAATGTCACAATCGTTATAAAAGAAGTTTTTGTTGCTACTCCTCCTCTCATGTGCTGTCCTGTTCCGTTGCTTGCAGGTGGCCTCTTCTGGGCACCGGATTATGAATCATTGCAACGTGTGAGCTTAGAGTGAAAGATGCTATGCTTCGAAGATGACCAATCAACTACATGATAACATTGACATGCCAGCAACACCTGTCGTCTGAGTCAAGTCACTTGACTTGCTTTTATATGACGTTCGTTGCTTGACTGGTGGTTCAATTATTTATGTGATTGATTTTCCAATAAATATTATAAGCAACTCTTCTTTTATTTTGGGTTTTGGTGTGATTGGCCAGCCTTAACACGACAGAAAAGGACAGTTGATTCAGCATATCCTGATTGGAATTGAAAGAAAAAAGAAGCGAGACTGCATAAAATCCTGAAACTGACCAGATGGTGTCAAGACCTTAGAGGGGACCGTGGAATTGGCTATTAGCTACAAGTTTCTAGCAGAGAATGGAGATTGGAATATACAAATTGTGCAAGTCAAGAATCTTGAGGCCGAGTTTTTTCAAACTCCATTTTAACTAGCGGCAATGCTTTTAGCACATGAGAATTATGAACGACCTCGGAATTGAGTGTCGATTCTTACCGAGAATGTAGATAAAAGATGTTTTTGTGTTTTAAAAATATTTTTAAAAAGTTAAAAAAATTATTTTTATTTATTTTAGTTAATATATTTTTAGTGTTTTAAATTATTTTTAATGTGTTGATATTAAAAATATTTTTTTAAAAAAAATTATTATTAATATATATTTTAATACAAAAAATTATTTAAAAAACACTGATAAATAAATAAATCTCACACAAAAATCATTGTTACTGCTGGCGCGGCTTCAGCAATGAAATGAAAAGAATAGCTGGCTTTTTTCAGGTCCGCCATGTTGCTTGAATATCTGATCCTTAAAATATAAAAGTTTATTAATTTAACCAAATTGATAAAGATAAAAAAAATAATTTATTTTTAGTATCAGCATCAGTGTATTTATATACAATAATACAACTAATGGAGTTATATATATATTTTTAGTATCAGCATTATATACAATAATACAACTAATGGAGTTTGATTTCTGGTCATGGCGTGGAATTAAATTTTAAAAATCCACACACTATCAGCTCCTGATGAGATCCCCTTCTTTCAATTAGTTAAAAGGCACTTCACTCCATCTTTTAGGACACCTAGCTTTTTCTCAGTCTGTCTCGGTGTGTGTAATCATTCATTTTTGCTTTATTATCATTGTTTATTAACGTGGATTCATGCATGTTCCACACAGTCGCGAGTTCTTGGACTGCAAGTTTGTAGCAGGAGCCCATTACTACTAAGCCTGCAATAATCAGACACCAGTTTCAGACCTAATATGGAGGCCCAATCTACGCTGCAAGCTGTAAACCTGAGTTTGCAAGAGATTTGAAGTTCTGCTCCATGATTTCATCTCTTCAGAAATTCACGAGTAGAAGGGTTGGAGTGATGGATGGGATTGATAGGCTAGTTCCAAAAGAACCCTACCTGCTCCATGAAATGAGTTCAAAAACTCCCGAGCCCATTTAGCATGATTCTTCTTCAAGAGATTAACGATAAAGTCACGATAATTTGGGTCTTTAAGTTAAAAATTACAAGTTCTTGCCTTGTATAGAACAGTTGTGTATTCGATAGCTTTTTTTCAATGAATTAAATCTGATATTACGGTCTTTTTAACCTCCTGATGAATTAAAAAACAGAAAAAAAACCTTTTATTGTTTATGCACTAGCCTGATTTGATGGCCTATGTTGCGTCAATACATGCATGAAGACAGTCTTAACCACTGAGTGGTCCACGTTTGAAATTCGAAAGCGCTGGCAGGAAATTGAAAAACTGTTGTAAGTATTGCCTGGGAATGGGTAGAATTCAAGTGCACGCGACATATCTAAATCGTACAAGACGAAAGAGGTCCATCTTGGATGATTTTTTTTGGTTTGTCTTCAACTTCTTGGAATCTTCATTGCAGTTTGCAGAGGATGCTTGTTGGAAACGAGCAGAGAAAAGGTCCGCATGCCTGAAATTAGCAATGTAAGAAACTTAGAATATTAATTTCCAACCATATACTTATTATCTTTTCTGCTATAGCAACCAGTAGCCCCCTCTCTACCCCACTCATGGCATCGAACCTGCAATAATTTGAGAGGCCCTCAACCCAATAGGCTGCTCAAGAATCTCAAACATGTGGCTCTTGTTCATGATCATCTGCTGCCAATTCCTTTCTAAGGATTTTTCTTTCTGCTATAGAAAGCTCAACAATGTCATATACCAGTTATCAAAAGTGCCCCATTTGCATCAGTTGATATTAACTGCTGCCTTGAATAGTTGGCGAAATGATATTATCGTTAACTCGTGATAAATGGATCATTCTAGACTCTAGCGAGAGCCTATGCTTCCATGTTGATAAACAGTGCCAAGCAAACTTATGGACAAGATCACTGGCTCAGTTAAGCAAAACAACGTATTTGCCAAAGCCCTGCTACTAGCTCGGTCTTGGAGAGAAAATTATGCCGTATGTCCTGTGCTTAGACTTCTCTGCCAGCTTGTGCACTAGCTGCGGCCCATTGAATCCTAGTTCGTTCATTATGTCGTCATTATGCTCATTCATACCACCTTCAATTATCTTGCATATTCCCAGAGAGAATAATTAGCGGGTAAAACCTTATCAGATTGAGTTAGATTCCAACTGCAAGAATCTCATATTTCCTAGAAGGAAGTGAACTTTCATTGCCTTCGATTGTTACTAAATTCATATAGAATTTACGTCTTATCACTTGTATTAGTACTTGCATGGTAAACTGAAAGATCAATTAAAGGCAGCTTTCGGGTCCTTCTATTGAAGCATAAAATGCTTCAGTCTCTAGTGTTGATCATCCCTACAATTAAATACTTGAGAAAAACATGTGCTTGAGTAAGTTTTAAGGCTTTAAAGACTCATTTTTGTATTGTATGTAATGATTGCATGTTTGAAACTCAACTATGAACAGATACGGCTTCCACACATTGTTGACGCCAAAACATTTAATATATAATTAGACAACTGCAGCATCTTGAACGTTGATAACAAGTATAGCTTTTTTCATCTTCTAATGTTCGTGACAATATTCTTGATATTCCACCATGAATTTCTGTTCAGGTTGCCTAGACACGTGAAAATCAAGAATCAACTCCCATATCATGAAAAATGAAATCCTGCCTTCGGAGATGTTGCATGAATTATTCTCAAGAATTATTTATTGCTATGAGTATGACCCATTCTAAGATTCTCTTGATTAAATCTTGACGTTGGCAATGAACAAGGGGTACAGAAACAATCTGTCAATTGCTTTTGAAAGTCTAAATTGATGGTAGCAACGCAATTTAATCCTATATTTCACTGGATCATAACATCTCAATTGAAAGTTCAATGGGTCTTTTTGTGAAGACCACTTCATCCCATTATGGGCCTGATCAGCACCTAGGATTTCCACTCCAAGAGAAAGATGATGCTACTGTATCTTCTTCTATAAGGGATCAAACTAGGGAGTCCAACTCTGATATCATCTGATGTAGGAAATAGACGGCTAGTTGGCCCTAGAAACCTAAACTGGTGATAGTAGGCAAATTTTATTCAATATCCCACTCGATCGTAGCATTTCACCAATAAATTTGGCCTCCGGGTAGCGTGGTGGACCACGATCTTCCTGGATTACCTAAAGCTGAACAAATTGTTGAAACATATGTTTCCTCCTTGTCAAATCAGGGCCCCTCTCTCTTCTTCGATCATGAAAATCACAAAAATAGTGTTTCTATTGAGTAACCGGGCTTTGATTTTTTGCATGTACTAAGATCTATGTCTAGAATTGAGCCGGACGCTCATCTCTTCCCATCTTTACCTTTTTTTAGCGCCAAAGACAAGGACAAGTCAAAAAAAAAGAAAGAAAGAAAGAAAGAAAATTGTAGGTGGAAAAGACGTCAGAATTTCTGCAGCTTCCTAGAAATAACCTTTACTATAGAATACAATGGACATTAGTGCAATGTCTATATCACATGTTGGCCTTGGGAATATATCAGCTCTACTTTTACTGTGCAACCATTATTAGCCACCATTGTTGCTGAAATAATGAAAGCTAGGATAAATAAACACCACCGAAGCAGGGAAAATAGGTTTCGAAATCTGGACCATTAGGAGTACATGATTTCCATGTGCATCTTAGTTCTGTTCTGGTTGCATTTGTAAACGGTCATTTCTTTGTTTTTAATCTATTTTTAAATAAATAGTGGTGAAATAATACAATTGAAGATACAATTAGTGAAATAGTTTAGTTTCTACATATCTTCATTAAAATAACTTATTGTTATTTAGAAAAATAATATTCATTAAAAAATATTAAATAGATATGAGAGAAAAGATAAAAAAAATAATAATTTAAAGATATTAAAATTCTAATTATGACATTACCAGTATCATTAAAAAAATTTTAATAAGTTACATTTAATAAATATAAAAAAATATCAATCAGTATCATTAAATTTTTTTTAATAAATTACATTTAATAAATATAAAAAAATATCATAAACTATTACTCAAATAGGTTATACTTGCCATTCAAATATAAAGAATAGCCCACTTGTTTTTAGTAGTAAACATAATCCATTTAAATCATCGTTATTGAATTTTTCGGTATTGTTGAATTTATTTTACTAAAAAAAATTTTATAGTACTATTATTTATATAATCAAAATTTTAGTATGTATCTAAGATTTTTTTTTTCTATTTCTCTTTCTTTTACATTTAATATTTTTATTAAAAATATCATTATAAATTATAAAAAATATGTTTTTCAATTGTGAATTGTGACACGTGTATAAACTGTTATATTTCACTAATTTTTTTAAATTATGATATTTCACAAATATTTTTAATTAATTAAGTTAATTTAAAAAAAATATATCCGTAAACCCCCTAGTCCGCTACTGCTCCAAACTTTTGGTAAGTTTGACCCATTTTACCGTATTCACTGTTCCTTGCCGCGGCAGGACAAGGTCGCACACCAGAAGTTATTGATTCTTGCAAAATCTAATGTGGATCTTGCACAAAAATACTCCCAAAACTCGGCCTATCAATGCAAAAATAGAAGGTTGATTGCGCAAGTTGGCTCGAGAAAACCGAACTGACTATCAAACCAATAAAAAAAATGAAGGAATCTGATTCAATCCTAACTCTGACTGCTGCAGAAGTGAAAATCACAAATGATGTTGCCTAACTCTAATCCCACACATCCAGCAAGAGTTTAAAAAAGCCAGAAATGCAAGTGTTCAACGCAAAAACTATCCGGCTCCAGAGAAAACTGACTCAAACCTGATAGTTCCTAGAGAGGCTCAGAATGAAGTTCTGGATGAAAAATTGCGATATAAAAATCCAAATATTTGACAACCACTGGTCAACTCTAATTACAGTAGCTCTAGGACCACACGTATTGCCTAAACCCTAGCTAGCTCAGTTTCAATTACCATAAAACATATAAAAAAATAATCTGGATTGTGTTTGTGTTACTCTTGCTTCGATTTTCATGGACATTAAGTCGTTAAAACATCTCTAAAATGAGAAGGATTTGAAAGGCCCTACTGCAGATAACATTTTCTATATACCTTCTTCTGTAATTGGTTAGTTCGTTGGAATTTGGATGGTCAGGTTTCTGTATATGGTGAGTTGATTAGTCTGGAATTATAAATTACAATGCCCATTATCGAGGGTGATCGAAAATGAAAAGCCTTGTCCTTGGATTAATCCTTCAAAATCACGACTTGAAATCCAAGCTCTACAAGCTGTGAGGGACAGAGACCTTAAATTGTCTGAGATCATTTATGGCAATCACATTCAAAGATAGCTTTCTCCAATTTATGCGTTGGTTTTATGTTTGCGTTTATCTCCTAATTGTTGTGGCAAAGCTAGAACTATTTGTTGAAGGGGGTAAATTAAGACAAGCTAGGTGCATTAGTGCGATTTTATTTGGACTTGTATGAAAAGGGAGAGAAGTAATGAAGGAGAAAGTACAAAATATCAAGGGAGCAATGGTCACCTTCACTATGATCCAGCTTCTCCCTGTCTAATTTATGTTTAAGGCTGGGCTTTAGTGCTGATTAAGTTTATTTACTATTATTTATATTATTATTATTATTATCTCACTTTAAAAAAATAAAAAAATCAAGGGTGGTCCAATGCCCTTGGTGTATCACTGTCGCATGTACTGCTTTACAAAGTCCTTGCCAGCCAAACTCACTGCCTATATATAACGTAACTTCGAGAAAATGACGTTTGACCATTTCATCTTCTCCCCTCTCTTCCTCTCACAAAACTTGCCAACGACCACCATCACCACCACAACGACCACCATCAGCACCTCCACCACCACCTAAGGTGGATACAAACAAAATCACGAAGCATAGAGACCATAAAGTGCCCACAACCAGTCGGCTCGTCTTAGGGACATGCGAACCAATTCATCGAGACCCTTTTGTCTCCCAACATTCATTGATTGTGGATTATTTTCTAACAAGGCTGGTTGATTAGAATTCTACGAATCTAGTCTGCTTTGGCCATGGCGGACATTGTGAAAGAGATCTTGGCAAGGCCAATACAATTAGCAGACCAAGTGACAAAATTGGCAGATGAGGCACAAACTTTCAAACAAGATTGTCAAGAACTCAAAGCCAAAACAGAGAAGCTAGCAGGGCTTTTACGCCAAGCCGCTCGTGCCAGCAATGATCTTTATGAACGTCCAACAAGGCGAATCATCGATGGCACAGAACAAGTGCTTGACAAGGCCCTCGCTCTTGTTGTCAAATGCCGCGCCAGCAACATAATGATAAGAATGTTCACGATCAGCCCTGCCGCCGCATTTCGAAAAATCTCGATGCAGCTAGAGAATTCAATAGGAGATGTTTCTTGGCTCTTACGTGTATCAGCTTCCGCTGCTGATCGCGATGATGAGTATTTAGGCCTGCCTCCTATTGCTGCCAACGAGCCAATTCTGTGTCTTATATGGGAACAAGTTGCCATACTTTTTACGGGGAGCTTAGAAGATAGATCGGATGCTGCGGCTTCATTGGTTTCTTTGGCTAGAGATAATGACAGGTATGGAAAGTTGATTATCGAGGAAGGTGGAGTTGCACCATTGTTAAAGTTGGCTAAAGAAGGCAAAATGGAAGGTCAGGAAAATGCTGCTAGGGCTATTGGGCTTTTAGGGCGTGATTCAGAGAGCGTCGAACAGATTGTGAATGCTGGGGTTTGCACCGTGTTTGCGAAAATCCTCAAAGAAGGCCACATGCAAGTTCAGTGTGTGGTGGCTTGGGCTGTTTCTGAATTGGCTGCACATCATCCGAAATGTCAAGACCATTTTGCGCAAAACAACACTATTCGGTTTCTTGTCAGTCATCTTGCGTTTGAGACGATCCAAGAACATAGTAAGTACTCAATTGCAAGCAAGCATAATATGTCGATTCATTCAGCTGTGATGGCCAGTAATAGTACTAGTCCTGATGAAGATGAACCAGCAACAAAAAGTCGTCATCCAGTGGATAATAAGAATCCTAGCCAGATGCACAGTGTGGTGACCAATACTATGGCTATGAGAAGTCAGACACTAAGCAATAACCAGCCAATACAAACCCAAACCCAAACTCAAAACCAAAACCTCTCAACACATCACCCCAACTATAACCATCCAAACCTTGCAAAAGGAAACCACAATATTCCGAAACAACAGCATAATCACCATGTGTCTTTGGCCGGGACTAGCATCAAAGGAAGGGAATTTGAAGATCCTGCTACAAAAGCACAGATGAAGGCAATGGCAGCAAGAGCACTTTGGCAACTAGCAAGGGGAAATGTCGCCAGATGCCGTACCATCACAGAGTCTAGAGCGCTTTTATGCTTTGCAGTTTTGTTAGAGAAAGGTCACGACGAAGTTCAATCCTATTCAGCAATGGCATTGATGGAAATCACAGCGGTAACTGAACAAAATTCTGAATTGAGACGCTCTTCGTTCAAACCTACATCCCCTGCGGCCAAAGCAGTGGTCGACCAATTACTAAAAGTAGTTGAGAAAGCAGACTCGGACCTCCTCACACCATGCGTCCAGGCTATTGGCAACTTGTCAAGGACTTTTAGAGCAACAGAAACTAGGATGATTGGGCCATTGGTCAAGCTATTGGATGAAAGGGAACCGGAGGTCACTATGGAGGCAGTAATTGCCCTCAACAAGTTCGCGTCGTCAGATAATTTCCTTTGTGTGACTCACTCCAAGGCTATTATTGCTGCAGGAGGTGCCAAACACCTAATTCAACTTGTTTACTTCGGTGAACAAATGGTTCAAATTCCCTCTTTGATTCTCCTAAGCTTCATTTCGTTGCATTGCCCTGACAGTGAGATTCTTGCAAATGAAGAGGTCCTTATTGTGCTAGAGTGGTCAACAAAGCAGGCTCATTTGATAGGAGAGCCCAAAATCGAGTCTCTGTTGCCGGTAGCAAAGAGTAGATTGGAACTGTATCAATCAAGAGGATCGAGAGGATTCCATTAACTCAATAATTAGTTCAGGAAATATGATGAAATTCTTTATCTTTTTCTTGTTTATGTTCTCTTACACTGCACATAAATTTGTATCCCTGTTATCATTAATGCTGTGGTAACTAATTGCTTAGGAAGGTACCTAATTAAATGCCTGTAGGACAAGCTTCTTGCATGCTATTTCAATTGTTAACCAACATCTTCTTATAATCATCTACTATATAGCTTGTTTTCCATTTTTTTCTACGTATACTTGTCGACTGAGGCTTGTCTAGCGGCACCATAAATAGAAAGGAACTCCGCTCTGAGGTCAAATAACCTGGCATCGAACCTTCAGGGTAAATTGTGAGAGCAGAGATTTCATCCTTCTTCCAATTTTAGTGTAAATTGTGAGAACAGAGATTTCATCCTTCTTCAAATTTTAGTATGCAAAAACTTGAATGATAGCTTTTCTTTTTCTTAACTTGAATGACACTCTGATGTCAAATTAGTACGGTTTATTATCAGGCGCCAGAATCAGCTTAGTGCCGTGATACCATAGCTGGAAACAAGTACTGTGTCACCATCACCGCTGCCGCGATTGCTGAGGACCACCAACACCACCAGTACCTAACATCCACCACTGCTATTGCGATGCGGAAAGCTGCGATAGCTGCTATTCGAACTCGGCAACATATACTCCATTTGCCAAGTAATTTGTTGCCAGTAGCATCAGGCTTGCCGGTCCAATTTGAGAATAGGACTATATGATTTGTTGATGATGTAAGGCTGATAGCAAGTTTCACCAGTATTCATCAAAAAGACAAACATTATTGTAGAAAGGCTGTTTCTTGACCAAATTTCCCTATTCTGACAGAAAGAAACTAGTCTCCGATGTTAAATGGCATTTTGCTATGGCAAATGTCAAAGTTAATCATTAAGATGTAACAAAACATGAAGGATTTATTACAAGCAAATTCAACGGGAGTACCCTGTACTATGTTGTTCGATGGAGATAGTTCAAGTTTACTGGAAAGTTTAATACTGAATAATATGTTGTGACGGTGACAAGACACTACCTAAACAACTCATGAGATTGGACCTACTAACTTTTGCCTTAATTTGGAAATATGGGAGCCTGAGCTTGAGATGATCGCATGGAGTTGCAAAGGATTTGATTAGTGCATATTGATAGATGTTGTAGAAATTTGACTTTTTTATTGTATTGTTTTTCACTGTAAACTAAAACTATATTTTCAATTTTAAAAATATATTAAAATAATTTTTTTATATTTTTTAATGTCAATACATTAAAACCATAAAAAAAGCATTGAAAAAATAATTTAATATTTTTAAAAGTAAAATATATAAAAAATAAAAGCAATCACCCTCCTAAACATTCATTAAAAATAAAATTTTGTAAATGCTCATGATCATAACAAAGCCAAAGCCGTTCTCCACATGCCCATTGATTTGAATACACGGCCTCCCCTGATTTAGAAGTTCTAAAATTTATCATCGACATGCTATCGAGCTAAACAATTAGGTTGTTCATCCCAAAAATGGAAAAGTAAAACAATCAGGTTTTTTTGCAGCAACAAGGTTAACGGGTCATGGAATGCTCATGGGCTGGTCCTAGGTTTGAGTTTTGATGCCTGAGAAAATTGCCTAGTAAAATAATTGCTCAAGGGCCGGGCCATGAACAAGAACACAACAAAACAGAAGTGGAAGGCTAGAGATTGACAGAGTTGGTGGCAGCTCTGAGCACCGGCTCCAATATTAAAACCACCGGCGAATTATTGGTTGGCATACACTTAAATTTATCGTAATTTTCAGTTCTTTGAAAAGCCACTCATAAATTACGTAAGGAATTTTTTTTATTTTTTAATATTATAGTCAAATTCCAATATGAATGTTAGTAAATTCTGCTTCGAGATCTCTTATGGCATCAGATCAACTTTTCTAACCACTGTTACTAGAATTTACATTGCTTTCCTGGGTGTTATGTACCTGTGGTCCATCTCATAATTTGGAACCCCCCTTCCCCTTTCCTCCACGACTTTTCCTCTCCATTTTTATGATTAAATAAAGGGTTTTTTAATACATGTTCGGTGTTCTTACCGACTATGATCTTCCTGTTATTAATAGTCAGCAGCGTATAGTTATTTTAAATTTTAATACCATCTTAATGTGAGGTTAGTTAAGAAATATTTTAGAAAATCTCATACGTAACAGTGGAACACGTAAATGATTTACCACATGATTATAGCCAGAGTCTTGTTCTACTTCTAAGGTCAATGTTTATGACATAAAAAATGAATATTTTCTTAGCTTCGTATTAATCATTTTTTAGTGTTTTTTCAATTGTTTTGATATATTAATATTAAAAAACATATTATTTCAATATATTTTTAAATAAAAATATTTTAAAAAATACTCTTCACCGTAATTTCAAATACTATGTAAGTGGTCCTCCATTACAGCACTTCTTTTCTACTTACAGTGTCTTGTAATATGGATAGGGAAGTTAGTCTACTATTATACATCAATAGATCAAGTTTTTTCTATGAATTAATTAAATTAAATTAAATTAAAGCTTATAAAAAAATCTAACTCTGTTAAGATGGAATTAGGTGTGGAGTCAAGTGTGGAATTCTTGTATTATGATTATATAAAAAAACTCATCACTAAACCTGCCTTGTTTATTTATTGATTTTTTTCGGCCAAAATAGAATTTTTATAAACAAATATTGTCACGTATGCCCGTACCGAAAATACCAGATATTGGTTTCCGAATTTACATGTCGGATAGGCAAATCTAAGACTGGATGACACACTTTACTCAAGTCCAATTGACTTTTAGCCTTTGGAATCTTCTTCTCGAGCAGAGAATTTTTTTATTTTTTTTAACCGTGTTTTTTCAAAAAAATTATTTTATATATTTTAGAATTATTTTAATATTTTAATATCAAAAATAAATTTTAAAAACTAAAAAAATATTATTTTAAAATATAAAATATTTTTAAAAATTATTATTATCACCATATTTAAAAACTCATTTACTCGAGGTCCGACTAAGTCGTTGCAACCATTGAAAACCAGGGCAGTTAAGGGGCATGTTCGAATAGGATGATAGTAGATTTGGATCTGATTTATTTAATAAAACTAATTGAATTAGAGATCTTATAAATTCAAAATGGGTTTTTAAATTGTCTATCTGGATCCTAAGAAGTTTGGATCGAATCTAAATATTTATTAAATTTCATTTAATTTGTTTTTTTTTAAATAATGTTCACTACATTCAAATTCATGCTTTGATGTAAAGTGAAATTAAACAAGATCAAATAAAAGAATACTTATTCAAACAAAAAAAATTATGTTACGATAATATTTCACTCGTTAATTTAAATAAAAAAAATTTCTTAATGTCTAAACATTAAAAAAAGAAAAAGAACAAATAATCCAGGTAAAACTTAAATTAAAAGTCAAGATTAATTTAAATTAGACAAGAAGTATCGAAAAAAATAAAAGAATACTTATTCAAGGAACAACTTGAATGACATGGAAGGAAATCCTAGTGATTTACAAAGAACAATGTTGGAATGGATAAAAATTTCAGATTGAATCAAGACGTTGTAAAATTTTTTTTACAGGATTGATTTTGAGACTTAAAATGGGATGGGAAAATAAAACTTAATAGTGTGATTGTTAAAAATAAATATATTATTATTTCATACAAGAATA
Organism: Populus euphratica; assembly: GCF_000495115.2. Lineage (NCBI taxonomy): Eukaryota > Viridiplantae > Streptophyta > Magnoliopsida > Malpighiales > Salicaceae > Populus > Populus euphratica. The sequence continues at coordinate 1,942,743 of NW_011499847.1, read as the reverse complement.
AACCCTAAAGCTAAAGCTAGACCTAGTGTTATCTATACCTTTTTTTTTTTTAATGTTTTTAAGATATTATATTTATTAAAAATCATGTCAATATTAATTTCATATAGGATTTTTATTGGACTCGATCGAGGTAGATTAAAATTTGATCAATTTAATAAATGAGTTAATGGATTCGGATTGTAGTCATACTCTAGACACAGAAATTATATACCATATCCATTTAATTATATCGGATTCCGATCAAATTCAGATTAAGATTTGATCTATTGACAGACCTAGCTGACACCTTTCTTTTTTTAACAAAAGAAAAGGCAAAGGAAAAGAAGAAAGGAAAAGAAAAGAAAAGGAATAGATCATGGCCAATAAGAGGACAAATCGAGACCATGCCAATTGATTGAAATATTTGATGAATTGGACTGCGTAGAAGCAAAGCAGGATGTGGGGCTGATGAATTAATTCGGGAAACTCATAATGTATTGTCGCCAAATACTATTTAGTATATCTTGTGTGTTCTATAGCATTGCTGTTTCGCCATCCACGGCAAAAAAAGGAATACATTTCGTATAATTTCCCGATTTATCAACACTTTTCTCCATCATTTTTTTTACCAAATACCATTAAAGTGGAATTGATTACCATCTGGGGTCAGTCAGAACGCTTTCGACCGAATGTAGGCAAAGCAACTCGGTATCTTGTTCTTTCAACTACAAGCACGGTAGAAAACGCCAGCCTCTCGAGAAATGGCAACCGAGTGAACCTTTTTTTAAAAAAAAAATTTAAAAAAGGGACAAGAATCTGGATGGATATATTTAAAAAAAAAAGGGACAAGAATCTGGATGGATATCAACTATCACGTCTCATGGCACCACAAACAAATTGTCTAGAGTATTTCTGGCATCGCCAAAAGTAACTCTTAGCTTCGAGTTACAGATTTAAATTCGTTTTTCTATGAATAATACATGACAAGCTTTAAACTATAAATAATGTAATATAAATTTTTCTCTGTAATTTGTTTTGTTCCTGCGATTTAAATAATTACATATCATGTTGTATTTGAAATAATAATAGTAATTAATAAAATAGAAAGACCTGTACAGACTAAGAAAGATCGCACACGTATACAAGGAAGCAGCATCTCTGCAAATCTCTTCGTAGTATTATATATTTTAACTGTTTTTATATTTTTTTTATGAGTATTAAATAGAATAAATTATAATTTTAAAAAACACAAATGACAAGTCTTTTAAAAAAAAAAAATTCTCAACCGGGCTAGTTTGTGCTAAACAAAAAACCTCGTCTTCAAGCCGAAGGCTCCTTGATCTTACCACATTTTATTAGTGCCTGATGACAATCAAAATAAAAAGCAATGTGCCATGTTTTCACTGTAATAGACTATCGATAAACTATTCTACGACGGTGGAGGAGCCGAACAGTACACTACCACTAATCTTCTTTTAACTCTTCTCTGAAAAGAACACGGCTGGGAACGGGAGAGCCCTTTATTTTCCGAGGAAACGAAAAGGTTGCTTTTGACAACTTTTTGCTCCCATCTGGCTCTGTTACCCAGCCTGGCTCTCTTAAATGGTTCATGTGACCACTCTCTGCCCTGGTCCTGGATAGGGTTTGAGATTTACAGGCAAATTTCAGCCTCTCATTATTTTAAAATCTATAACTCTCAAATCTTTGCAGCGCCAATCGACCATTAGAATAATGGAAATGAGTCGGGATTTGCTAGAGCAAAAGGGGCAAAAAATTCCTGGGTCAGTAGAAGGCAGTGAAAAAAATAGAGGCTATATCAGGGATCATCATTAATTCTATGAGAAAATAGTTGATGGTTGGATTCCTAGCATTCATTTTTCTACTTAAGAAGGAAAGAAAGGATAAAAGGACCACAAAAAATCAAAAGAAGCAAAAAGGATTGTGAGTAGTAAAGTTAATTAATCACACTGTTTCTTCCCACATGATGCATTGAAGTTTGAAGCTTGCCTCATGGAATAGAGGGACAAGGCCTCGTTGATAAGTCCAATCCAACACATGCTTTGACTGTCAAGTGACCACCTTTGACTAGTCCTCTACCTTACAACCACACATCTAAAGGGCTCCACTGTTATATAACATGTTTGTTTTTATATTTTAAAAAAATTAAAAAACTTTATTATAAATTAATATTATTTGATATTTCTAAATAATATATTAATTTTAAAGATAATTTTTTTAAAATAAAAAATATTATTATTTTAATATATTTTTAAGTGAAAAACACCTTAAAAAATAACCGCAACCTCGCTGTCATGTTTGTGAACGCAACTGTAACCGTGTTTCTTTAAAATTTTAAATTTTGTTTGTTAATTTTTTAATGTTTTTATATCGTTTTGATGTGTTGATCTCAAAAATAATTTTTAAAAGATAAAAAAATTATTTTGATATATTTTTAAACAAAAAATTAAACCACAACCGTTACCACAATCCCAAACAGACCCTAAAACTATTAGGTTATGAAATTTTTTAATGAGATATGGCAACCTCCTACATCCAATATCCTTAAATTTAGTAAGCTTTGAGACAAGTGGAGCTACCGAAACTAGTATTTTTTGTCTTAACCAAACACTAACCCTGGATATATACAGGGCTAATGAGCAAGTGCATGTGCCTTTAAAAATCTTGTTAGACTCCATACTGGATCATGAGATTTTCAAGAGTTACAGATATTTTTCATTTGATACGTCAGTTATATTATTATTTTTTTGACACTTAAAAGATGTTTAATCTTATCAATGAAATAAGACTTGTTTAGTCCTCTTCTCAAAAAAAAAAAAAAAGAATCATGAATTATAAAGACTCAATAAATCATTAAAAGAAGAAGGTTATGAATCTTCATTCTCATCTGTATATTTATTTTTAGAGTTTTTTTTAAATATCATAGCCATTTTTTAAAAAAAAAATACTTATTTAAGCATAGTAAATAAGTGTGAATAATCCTAAAATGCTAGGGGCTTCAATGTCCTCTACACTTACAATACTAGAGGCATCACCTGCAAGTCCTTGAGGTAACCTTCATCTCCTTTGAAGTATACTAATATTAGTGTTGAGAAAGACTTCTTATACAGGAGAACTACTCTCCTCTCTCGTCTATGATGGATGTTGGAGCCCCATCCCTTCTAATTATAAGGTCCAATCCAATTGACCTATGTCCCTTGCTGCTTCTCCTGATCTTATGTTGGAATTAGAACTCCTTATAAGTGGTAATAACATCCATAATCTGATTTTTTTCTTAATTCGTTTTTTATTCACAGTAAAGAAGAAGAAGAAAAGAGTTTTCTATAGGATGATAGTCTTGTTCTCAAATTAGACTAAGATTAGCTCAAGATTTTTTCACTAAATTGTTTCTTAAAAGTTACAAAGAGCAAAAATAAAAAATAAAATTGAGAACAATAATAACTAGGGTTATAAATGAAATAATCACCCATCCACATTGTTAGATGGAGTGACCTTTCATGTTATCTTAAATCTCCAGAAATCCACTTAATTATTATATTAAATGCAAAATGTCATTTTATTTCATAATGAACACCTCTTTTAACAAAAACGAGCCACTTAGCCACAAGAATTCCAACAATTATGTATAAGACATGCAAATATTATGGGAAATGTGAAAAAACTCTTATCTATTACTAATAAACTTTAAAGATTTTTTTTATGTTAAATACATAAAGATTTGTAAGTCTATTGATAGATCAACATTTTTTTTTTTACTTGGATCCTCAATTCAAAGGAATTAAAGAAAAGGTAATAATTCATCATCCTTATACTCATCCAAATACTGTGCCTAAGCATGCATGTATCTAACAAGTTGTCAGACCTAACATCCTTAGGCTCAACTGTATATCGAGCCCATATATTCATAGGTTGGGGCAAGGTTCCAGACCCAATAATCTTGGGCTTAGTCAAGTGTTAATCCCAAATATATAAAATTTTGATGAATTATTAGACTCAACATCTTTGGAATTAACTAAGCATCGAGTCTCGACATATAAGGTATGACGAGCTGTTAGACTTAACATTTTTACGCTTAATCAAGCGCTAAGCCTCAATATATACGGGTCTAGTGAGCTTCTAAACCTAGTATCTTTGAGCTCAGCTATGTGTTAACTCAGAGTATAAATGACTTTAAAAATCTTGTTAGGTTTCATATTAGATCATAAGACTTCGATGAAATATAGATTTTCTCGTTTTTTACACATAAAAGATCTTTAACACTATTAAATAAATACAACTTTTTAGTCCTTCTTACCACTAAAGGTAAGAATTATTGGCCTATAAATACCCTAAAAGAAGAAGGTTTTAAATCTTCATTCTCAATTATATATTTATTTTCAAAGTATTTTTCTAAAATATCATGACTTTTTCTCTAAAAATAAAAATTATTTAAATATCAAAAAGTATCTAAATTCATCAAAAAAAAATTTACAGGTACTAACCATTCACCACTTTAACCTATCAAGAATAAAGCACTAGTTACTAGTTATTTTAATTAAATAAATAAATTTAATTATTAAAATTAATAAATTAATTGATTATCTAAGATATAATATTTGTTGAGAAAGCTTTTTAATGGAAGGGGATGGAATCAATTCTTTTCACCTCTATTCCTCTTCATCTTCTCAAGATTATCTTCCGTAAAAGAAATGTTTTGAATTTTTATTATTATCCTACCAATTATATCCATACAGTTTTTATAGATAAATGTTTCTCAATAACTGACTCGCAGTAATCATAATCATCAACATCCACTTGCTTCTCCAACAAACCAAGAAAAGTAATCATTTTTCGCTGCTCTCTTTCTTTACCCAGGCATATAAAGGGCATTACTTCCTCACTTTTCCTTCACTTCTCTGCACAAAGTTCGATTCTACTCTCTTCCTCGACAAGTTATCAATCTCGATTCGGTTTAGTAAATTTATTAAGAAAAAATCCATGTATCAAAGCTAAATTTGAACTAGGTTTTCATTTGAATTTTTCTTAATATTTACTTAATTTGCAATCTCAAGTTAAAATCAAAGAATTTTTTTTAAATAAAACATAAAATGAGGTTGACCCATCATTTTTTTAGAAAATTGATAGGCTGAAGTTGACCCAAAAACGTAGAATCCTAAATCCTTTTCCAAACCAAACCGAATTTTATCCTAGCATTGTAATTATGTTCCCAAACCCGCTCTAAATGTATTAATTACGAACTAAACAATTAATTCACTCAAGGTGACTTGGTGAATTAATTTTTAATTTGGTTTAACTTCTCAGACCAAGACCAAGAATTCATGGGGGGAAAACATCTGAAACGAGGTTTTTTTTTTTTCTTCTCCGAAGTAATAAACCTGAACTGATCAGGTAACACGCTAGCTAACTCGAGAATTAAGTAACCAAAGTCCTTTTCCAAGTCAAACTCGGAGTCGGGTATAATAACTAAACCCTAAACCCTGTACCACTCCTAAACTACCCCAATGAAAACTCGTTAGCAAATACATTTGACAGACAATCCTCTAATAAATAAACTCGTTATTCCCAACTTACCCCTACTATCTCTTCTGATTATTGTTAATCAAACGGTCACAAATCCATCAACCCAAAAATCCCCAACCATTTGATCTCCTCTAACAGCCGTCTCTTTGTTACTCTCAAAACAAGAATCCGACGTGTCACTCGCATCCCCCTTGTATAAATACGTCTTAACCTACACAACCAAAAACCACACACCCTTTCTTGTTTCTCTCTCTTTCAAGATTAGGGTTTTCGTTTTCAAGAAAACACCATGAGCGATCAGAGGCAAACAGGGAAGGTGAAATGGTTTAGTGACCAAAAGGGGTTTGGTTTCATAACCCCTGACGATGGCGGTGATGATCTATTTGTCCACCAATCTTCCATCAAATCTGAAGGGTATCGCAGCCTTGGAGACGGCGAAGAGGTTGAGTTTGAGATTGAAAACTCTGACGATGGCCGTACTAAGGCTGCTAATGTCACTGCTCCTGGTGGAAACCCAGTTCAGGGCATCCGATCCAGTGGTGGATATGGTGGTGGTGGGTATGGAGGCGGAGGTGGCGGCCGCGGAGGCCGAGGTGGTGGAGGCTACGGAGGTGGCGGAGGATATGGAGGTGGTAGCGGCGGGTATGGGGGTGGAGGTTATGGCGGCGGGATACGGAGGGGGGGGTGGTGGGTATGGCGGAGGTGGCGGTGGAGGTTGTTATAGTTGCGGGGAGTCGGGGCATATGGCCAGGGACTGTCCACAAGCTGGCGGGGGGGGGGGGGGGGGGGGGGGGGGTGGGGGGGGGGGGGGGGGGGGGG
>NW_011499847.1:1851159-1936382 GCF_000495115.2 Populus euphratica | reverse complement strand
GGGGGGTGTTACAACTGTGGCGGTACTGGCCATTTTGCCAGGGAGTGTCCTAATAGTGGACGTTGATTTTAGGGTATGGAGTGGAAATAGCAAAAAGGAGAATTGATTTTTATCAAGTCTTCCTCTTTACTGATTTATTTCCACCTCTTTTACCTTTGCTTTTGCATTTAGTGGTGTTGTCTTTTAGGTGGTCTTCTCGGTGACTCATTCTAGTGTTTGGGCTTAATGGGTTCCTTGCTCTATCCAAGTGTTTTGATGTTGTTTTAAGGTTTTTAATGGTGGTGATTGTCTGTCTGTCTGGTTTCAAGTTGCTAGAAGGTTTCAAATCGGTATGATGGTGATAGGTCTTAAGTAGTAGGGGGCAGTAGAGAGGGATTGGATCTTGGTGAAGGAAACAATTATCTTGTTCTAAGCTGTAATCTCTCACTGTTTTTATACACAATATATATGAATATACATGCTGGTTTGATTCAATGCTCTATTAGCATCTTAATCTTTTTATTTTGTCCTCAGATTGTGACGCTTCTTGATCTCTGTATCTTGCTTGATAAATTGCTTTTTATACTCTCAAGAGCCATGAAAGGGAAATTGTATTCTTTAAAGACCAACTTTTGATGCCCTCAGATTTTTATTGGTTCTTTATTTGGTCTTGTGGGCGCAAATTGCAGGTTTGAAGGGAGGGCTATTTAGACTACTCCCCTCTCTCTCTCTTGGAAAGTTTGAACCACATCAGTGCATAAAGCTCTCGAATAATGCAAAGCTCACCAATTATGGGAGCTCCCTGTTTTGCAGTACCATCTTGTGTGGTTCCACGCTTCCTTCCACTCGTGGTCTTCTCGTTTTAAGATCCCACTTACTCCTTTGATTAGCCGCTAATCCTAGATATGATGCTTAATTAGTTTCATTAGATTATGTGTGTGGGATTGAAAGCGGGTTGCAGGAGCAGTGCTGGCCTGCTGGGTTGTTTCATGGAAAGAAGAATGAACCTTCAACTCCACCTGAGAAATTGCAACCAAGCTGCCTTTATCGGCATGGGATTTGTAATGGGAACCAATTCAGTGAGCTTGGTGGTGGGATTTGCTCATTTACTGCTGTGCTTCATTTGGTTTCCTTGCAGTGATGGAATGGGGACCAAAATACACTGGTTCTTGGTCATGAAATAAATGTGTTGACCAATCTTGAGTGGCATGTGGAGGCGTCCTTCCAAATGCTGAACATGCTACAAAAAACTACGAACATTTGCTGAGGCTGCCACTTTCTAACCATACATGCCCAGTGGTGTTCGCTTTCATTTCTCTGTAACGTGTGGTGTTCTCTTGGTCAAGATTCACTGTTGTCGTTAGGGTGAAAAAAACTCTGAGGTGGGCTTATTATGGGTAACCATTCTCACAAATTATTGTGGACCTCACCGGGGAGGTCTCCCTTACTGCAAGGCATAATTCTCTTTGTAGAGCTTGGTGATATTTTGGACCAAGTCGATGTTGTGATTTTGGAAGGGCCCAAGTTCGGTCTTCAAATCTTTTGCTGGGCTTTTGGGTCTTGAGGACTGGGTTTTCATAAACCCAACAACGTATCATTGGGAGAATATAATTGCCATGACATTTGCCTACCGGACTGCCGATCAATTCATACCTCGAGAGATGAAGTTTCTGGATTAAGTGGGCTGGCTGTTAGCTTTGCTTGCACATTCTTGAGATGTGTTTTCTTCTTTGCCAAGACAGATGGACAGATACACTAGCCATCATGCACTTCAGAATATATGAATTGCCACCAAAAAAAAAAAAAATCAAATTTGGTGCGAATAAAACTTGTCAAGGATTGAAAATACTTAGTATTCATACCTTAAAAATATAGTTTACTGCAGAACCCCTTATGCCTGGTGAGTTTAGTTAGCATTTACCTGGCCACGAATTACTGAATAACGGGTTTCACAAAGATTTTTACAGCAAATAGATTCCAATTTAGAGATCTTTTTTTTCCCATCCATTGAGAAAGTTGACTTTCTAGGGAACGAAAAAATTCAGTTCTTTTTTCACTCTTGTCAGTCTAATTATGAATTATATGGAAACAAATCACAATCATATCTCTTCAGATTTGGAGTTCATTTCATTTTGTATTGACCCATTTGGAAGTTAGGAGTGGTGTGTTTGCATATAAGTTATACTGTTAATGACAGACAGGAAACAGTACGTTGAGATTTGAAGATTTTCTACATTTCCTATCTTTCCTCTTCTTTCTATGTTATCTTCTTTCTCTCTTTTCTTCTGATTCTGACATTGCTGTTCACTAATCTTTTCACCATATTTTCCCTCTACTCGATTCGTTTTCATCACACCTTAATATATTTCCATTTCCAAACAATTGAATATTTAGCTGCCTTATAAAGGTTTTGAACTTCTAATCTCATGTTTTCCTTGCCTTAGGCGGTGGATGATGAATAAGTATAACTTAAATTCAGTTTTTAATATGTTTAATCACCTCCTTAAGAGGGTTAGGTGATTGGCTCTAAAGATGGCAGATCTGCTTATTAAGAAAGTAGTTAAATGGTGTAGCTAATAATTAAATTAACCAAAGTTTACTATGGAAAAGAAAAACCTTTTCATATATATTACACGTTCATTGGGCTTGAGATTCTATCTGGGTTTTTATTCATGTCCTCTTACGTATTTCCAAGTAAGTTTAACCAAACTTATCTTTGGTTAGTATTTCAAAATAGAAAAAAGTAAATTCGAGGGCCAAAAGACACATTTTAACTCGATAATTAAACTAAATATGACTGGATTTACTATTTTTAAATCACTTCATAGGCAAAAATAAGCCAAAGAGCATGTCTCCCTCACGTTCATTATTGTCTTCTTGTCTTTCGAATAAAGGAGGAAACCATGTAAGAACCTAAGCAATCTTTACAGAAAGACATGAAGCTTTTTTTTTTTTTTTTCCCATGGAGGTCGCATGCTCTTATAAAGGGATCGAGGTCTGTCATCAAAGGGAACTTTGAGCACTCTGTGACCCTGCTATTATAACCTTTATAAATAGTGGCAGATTTTTATTAGATTCCCACATCAGACACTTCATGGCATATAGTTCTAGCAGCCTTATTCACTCAAAAAATGGAGCAACAGTAGCCTCAATCCTGACGTCATTCGTCCATCTTTCTCTTCTTTTTAATCACCAGGGACTTGTCTGGTTGGCATTCTACCAGGTCAAGTCACCTGCTATAATCATGGAATGAGCTTGGTATAGTTTGCATAGAAAGTGACTGGTCGTGACTTTGCCTGACATGTCATTTTCACGATCGATCTAAGCACCCTCCATGGGGTTGGTGCGCGAGCAGAGGTTTGATGGGGCAATGAGATGAAAAATTGAAGGCGACACTAAATACTGCCATGGAAGTTTAGAATGGACTAGCTAATGTGACAAGGCAACATGGATAGTAGATGATGATAAGGATCTTTCGAGTGGTTTATCTCCAAAATTGAAGAAGGATGTGCTGTTAAATTCTCACTTGATGGGCTGATTTAGTGATTTTTTTTTAATCAAGATTTAAATCATGTCAAATGTACTCACATCCTAATGAATTATTTAGTTCTAGTAACAGTATACAGAGGTTGAGCTAGAGTGAAATAGAGGGGTGGGGGTTTAAAAAAAGAATGACGGTAAGAAAGCAGATAATTTATAAACTTTTGGAAGGGTCTTGTTGAACAAACCCTTAAATATAAGGATAAAACTTATATTTTATAAGGGTCTTGCAAAAATAATTCATAGATGGAAGGATGAGGATTCTATCATAAAAAGAATTATTATAGTGTAGTTTTGGCCATAAATATGAAACCAAACTCAAGAGGTATATCCATAAGCTCATGATCAAAAAATTAATTTAAATTAAATTAAAAATTATATTGATTTAATAAAACTTGGTTGATTTATCTTGATTGATGTATGACCTGGTCAAACTAATATAATCAACTCAAAAAATTAAAAAAATAATAATAGAATGACTTCGTTTTAATAAAAACAAATTGGTTTGGCAATTTGTATCTTTTTCTTATCAGGTACTCTACAATCATTAAAACTGAAAAAAAAAAATGTTATGTTATAATACTGTCATTGTTGTTTTTCTAACGCAATTCATAAAATAGTCATTACAATCACAAAATAAAAGCCAGAAAATTTTGGAAGGCAATAGCAATATCTTTGGCTATTCAATATCTAAATCATTTTTTATCTTATTTATCCAACACACCATTTATTCGGCACGGTTGCATGCATGTTATCGAAGTGACGATGTATTGCTGAGATTTTCCAATATAAAATAAGTATTCATCATCACAAATTAAGATCTCTAATTAGGTGAGAAAACCTTTAATTACCATTTCTTGACTCTTGCAGAATAACGTTGAAAAGGAGGACAAGGGCTAGAAGGAGAATCTTGGACTAAGACAGGTGCTAAACATTTCGGAATCTCATAGCTAAAAGTACACATATTCAAAAATTTCATAGACGTTTTTTTTTTTCTTTTCTCTGAGAACACATAACAACTCTCTAAAGCAGGATAAAGACAGAATTATGATGAAAATAGGATGGGATTTGTATGTTTATGAGTACATGACAATTTTGACTAGCCAACCACATTGTGATTCTTTTTATCCTCTCTGTCCATGGTCTACCAAGCAAGCTGACTGAGATGGAAAGGCCCTTGATCAAAGGGTGGAACCCAGATGACTATGAGAACTTTGGAGTTAGCAATCTTCGAAGTGGCTAAAATCATGGGCTGTGAGTAAGGTTGTGTGGGTGGTGGAGAGGTGGAGGAGCTGCCGTGGCATTTAGGTGCGGCAATGATGGCGCCATTGTTGGAGGTGGGCATTGGTAACACTTTGTGAAGAGCCCAAAAGTATCAATTTGGTGTACGAAATTTGTAACACTAGCCCATCCACCAAATCCAAACCCAACAATCAGCACCCACACTACCACAAATGAATTCATCACGTATGTCCCTACCCATCTCCCCATGTACTTTGGTGGTCGCTCCACTGCATTCTGCAAGCAGAGAAAACAGAGTCACACAATGGCCAAATTGCAATACTGGGTCAACAATGAATCGGATCATAAGGGTTCTTGGGGCCTCAGGGTCCCGCGTATTTTTGTAGCTGTACGGAATAGAAAAGGTCCATCAGGACAAGACAATTTAATAGAGTACAAACAAGATATGAAGAATCAGGTACGGCTAGATACTCTGCCTCGGTGGTGCAGCACATATCTCATTCCTTTATGCAAGCCAATTATATCATTTTCGAATGGCTTAAATGTTAAAGTATCATGGCATTCAATGGCTTGGACAACATGATCTTAATTATATCATTATCTGATTAGGAGAAAGTTCCGGGTCTGGTCTGCTAGAATGTGACCACACGCTACTATCTGCATTTCTTGCCGTTTACTCATTGCCATGAGCCCTAATTAATTATTCTTTTGGTCGACATTAATTAACGAGTTTTGATTCTTTCGCTGATTCTGTTCAGTCAAACCTTGACATCATGGTGTCTGACAAAAGCTGGGCATTCTCCATGTTTAGGTTTAGTACGAATCGATGAGATGGATAGTAAAGGAGTACCTCTCTTGCAGCAGATGATTTGAAGGTGAACATGTACGCTAGGGCAGGGATGATATAGACTGTGAAGCTGACCAGGAGTGATCCAACGGTGGAATTGATGGGTCCAAAAAATGGGAAGATAATGGCTAAGAACCAAATGGGAATAACCACAGGCAATCTGGCTGCAGCCCTTTTGCACAAGCTCTTGCATTCATGCATCCCTATTGCTTTCTCCCACACAAAGTATAGTGGTGTGCAGGCAAACCCAAATGTTATAAACTGCAAACACACGAAACAAATACTACTTTGTTATTTATTTATTTATGTATTTGTGCATGAATATACGTATAAGCAAAATGTATGTGCATGCCTGGTGGATGAGCATTAAAATGACAGCCATGTCTCTTGAGGGAGATCTTGGGAGAAGAGAAAAGGCATTGGAGTGATTGAGAAGCATGTCACCAAATGCCCAATATACTGCTGCTGCTGAAGGGAGTGTCAGAGTCAGAACATACAGAGTAGCCAGTAAGTATATGGCCTTGAACTTCTGAGGCTTCCACATAGCGTGCATTATCTCCCTGTCTCACCAAAACTCATTTCTTTAGTTAAATTTGCTGGACTCATGATAACATTTCTATCAAACCAAAGAAGGAAGGGAATCATTCGCTATCATGGGGCACAAGCAACTAAGATTTTCTTCTACTGTCATTTTTACTAACATGGTACTTCTGCGAGCCTCATATTTCTTTCTGCCCTAGGTAAAATATTAAATTTACCCTAACTAAGTGGTAAAATTATTTTGGTTCTTACCGCATCCCATTTCGTTCACCACTTGTAAACCAGTGAAGACCCTAATTAGAGGAGCAGTGATCTTAGATCCCATCAGTAATCATTTTTGTAGGCTTTTTAGGACAAGCTCTAGCTAGGACAACAATAACATCTGAAATTAATGTTCTTCTTGCTTTAATGGAGAGATAAAGGAAGCATTGGACAATCTTGTCTTTTAACCTTTTTACTTTTTTACCTCGACCATAAATCTAACACAGACGAATCTTTGATGAAACCGGACCCCTCTTGGCGTCTTCCAATAATAAAAGCAAGAGCAACAGATAGAAAAAAGATGATTGGCTTTCTACATTAAAAAGCATGTAGTAGGGTTCCCAGTGAAACAGAGACCTTTTGCCTCCCACGCCTAAGGAGGGCAACTCGGGTATTAAAAAATCAGCCATGAAAGCTCATACACAGAGGTTGGTCATTAGATGATCGCTTGGTCAGATAATGTCCTAGCAAGTGAAGGAGTCGTAATTTTCACAATGACGTTAAGCCCTTTTACATTTCATTCTTATTTCCCTTTTATTTATGGCCAAGTTCAAACGCAAAGACATTAATAAAACACAATTCAAAGAAAAGTAGAAACATTAATTTTGTAAATAACGTAGAAGACACGAATTATAAATCAAGGTTTGTCTTACACAGTAACGGCATGTCCCCCGAATGTGTAGAGAATGTTTGTGGCCCCAGTGAAATATAGCACTATTTTGGTTGGACCCGAATGCTTAACACCCTCCACCTACACATGATCACCCCATTAATGACCATCATCAACACATTATATAATATTAATTAAGAGCTTAAGGCAACACAATAAATAGGACAACAAGGATCTGGTCTTGTAGAGATCAAAGACAACGAACATGTGAAGGACAGGTTGTCCTAAGGTGATGGGAAACGTGTCATGGTTCTATTGCATGAAAATCCATGCATTCTTTGTATCGTACTTGGTATTTAAAATGGTGTTAAAGCATGCCAAGAACAAATAAATTAAAATGGGGTAAGTGTAAAGCCAATTACCTGGCCATGAAGGAGGGAAGCAATGGTGAGGTACCAAGCAGTGTAAGTAGTCATAACGAGGCCAAGGAATGACCAGATTCTGTAATTGTGAAATGAAGGAATAAACACTGTGGTAGCACAACAAGCCCCGAAGATGTAAGTCCAAGTCCTCTTGTCTAGATTATCATTGATGTAATATATATTGCTGCAGAAAAATTAAAGAAACCCAATGGTCAGACTGGTGATTCTTTACTGTGGATAGTCCCATATTTTATTGAAATTGAACGAGGAAAAAGTTAAAAGCAAGAGTTAAAGAAGGGGCAGGTTTCATATTTAGAGTCCCAATCACCTTGCACAAGCTATGAGTTGAATTACAGATCCAAAAAGAAGAAAAGTGCAGTTAAAAGCCAGCCCCACGTTCCTCCAATACTTTCCAAGGAGCCCATCAAGAACTTCAAACCACTGTTGTATCGAGAATTATAGAATTAATACACAGAAAAACATGGTAACCCGTGTTAGGACATGGATTAACAAGTTGTAGGAGTATACGAAAATTTTGTCTTGTACTTTTTGTATGAGTTGAAATTAGTAATCAACTAACCTGGATGACATGGTTCCTGAAATCCACCTTCTCTCTTTCTTTTCTTGTTCTGTATTCTACATAGAGTACGCTAATTAGATAAGCTGTCCAGCTACCCAGCAACCCATAGAAGAGCTGAAAGCAGATGCCTGATAGCATCCCTAGTTGAGAAAATGAGTAAGGCAATGTTAGCAATACTTGAGCCACCTGGGAAAAAAAAACGAAAAAACAAGCAAACTCGTTAAGAAAAGCATTAATTTCCTATAACTATCAAAGAAAGATTGTAGGGAATAAAGAAAATTAACCTGATTTGAAGCACAGCTAAACCAAGCATCATAAGCAGAACCACCATGCCATAAGAACTTGGAAAACCTTGCTTTCATGTCCTTAGGCTTCCCTTCAGTCTCCATCTCCACATAGTTACCTACCATCACTGTCTCCACGACCTTATCAGTAGCCATTGGCTCCTCCTCTCTCTCACTCTCACTTACTTTTCACTCTTTATTAATTCAAGTGGTGACTTTATATAGTAGTAGCAAGCACCGCTGAAGATAGCGTGCAAACAGTAAAGAAGGGCTTTTGAGATTGGAAATGGAAGTGAAGAGAAGCATATTGTAGTGGTGCTATATATACAAGACAGGAGAGGAGTTCTTGAGGGGTGGGAAAGGCTATGTTTGAAAGGTATTTTAGATAACTGGGGTTTTGGGAAGAGGGTAGAATCAACTTTTTGGAGCTTTAAAGTTCTTGCGTTTTTTGAAGAAATATAATGGTTTTCGAGCCCCTTTTTGTTATTTTGGTTTTTCTTCATAATCTTGGCAAATCGGCAATTATGATCTATTTGACTAAAATTAAGCTCTAACATTAGTTTAGAGGTTAAGTTAACAGCAGCACATATGAGTTGATCTAAAATTATCATATAATCAGCAGAGTTATTAAGTTGATTTAGCACGTTAGACCGGTTAATTCAAGTCTAAGAAAATTAAAATAATACTAGTTTGACTATTTTTAAAAAATTCTTGACCAAGTTGATTTGATTAACTTGTGAAATTATACCCGATTTAATTAGGTTAATTCCAATATAATTTTTCAGAACCCACCAAAAGTTAAACCTGAATTAATCGGATACTGGATTAACTTGTTGAGCCGGTTTCAGCCTCGTAGCATTGCTTGTTAGTGTTAGTTTTACAAAAATCTATCACCTTAACTCTGTTTGTTTTCTACAGCACAATTGCTTTTCTCTAAAGCGTAATTATTTGGAGAGCGTGGGTGGCTTCTCCGCACGAGTGGTTCTCTACGCTTCCCGAGCTGATTATCGTTGTCATTTTCGACACGCCTAGTTTAACCTATAGCTAGTTAATTTAATCTCCATAATTTTTTTCTTACATGGTGTTGCATTTTGGCCACTTCATGTCGGCACATTGGTGCTAATATTGTTCAACGGTGATCAGATTTTAAAACATAATTTTTCACATGGACTGTGCACAAGGTACAAGATTTCTCACATGTACTATGCATGAATGGATGCAACCATTATTTTTAAATATTCCATGTTTTCACACTCAAGAAAGGAATAAAAATCTTTCTAATTCTTTATTTGCACCGGTGGCATCACAACTTAATCTAGGAAGTTTTTGATAAGGGTTCTGAGGTAGAAATCACACTTATTAAACTTGAGTGATTTGGTTTGATTGACATGGTTGGTTTAATTATTTAATTTTATTTTAAAAAAAATTGACATGGTTGGTTTAATTATTTAATTTTTTTTTTTTTTTAAATAATATAGAGTTATTCTGGTTAACTTGACTAATGATTTGCCCAACCAGATCAAAATCTAATTTGTTTTTTTTATAAATAAAATGTATTGTTTTAATTCTTTAAAAAAATAAATGATATTATTTTAAATTAATTTTAGTTAACTTGAATTATTCTATATAATTAGGTATTGAATTAACTAAGCTATAAGTTCAATAACTTCGGTAAATAGCAAGCAAGTGTGGTGTAAACAAAATTATTTGTATAAGAACAAGGTGCGCAGGGTGGGGGGGTGAAAGAAGACCAGATTAAAAAAGAAAATAAGCAAGGGAATATGTGAAGAGAAATTATAACAAGTTAGACCGCATGATTGCAGCCAAACGGGCGTGGTCGCTTTACAAGAAGAAGAAAGCTGCTTTTATCACATGGCCTTCTAAGCTTTGTAAACTCGAGAAGCCTCTCTCTCTCTCTCTCTCTCTCTCTCTCTCTCTCTCTGAGCCCAAACCCCTAAATCCCTTATTCACATGGAGACTTGTTTACTTGTATAATCCTCAACATCAAGGACAAATACATATATAGACAGTATAATAAAACCAGTGGAGGCTTTGCTAGATCATTTGCCCTTGGAAACTGCCTTCCTTTATTTTATTGTTCTAATACTCTGGATATTTGCCAGTATTCTTCACTGACTGACTGCATTCTTCTCTACACTTTTCTCGTTTCTCATCATTTAGATTCTCTTCACCTCTTCAAGCCTAGCTAGATGATGACAACTTGATAGATGTAGAGCAATTTTTTATTTATTTTAAATTAATATTTTTTTAATATTTTTAAATTATTTTGATGTTCAGATATCATAAAATAATTTTTTAAAATAAAAAAATTATTTTAAAACATTTCTAAATAAAATACACTTCAAAATACAATCATAATTACATTTTAAACCTCATGATCTTCCCACAGAGCACATAACTACGTACACTAACTATATACATGTCTTGTATTTTTGAAACTTTTGCTAAGCGTGTAGAGTTTATAGCATGTGTATGCATGCATGCTCGTACAAACACTGTAGATGAACAGGGATTAAAATCGAGAGAGAAAAGGTGAAGAAAGTGAGAAAAAAACAGTGTGCTGAACCACGGCACTGCATTCTTTTTTAAAAAGTGACAGGAGGTGCGGTATTAGAGAAAACGAAAGAGAAATATAATTATTTGACGTACCAAAGAATTATGCTCAAAATCCCTACTGTACATTTTCCACTCCTCCTTAAAGAGTATTTTCTTCACCAGCCCCTTCCTTTTGAATTTGAAGGAGTCACCTGGAGAGATTATTGATTACCTTTCATCTCATGATTAAACATCATGATTATTTTGTCTTTTTATATATTAATTAGAAAAAAATACCCATCCACCTATTGCTGAAATTATTAAGAAAAAGGCATGACATCTACAGGTGTAAAAAAAAGCTTTGTTGTGTTGATGTTGTGGAACATATTCATGGGGTTTGCTGGGGCTCCATATTTATCAATTCGTGATAGAGGTCATGCTCTCGAGTAACTGGGACCAGAAACATTCTCTGTGGACTGTGTCTCCTTTGACCAATGGTGTGTGGTGCCAAGCACCATATACTGTTGCATGCTTGTTTGCATTTAGCGTCATCTTTGTCCTCCATCAGAACATCCAAGCATTTCGAATGTACAGAGACTATAATCTCTGATGTGTCTGTCTATATTTGATTCAAATGAATTTGGATTCGCTTTGTCTATGGGAGCTATGGTGAAGGCTCTTGACCATTTGCCGGCATCATTTCTCGAGGTTAAGCTGTAGCTAGTTTAACATCTACAGTCTTGCGTGCAGCAGTAATTTTTATTTACTCCCTGCCCGAGAGAAGTAAGATGATGTCACCAGAATATTTATTTTCAGGGAAAAATTGTGGAACCTACCAAATCACATGGAATCGAGAGAAGTAAGATGATGTCACCAGAATAATTTTCATCTCATAAGCTGAAAATAAATAGTAATTTTCATCTCACCAGAGACACTGTTTTGAAGTGTTAAATAATTTTCATCTCATAAGCTGCTCCAGGGCTCTCTCTCAAACAGATAGATCGAGCACTTGAGACAAAGGAAGATGGAGGGTCCTGTAATGTCTTGTGATTGAAACTAACACCATGTATGGACATCGCATGCTGATTGTGCTAAAACTGTGCCTTTGAAATGTATGTTGTAGTCACTAAATTGGGGGGCCATTAGACAAGAGATGTATCATTGGATTTTCTGTGATAATTTTGGTTACGACAGTAAAATTTTCCGAAATGCACTTCAGGCTCAAACCATCCTTATAATGGACACTCAGACAAGCTAACTAATGATCTAGAATTGACATGTTATGGAATTTAGCACGCCATGCCTGCAAAAAGCAAATGAATCACAATGGTGATACGTCGTGCTAAAGTTATAACCTATGATGAACAATAATCATCCTCTGCTGTGATTTTCATAGCAGTAAGGATACAAAACATAACGGCTTTGTTTCTCCTTAAGGGAAAGTTAATCATAATCATCAATTAACTTGAAACATTAATCCTCTCTCAATGATGTGAATGCCACCTTAGACAAGATATTATGTTCTATAATCAGCTCCCTGGATATTCACATCCTATGATCTCTCTTCTAGTTCTTGTTTTTTTTTTTTTTTGTAGGTCGGATGTGGAGAGATTTTCTTTGAAGAATTCTGCATATAATTCCTCTTCAGCAATGATTGAGGTCCCCAGTTTTCAAACTTCAGGCCTCCAACTCCTTCTACAATGAACAGTTTTTATGAGTTTTGATTTTCTTTTATCAGAAAAGGCATACCTTTGTTTGTCTTTAGGCACATAAAGAGGCATGAGATTAGAAACTACATTGACTTGGAATGATGCTGCCCTTGTCGATTTGATGATTTCTAATCGTGGTCAACTCCATCACTTGAGCATCAGCTGCCCACATCGATTTCAAGTCCATTAATCAACAAACACCATCATGCAAACTACCCTTTATGGCCTCCATTTTGGCAGCAATTTTTAGAATCAAAGAATCCTATATCGAAAGAGCCAGTGGCTTGTTCGCTCCGTGCCCCTTTTCTTACCCCATTAAAGCTGCATTTTGGGTCCAAAGCACAAGAAGGTATTTCATTGTGTCTTATTAGAACTTCTTGGCCTTTGATATGACTCTACATTCCCTTTTCTTTCCCTTTCTCTTAAACACACACACACACACACACACACACTTTTTAAAAATATATATTACTATTTTATTTTTTATTAAATATTAAATATTAAATAATAATCAAATAATATATACTATAGATAACTGAAACATGATAAATATGATGTAAATATCTAAACATTTCAATAGTAATATTCCAATTTATTTAGATTTGGATTAAGTTTAATAATATTTATATCATATCAATAACTATTTATCAAGTTAGAATTAAATTGTCATTATTACTTTTATACCGTCACACTTATAATACTATTTTATATTTGACCATTATTATTATTGTTACTTTCTAAAATATAGTTTTCAAACACAAATGAACTACATCTTCAAATGTCATTATGATGTTTATGGTTACAATTTACAAAAATTCATATTAGTAACTTTTCCTTTTCCTTTAATCATCAAAGTACTCTAAAATAATCCTTTACACGTCTATTTTCAACTTTTTGGAAATTATGTTTTTTGATAGGTAATTCGTCCTCCTCCAGCTAATGCGTTCATAATAATTTTTTTATTACGAACTTCACCTAAATTTCTGAGTATAAAAAAATTTACCTGACATGTTAAGCAAACTAATTAGTCATCTAATCCTAGAGTTTACTATCTGGGACTCATCACATGCATGCTTGCAATCTAAAGAGAAATTGACCTAAACTTGATGGCTTAGAGTCCGAGTAGTTAAGAGGAGTGCCCATCGCCGACTCTATAGCCTGGCCCAAATGGCTTTATTCCCTCTTTGCTCAAACCATTATTCAGCTAGCCTTCTAACTGCCCACTTAAAACTGAAACCATGACAGATAACACCGGCTCATTGATTACCGGTGACCGGAGGTACAGTCTCCAATCAATACTCCGTGATAGATTATTGGCATTAATAGTGCCTTGACCGTCTCTATTTCCATGTAATTCTCACAAGAATTAACGTTATCTTTTTTCGTGTGTGTGCGTGTGTGTGTGTGACGAGGAATTTTTTGCAAGGGAAGTAAAACCCGATTACTGAACGTTGATTGAACAAAGGATCTAATATATATATATATATATATATTAAAACGTCCCACATGAATGATTTTGATACAAAATGGGATATATTTAATATGGGTTTTTTGTCCGTTCAAGCAGCCATGGTCTTGTTGGTTTCCTTTGCGTCCCTTGAATTCTTGCTGGAAGCTGTTTGGAAGCTTGACTTCTTGTTTAGAAATTGTTTGCGAAGATGGTGTAAATATATTTTTAAAAAAATTAATTTTTTTATTAAAAATAAATTTTTATATATTTTGAATTGTTTGGAGGTGTTAATCTTAAAAATAATTTTTTAAAAATAAAAAAAATTCTTTTATATATTTCAACATGAAAAGTATTTTAAAAAATAATTACAATTTTATTTCTAAATAAGTTTTTAGAATAATAATTATTTTTTAAACTATTTTTTATTTAAAAATATAAAAATAATTAGACAATATGTAACACAAGTTGATGGGATATTATCTCATCACAATGTGTTAATTTCAGTATATTTACGTTATCAGTCTAGTCCACCACCGTACTTAAGTTCATCGCAAGTGAGGTTCTGGCCTAGCGGTGGGAGGGGCTTGTTCCCTTCCTCCGCACCTTGGTTCGAACCTCACCAAGCACGCATGTCATTCCCGCGGTGCCTTACCTGCTCACTGGGCTTGCAGGATGTTCAGTGGGCCATGGGGATTAGTCGTGGTGCACGTAAGCTGGCCCGGACACCCCACGTAAATAAAAAAAAATAAAATAATTTCATATCTAATTAAAAAAACCCTAAATCAAATATTCTAAAAAATGAAGCATAAATCTCTGAAAATAAACATTAGTATCTCTGAAAAACAAAGCATGAATCATGATATTCTTTGCTAAAATATTTTTTTTTAATGATTTATAGTTATTTTAATTTAAATTAGAACAAAAAGGTTTTAGTTTTGTTTGAAATTGTGTTTTAAATAATGTTTTTTAAAGAAATATTTGTTTATTTAAAATTAATTTATTTTATATTTTTAGTTATTTTTATATATTAATATTAAAAATAAATTTTAAAAAATGAAATAAATATAATTTTAATTTATTAAAAAATACTTTAAAAAACAATTATTATCAATTTATTAAACTATTAAATACTTTTTTAAAAGATATTGATGCCAAACGGGCCTTGAGTCTCAGCATTTGAAACACCTAACAGGCCCAGATTGTAGAGATTACCGCCTACTTCTACCACCTGCTAACAGTTTCCACAGGCCCAATAACACCAGAAAAAAAATGTAAACTAAGCCGCCAAATATTAAACAGTTAACAGTCAACTTCCATGACCACACAAAACAAAGCAAAAAAGTCTCAAGCTCACACCCTTGACAAGAAATAAAGTAAAGTTCTTTAGTCACTCTCTAACGCAAAAAAAACCTTTCCTTTCACCATTCTCCTTGATCTTCCTCAACCTCTCATGGATCATCTCTGTCTCTCTCTCGCTCTATTCACTCTCATCTCCCTCTCTTCTTTCTCCGGTAACTTACTAGTTAACTTCAAGAACCCATTTTCTTTTTTGATCTTCCAATTTTTAAACTAACCCAGTTTCTTGATTTCTTGGTTCTTCTTGCAGGAGTAGAACCGATTACTTTCAAATTCATCAACAAGTGTAGGCACACGATATGGCCTGGTTTGCTATCTGGCGCAGGGACAGCACAGCTCCCTACTACAGGGTTTTACCTCAATAGCGGTAAATCAAGAACAGTTAAGATTCCAAGATCTTGGTCGGGTCGGGTCTGGGGTCGGACCTTTTGTTCCCAAGATCGGACTGGCAAATTTTCATGTCTCACTGGTGACTGTGGGTCTGGTAAGGTTGAGTGTTTAGGTAGTGGGGCCCAACCACCTGCCACGTTGGCGGAGTTTACCTTGAACGGTGCTGATGGGTTAGATTTTTATGATGTCAGCTTAGTGGACGGTTATAATTTACCTATGCTGGTTATCCCTAAGAAAGTGACACGCGGAGGTTGTGGCGCGACGGGGTGCTTGATTGACTTGAATGGCGCGTGTCCGAAGGAATTGAGGTTGTCCGCCGCGGCAGGCGGCAAGGGTGCGGTGGCGTGTAGAAGCGCTTGTGAAGCGTTTGGTGATCCGAGATTTTGTTGCAGTGAGGGGTATGCTACGCCCGAGACATGTGGACCATCAATGTATTCCTTGTTTTTTAAACATGCTTGCCCACGCTCGTATAGCTACGCGTATGATGACAAGACCAGCACGTACACCTGTGCTGCTACAGACTACGATATCATATTTTGTCCATTGCCTTATACCAGGTAAATTTACTAATTTAACTTTATAAATGATTTCATATTGTTTGATGATCTTATGTTTATTTGAGGATAGTTGAGTAATTTTGGTGGGTTGACAGGCTGTCAAGTTCAAGAAATTTCGGATTTGTGTTTGTGGATATGATTAGGAGCTAGGGAGTTTATAATTGAGGACTGATTGTGATGAATGATGGACCGAATTAATGTTTGAAACGACACAATTTATTAGCAACCAATAATGATTTTACTCAGTTAACTAACCAGGAAAAAAACAACGATGGCATGTGAATTTGGATTAGTCATAATATGCTAGAATTAGTCAACGGATCATGGTCAATGTCTGCTAAAGTCTGAGTGAGTGGTTGACAAGATAATGGAGCAATCATTTTGGAAAGAAAATGCGGTGGTAGAATTGTCTCCATCGACGGTTCATGGAAATTAGTCTGGTTGCATTCGAACAATTGACTTCTGAGTTGAAAATATTTTTTGAAACAAACATGTTAGTCTACCTGTACTCTAAAGATCGTCCTTGTCGTGTTGTTGTTCAGGGTTGAACTGGAGGATTACTTATTTTTGATGAACTTTTCATAGAATTGTTATTCAGCTTAAATTTTATCAACGTGAATTATTAAAACATCATCCTTATCTACCTTACGATACTGCTGAGATCATTTTCATGCTGTTCAAAGTTCTTTCATCATGTTTGTTGTTTGCGACATTGACAGCAAACAAGAACAGTTTTATCCATCATGCTCTGTAGAAAAGTTGTTACCATCTTTGTCAACCTAGAGTTGGATTGGATCATTTAGAAGCAACAATCCACGTTGTAGATGTAGATGTGAATGCTGTGGCTTCCAATTAATGGCTAAACCACTTTCAGTTGATTATTTTACGCTGAAAAGGCAGCCCTGTATCAGGAAACTTCATGTATTTCCTTCTTAAATTCCAGCCAGAAATTCCTGGCATTGCGAAAAGATGGGGTGGAGCTCCCACTTGTGAACAAGACTACGATGTACAGCCGAAGCCATGGTGCTTCATCTCCAGGTGTGGTTCAACAGCAATTTCTTGCGGGCGCAGCCTCTGTAGTAACGGCACTTTTGCTCTTTTGGCCGCCTTTATTTCCCTTGTGACTAACGTTGGCCTGGACACTTTCAGGCAGATAGTTGCTTTACATTCCCGCTCGTGAAGGCTAGGGGTCCCTTTTCTCAATGCTGCACCGCTCACCGTCAGCATTTCTTACAGAACAGTTGATGATGGATGATCAGCGACGTCTGTCTGGCGTATTAATTATTGTGAGAAATCTTGTAAATCTCTTCCTCTGTATGCACGTAGCTCTATTATTAGGCATACATTCTGTATAGTTCACGTGAATTTTCTATATCCAATGCCTGTTCTATATCAATATGGCAAATGATTTTGGCCCTTTGGACTAAACAAAAATTCTTATGATCAAGTGATTGTATCACCCCGAAATTATTGAAAGAGAAGGCGGTAATGCTTTTGATTTTACAGCAGATGTTGGGATTGTTCAAGTCACGACTCTGAATTGAGGCGTTTTCTTCCCTTTTCTCGCGTTGTTTGAATTGTTCATATTGCCCCTGAGATTTGAATTGCTTCGCAGCAGATCAATAAGATACTATTAACTCCATCAGAATCATTGCCAATGAGGTTGGAGAGTTTGGAAGATTTTGCTTCCTTTCACACGCACTAAGCTTCAAACCATTATCATCTAGGAGCCGTTGTACCTGAATCAACACGGTGAGAGGTCAGCCTAGAAGGAGTGGAACTGGTAATTAGATTGCGACAAGACTTCTAGAGTATGATTGAAACAATGTCAAGTCTTAACATCATGTTATGTCTCAAATTCTAATCCTAATTAAGGACATGGGCAATAAAATCCATATGGACTTGTAGGATTAGGATTGTAATCAATACTTTACCCATCAAAACTAGACATATTCCATATGTAAATAGGTACTTTGACCTTTCTTTTGTGTGTCAAATTGTGTACTTTTGTGAGCTGCGTGTGCCGTGAAGTTTAAGTGTACTTAGGATTCAGGTATGAGAATTTTAAAATGTATTGATCCTCGACATGCGTGGCCATGATCTTCATTAGGAACCGTGCCACAGAATTTCAACTCTCCATTTTGGACCTTGCATGAGAGGATGTTATTTGAAATGAGGCTATTTGGTTTAAATTATGCAATGCAACAGCAAATTTTAATTTGTTTCAATGATACAGAGAAAGAAATCAACACTTGGAGAGAGCTTCTGGAGTAACCAAGGCATCCAGCTTAACATCAACTTCTGAAATCCACTTGCTGCAAAAAATAAGGGTATTGCTGATATTGGCTACTGCCAAGTTGTCCAGCAAAACCACACCGTGTCTTCATTAGTGGATAAACTCTTTCAGACGATCACATATTTTTATACAACGTAAGAAAATTATTTTGGCTAGCATATTAGTAAACAGTGCCTGAGATTTTCTTATTACCCAAGGGGTATATGTTTAGTACGATGTTTATATCTGGAATTTCACCCCTAGCAAAATATGATAGATTTTACTCCTCTTGTTCATGATTCTAGGAGCGCATCATTGTAACAGTGGTAAGAGTTGGAATGTCTGAATTCTCGCAATGAATGGTTGCTGAAAGAATGGGAATTAAGTTCAACTATGAGCACGGCACAAGGTCTAACTAGACTCCAAAAACCTATCGTCATGAAAATCAACAGACGTAAGGTTCCATGAAAGTATTGAGAAGGTGGCCATATCCAGCCAACGGACTCTGAAAACACAAGAGCTTGAGATATTTTACAATAGTTTGTAAAGCCTGTGAATTCTGGTAAGGGGAATAAGGGAGCTGAAAATATATGCTAACAGCTAGGATGTCTAACAGCATATCAATTTGTGGATTTGGCTTCGGATACTCACCTTAAAAATGATAATTCGCTAGCATAATCAGTGTAGAAACCAACAGAGAAGTTTACAATCGCATTAGCATGAAACTGAAAGAATGTCGCAGAATCTACCAAGGGAGAATTAGAACACAATTTGAATATGGATGCCAAACTAAGCTCCTAGTACCGATTATAACAGAATAAATATTTTCCCCGTGTCTTGAAACTTGGTACTAAAAGAAGACAATAACAATAAATCATATTAGAAACCTCAATTCATAAATCAGCAGGATAAAATTAATACACCTGTTGGTTGCTACTTAAGAGAAAAGAGAGGACATAAAACTAAAGCTACTGCATCACTAGAGATCGGCATTGTTGGCCACCAAGGGCGCGCAATTGGCAAGACTGTACAGGAGTATCCTTCGTATTCATATGGAGTGTTGATTTCCAAGTCTCCGCCTTGGATATTGCACAAGATGAAGGTGGGAAGAAGGAATAAGCACACCACGTCCTTATCGTTTGGTGGAAAACTGCTGCCTTTGGAGAGAACGTACTCAATGATGCCATGCTAACATGGCAAAGATCTTGTCCTTGAAGATCATGTTGTGAAAGAAGATTTTGCGTGTAAAGATCATTCTTCTACTCTCATAGTCATTGAGCTCCCAAACACTCAAATTATCGTCATCACCGCCAACAGTTGCATATTCCAACGGCATGCACCGCAAAAACCCTTGGCATACCCCAAGACATTCACTACGGTTGATCCAAGGGTCAGACCGTGAGAGTACAATTTCAGATCCATCAATGAAAATGGTTTGACCATCATTAAAGGGATCATAAGTGACAACATCACTTCCGTTGTACCAATGCAACTTTCCATCATGTGCAACATCATTGAGGAAAGAGTAGTACTGCCTACCGGAGAGAATAAATTCATTCCATTGTCCAGCTTCAGAACAATATACATCCATATAAGCATCGAGCTCTGATATTGGAGTAAACTCCAGTACCATAAACCGTGGTTCATATTCTTGTCCTTTGAACATCCCGTCTTATAGTCATTGTTTCATGGAAATCTCACCGTTATTTCCTTCCTGCCAAGGGCTTGTAGGCTCAAAAATATCAAAAGAATAAACAGCCAAGTAAAACAATTAAGAGTCTACTTCCATGACCACAGACAAGAAGACCCAGCAGCCAAAATACACAACGCTCATTTACAACAACGTTTAAGGAAATAAGATTACCTCGAGTTTTGGGATTTATTTAAGTCAGCAGATATGAAATTCGGTGACTGGTTCTTTTTCTTTCATAGTTTGTGTGGTAAGCTTTGCTCAGCTTGAATGTATCAACACATTGTTCTCTCACTGGCAGATCGATCTAAGGAATTTTTTTTTTTTTATTACTTTATTGGAGAATTGGGAAATATGGAAGATTTTGCTCTTTCCGTCTCTTGATCCCAGCTAAAACAAAAAAAAAAAGTGAAATTAAGATCAGACCCCCTGTGCATGGCACAAATCTGGTGTCATAATTATCTCAAAGTTATTTATCAAGATCTCATTTGGGCTGCACACTTTCAAGCCCATTGGGCAGCTTGGAAAAAGTTGTCTCTTAAAGTCTCTTGCTGGAACACCTGTTCAAGGCTTCTGTCAACAGTTTTCGAACGGGCCTAGCTTGGAAATTTGTTGAAAAAAGGCCAACAACGGCTTTTCTAGTGCATAATCCGAATCGCATCAAATCTTTTAAAGTTGAACTAGACATTAAAACCTAACTGATGCTTCCACGTAACTCGCTGCAACCCCTCTCGAGGGAGGACAGTTTGGAAGACTTTACTTCCTTCGACTACCACTAATCTAGGAGCTATACAGTCGAGTGTTATACATTAATCCACAAAGTGAAAGGTCAGCGTAGAAAGAGTATGATATAATCCATGTTAAGTTGCTGTAAAGTGGCAGAAGTTATAAATCCTAATTAAGGACTTGACAACAAAATTCTCGAGAGTTTATGATTGGTTCGGCCTAAAAATGAAAACCTTGAACGATTACGACAATGGCTAATACTATTTCTATTTTAATTAAAACATTACAATTAAAAAAAAAGTCTAAATAAGAACCCACTTTTATTGTGGGTTTTATCTTAAAATATTATGAATGAAATTGTTCATTCTACTTTGCTTCTTTTATATTTCATCTTTATTCTTTGAGAGGCAAATATAATTAAAGTTTAATATTTTTATATATTTTATCTATCTATGTTATTATGTTTGTTATTATGTTTAGATCCTAAACTTCATTTTATTTATGTTTTGATGTCAATGTGTTGAGAAAAAAAATCATAAAATAAAAATAAAAAACATTTGGTTAGTTATCTTTTGATAGCTAAAAAAATAAATATTGATGTCAATATATTAATCCAAAAAATGGAGTTCCATCAAAATGATCGAATTTTTATTTTATCAAAAAAATAGATCCAAGTTCAGGTATTTTTTTGAACTAATTTTTTTTTTTGTCTTGAAGCGATTTTATAATATTTTAGGGTTAAAATAGTTTTCTTATAATTTTTTTAGGTTTTTTTAAATGAAAATAATTTAAAAATTATTTTGATCCAAAAATTCAAAACCTCACTTTTAGTCGCTGGAGTTTGAGCCAAATGATGAAACATTGTTTTTTTTTTTTAAATTAAAAAAATTGGACGATTCATTGTCTATTCAATAATAGAAAAAAGAGCTAGGTGCACAAACCAGTCTTTTTAATCTCAGTGCTTTATCTCTTTTTATAATACCCTTCAATTCCTTCTCTCTCTTTTTTTTAAAAAATTAAATTCATTATATTTTATAATACCCTTCAATTCCTTCTCTCTGTTTTTTTTTTTAAAAAAATTCATTATGTATAAAATAATTACAATGGTATATAAAATATTATCCAATTTTATCATATTTTCAAATAAAAATTATATTTTTTATAATAATATTAATAATTACTTTGTGAATTATTATATATGAATCTAATATGCAAAATTTATATAAAAATATACTTATAACTACTAAATAAGAATAATATATATTTTTTATTTTAATTTCTTGCATAATTTTTTAGATTAATTATTATTTTCTTTTGTCATGTACAAATTATCAAGTTATGATTTTTTGTGTTTTTTATTAAACTTTGCCTTTTCAATATGACAGTCTCTATTTAAAAATTTATGATTCTTATAAAGAAAATATATTTTTGTTTAAAAAAAAAAATAAATGAAAAGGAAAATAGAGATTTGACTGAAAAGATACATTGTAAAAAAGAAAAGCATTGAAGTTTTTTTGGAAAAGAGATTGGAAGGAGCTGAAGCCATTGCATGGTAAAGGGATTGGAGATATAATCTTTAGTTATATTGTGATTCTCGTCTCTTTTTGGGACTATCTTGAAGTTACTGGTTAGATTTGGAAACCATGGTATAGAATGTTATGTATGGTCCCACACCATGTGATAGTGGGACCACTACATTTAATGAGAAGAGAGGCAGTTGACCACTTTAAAATTAAGTGGTTCGGGTACTGTAGCACAAGATTTGAAAAGAGAAGAGAGGAGAAGAAAATCAAGAGAGAAAAAGAGAAGAAAAGGTAGCAGAGCAGCCTTCATTCTTTCTTCGATTTCCAGCTCGTTCACCGTTGGATCGGGCTGAGATTTTGACAGCAGCTTCTAGACACGTTGATCTTCATTCTGAACGGTTGGATCGAAGATTGGTGGTGTGGAAGCTGGCCGTTTTGACAGAAAACGGGGCTGTCAGTTTTGTGAGTTTTTCTCAAATAATTCTCCTTTAATCTTGTTGTAATCCGAGAATAAGTTGTTCTTGATGATATATATGTTGTATCCCTTAGTTGAATCTGAGGAAGAATGATTGTAAACCCATTATTTATTGATAGTGGAAGTTTTTAGGTGGACTACGGTCCCGTGGTTTTTCCCGCATCGGGTTTTCCACGTTAAAAATCTTGGTGTTGATTTTGTGATTATTTGCATTATTTTTCATCATTGTTTGATTCTGTTTTACTGCACAAAGAGGGAAAGAATTGGGACTTGTGAATTGTAATTGTATTCCGCTGAATTGATCCGGATAAATTGGTGTCCGGTTGTTCCGAATTTTCCCAACATAGAACTGGTTTCTGCATCAAGCAGTGAATTTCATTTTATTTATGTCAGGTCCAAGTTTCTGATCACATATTATGATAGGCAAAAATTAAGACATGAGCACAGGGTTATTGACTTCATAGCAGAAAACAAGTTTTGACAGTGGAAAAATGAATTTCTGCGCGCAGGGAATGACATTTCAACCGTTTCCCTTTTGTCTTCAAAGACTCTTCTTTTTCCAACCTTGTTAAGTCTAAGGGAGCACAATTAATTGGGAAGACTTATCGACATGCATGGCATCTTCATTTCGAACCTTTACCAAAGAATTTCCACACTTAATTTTGGACCTTGCTCGAGAGGATGGTGTCATTTGACTTTAGGCGATTTGGTTTAAACTTGTACCACAACAGAAAATTTTATTTTGTTTCAATGATACAGAGAAAAAAATCGAAGTTTAGAGAGAGCTTCTGGAGTAAGAAAGTCATCAAGCGTAGACCCGACATCAACTTCTGAAACCCACTTGTTGCTGAAAACAAAAGTATTAGGGATATTGGCTATTTCCAAGTTGTCTAACGAAACCACACCTTGCCTTCATCAGTGGATAAACTGTCAGATGATCACGTATTCTTGTACACGTAAGAAAATCAAGTTGGGTAACATCGTATTACATAGTGCTCGAGATTTTCTCATTACCTTAGCATATATGTTTGGTAGGATGTTTATATCTAGAATTTCACCTCTTACGAAATATAACAGATTTTGCTCCTCTCGTTCATGATTCTAGCAGCGCATCATTGTAACAGTATTAAGAGTTAGAATGCCTGAATTCTCGCAGTGAAAGGTTGCTGAAAGAATGGGAATTGGATGTCAACTATGAGAATGGCACAAGGTCTAATTAGACTCCAAAAACCCGTCGTCATGTAATTCAGCAGACGTCAGGTTCCAGGAAAGTACTGACAAAGTGACCATATCCAGCTAATAGACTATGAAAATGAAAGTGCTTGAGATGTTATACAATAGATTGTAAAGCCTACAAAATCCAGCAAGGGGAATAAGCTAGCTGAAAATATATGCTAACAGCTAGGAAGTCTCAACAGCGCATCAATTTATGGTGTTGGCTTCAGATTCTTACCTTAAAAAATGATGATTCGCAAACATAATCAGACAAGAAACCAACAGAGTAGTTTACATCTCATAAGCTTATTGAAACTGAAAGAATGCA
Source organism: Populus euphratica (assembly GCF_000495115.2). Lineage (NCBI taxonomy): Eukaryota > Viridiplantae > Streptophyta > Magnoliopsida > Malpighiales > Salicaceae > Populus > Populus euphratica. The sequence continues at coordinate 1,911,827 of NW_011499847.1, read as the reverse complement.
GCAGAATCTACTAAATGAGAAGATTTAGAACACATTCGAATATGGGATACCAAACTAAGATCCAAGTACCGATTGAAAGAAAGCAAATATTTCTTGAAACCTGGTACTAAAAGAAGAGTATAACATGGCATAAATCATAGTCGAAACCTCAATTCATAAATCAGAAATGGATCAAATTAATTAATACACCTGTTGGATGCTTCTTAAGAGAAAAAAGAGGAGATAAAACTAAAGTTACTGCATCACTACAGATCGGCATTTTATGGAATCGTTGAAACTGGTGTTGGCCACCAAGGGAGCGCAATTGGCAAGACTTTGTAGGCGTATTGCTCTTTTCCATATAGAGACGGATTGATGATTTCGAACTCTCCGCTTTGTATACTGCACAAGATGAAGTGGGGAAACACGAATAAGCACACCACGTCCTTATTGTTTGGGTGGAAAGCTGCTGCCTCTGGAGCGAACATACTCATAGATGACATGCTAACATGGCGAAGGTCAGGGTCCTTGAAGATCATGTTATCAAAGGAGATTTTGCGTGTCAAGATCATTCTTCTACTCTCATAGTCCTTGAGCTCCCAAACACTCAAATTATCATCATCACCGCCAACAGCTGTATATTCCAACCGCATGCACCGCAAAAACCCCTGGCATACCCCAAGACATTCGCTACGATTGATCCAAGGGACAGACCGTGAGAGTACAATTTCAGATCCATCAATGAAAATAGTTTGACCACCATCAAAGGGATCATAAGTGACAACATCACTGCCGTTGTACCAATGCAACTTTCCATCATGTGCAACAACATTGAGGAAAGAGTCGTACTGCCGACCGGAGAGAATAAATTCATTCCATTGTCCAGCTTCAGAACAATATACATCCATATAAGCATCAAGCTCCGATATTGGAGTAAACTCCAGTACCCTAAACCGCGGTTCATAGTCTTGTCCTTCAACATCCCGTCTCGGAGAATTCGGCTCACAAACCAGCCCAGAAAAAGCCGACTCACCACGTGGCGTATAGCTGCTTCTTTTGGGAGGTGGAGGGAGAAGAAGCCATTTCTCTGTAAAGGGATTGCAGATATATTGATTCGTGACAGTGTAATTCTCGTCACTTGCCAGGCAGAATAGTAAGTCATCGCATGATGCCTTAACAGAAACGAACTTTTCTTTCTTCGGAAGAAATTCTAAAGTGTATAGATTCTCTTCCAACTCATCATTGGGAGTCATCAAAATAATACCATCTTCTGGATCTTCAATTTCTGTACTAATGAAGACACTGAGGGGGCATTGGTATGCAGCATCATATTCACAATTTTTCTTCTTCTTTTCATTGGTATGGTGGGTTTTAAATCGGGTAATAAAAGAACGAGTAGGGATTAAAGAACACCACCGTTTGCAGACCAACATGCAACGAATGGCAGATTTTGCGGTTGGAAGTCGAAGTAGAATTTCAAGCAGCAGATCATCCGTCAGATCATCCATGCTCACAGAGACATTATTCAAAGTTATTGATCGTTTTGTTGTTGTTGCTGATGACAATTCTCTTCTTCTTTTTCCTTCTGTAACCATCTCTTTCGTCAGGATTTTTTTGCTTCTTTCCTTTGCCTTTCGGGTTCCCCACCCTCTTATTTAAATCCGTGCAGCAAGGATCCTTTTAGGTTCCGGATTAATTTAGGGTGAAGCAGTGGGGTATTATGGCGGGGAAGCTTCTTGTTTTTTCATGGCCATCTTACCGTTATTTCCTTCCTGCCCACGGATTTTAGGTCAACGACCAAAAGAATAAAGTGTTTGATTTAATTTTAAATTCTATATCCAAAGAATTCTTATTCTATGTGTAAATGTATTGATAATATAGCTAGTTATCCTTCGAATCTCTACAATTATCTCTAGAATTCTTATTCATGGGACTCCGAGAATAATATATATAACACGATTAAGGTATATTTTCATCATATTTCTCGTACTACACCCTCTCTTTCCAACATAAAGAGCCAAATAAAACAATTATGAGTCAAAATCCATGACCGCCGAGAAGAAGATTCCACAGCAAAAATACGTAAAACTCGTACGTTTAAGGAAATAAAGCTTTGTTCATGTTGCATGTTCAACACATTGTGCTCTCTCTTGCACATCGATCTAAAGATTTTTTTTAATCATTCCTTCATTTGAGAATTGGGAAACATGGAAGATTTTACTCTTCCCGTCTGTTAATGTCAGCTAAAAAAAGTGAGATTAGGATCAGGCTTAGTGTGCATTGCGCAAATCTGTTGTTATGATCATCTCAAAATTGTTTTCGTGTTTATCAGAATCTTATCTGGGCTACACAATTTCTAGTTCATTGGGCCAATGGGAGAAAGTTGTTGTCTTCGGTCTGTGGCTAGCACGCATGCTCACGGACCAGCTTCTGTCGACAGTTTTCGAATGGGCTTAGTTCGGGGATTTGTTGGGAAAAAAATTGCGACCCGGCTCACAATGTAAATGCTGATAGGGTAAGATGATGAACGGCGGCCTGGAATAGGAAAAACTTTATGGTGCATATAGTTACTCTATAAACTTATTTTGAAAATAAAAAAGAGAGATGGATGTTAAAATAAAAAATTAAATTCGAGATGTATAAAAAATGATAAGCATGTTTTTTATTTAAAATAAATAATATTTTTTTCTTCTCACTCCTGTTCCTTTTTTTATTTTAATATTTATCTCTTGAGAATAAATACACATAAGAATCAAAATCCATTTAATCTGCCCACATAATAAGCAACCCTGTATTTTAGAACCCGTTTATAACACGGCAGCTTTTATTTAAAAAGTAAGCTTCACGTGTTAAATTTAGTAATGCTAAAACACATTTTACTACTCATGTGAGATTTATGCAAAATTTATTTAAACAATAGGTTTATATAAAGAAGTTCTTGGCTGCTTTTCGCAGACTCAACAAGGAAAATGGAGAGTTGATGTGGAACAATAAACAATAAGAATTAAAATAAAAAAAATGCTTTAAAAAATGCTAAAAAAGAAGAAGAAGAAATGAGATTGCAAATTTACAATATTTTTATTATTCATCAAAAAAATATTTAACATCTAGAAAAATAGGATATTAATATTAATACCCTAACTAGAATAAGCGTTTATAACACGGCAGCTTTTATTTAAAAAGTAAGCTTCACGTGTTAAATTTAGTAATGCTAAAACACATTTTACTACTCATGTGAGATTTATGCAAAATTTATTTAAACAATAGGTTTATATAAAGAAGTTCTTGGCTGCTTTTCGCAGACGAAAATGGAGAGTTGATGTGGAATAATAAACAATAAGAATTAAAATAAAAAAAAATGCTTTAGAAAATGCTAAAAAAGAAGAAGAAGAAATGAGATTGCAAATACACAAAGTTTGCAATATTTTTATTATTCATCAAAAAATTGTTTAACATCTAAAAAAATAGGGTATTAATACCAATACCCTAACTAGAATAACCAATTAGGCTTATGGCCTATTGAATAAAATACCCAACAATAATTAAATCAAGCATAACAAATAAAGCTAAATTAATAAATCTTAACTAAAAGTTTATATAAATTAAATCCAAAACAAAAGTTATATTCCAGTTTTTTAATTGTTTGGGCCATCCTCCATTGTATATAATCATGCAAGTGCATAAATAATATTTTCGGGTTTGGTGTCCCCATCAAGAGTAAATTATAATTCACTCTACATTGTTCCCGCGCGATCGGATTTGATCCAAAGCTAAATACATTGAACCGAGTCTGATCCAGTAATTTTTATTTTATTTTTAATTGCGTTTTATTCAAAAAATTAGAAGGTAATCGCTTGATGATGTAGTATTTGTAAAATTTGATTGTAATTCTAATTTCATTCCAAATTATATTTTACCTGATGTTGTTGCGAGCTTAAAAAACCAAGAAAACTGTAGTTCTTATCAGATGAGTTTCGTACGTGATGAAATTATAGATAATTTAATTGAAAAATAAAAAATATTTGATACAAGTATTATTTATTTCATAATATAATGGCAGTAGTTAAATCTATAATATTTAAATTAAAAATTATATATATATAACCTTAATTTAAAAAGAATTTTATTAATCAAATATATTAAACTATTTTTTGTTTAATATCAATTTCAATTACATTTTTAACCAGATATATATAAATACAAAATCTACTTCATCTAAAAATATTTTTTATAAAATAATTTTTTAAAAAAAAATAACTATAAAAACTAATACAATATTAAACACCCCTTCACAAACATTCAAAAAAGTCACCATATTTATCAGAACACAAGCCAAGCCATGCATATTCATCATCCAAGGGGACTTGACAATTGTTCCTCTTCCTGCATAGTTCCATGATCTACTAAATGATTATTTGTTTTTGAAAAGCTTTGATTTTTTTTATTTAAAATTAATATTTTTTAATTATTTTAATATATTAATATTAAAAATAATTTTTAAAAAATAAAAAAATATTTTTTTAATATTTTTTAAAATAAAATTTTGTTAAAAAATAACTACAGTGATACTAAATCATGCACCAGGAGCGGGCCATGCTTTGAAACAGAATTAACGTCAGACTGCTGTCCTGACTTGAAGTCGCCCATACTCGTGGTAAAAATTATTTCATTTTATGAGCTATATATATATATATAAAGTAGAGAGAGGTGACCCATAACTTGAACTGTAACATGCAGCATTTTACATGATAAATTGAATCGCCAAACTCTGCAAAAACCCTCATCATGAAGTGGCAGTTTTCTATTTGTCTTGTCATCCGCATCTTCCGTTTAAATCCTTTAAAAAATTGAGAACAAATATTATTTTTTCCTGGATGCAATATGTTGATGAAGGCCTGGACGACAATCAGGAATGAATTTAATTTTACTGGATGAAATATGACACAAATTAAAAAAAAAAATCATCATAAAAGGGCGTATTTCAGGGAATATGACACAAATTAAAAAAAAAAATCATAAAAGGGCGTATTTCAGGATCCATAAAAACCATATTAGTACAAGGGTTTCCATAAAATTAAATCAGGCAATGGCCTTTTTTGTTCAAAAGAAAAGGCTGAAGGCCTTCCGTTTTTTTAAGAAACATGGAGATACCAATGGGTCTAAGAAGGAAAGCTTTAATTCTTAACATTAATTTATCGCCACAGTTTATACTTTTGCTGGTTTCTTTTGACAACGAAGGCCTGGAAAGGAGAGAAGGGAGGACATCCAAAGCTTCTTGGACTAGAGAAAAGCTTATAAAAGCAAAACCTCACCCTCAAGTCAACATTTCCATGTTCTTACAGGAAACAATCCAACCATATTATGTGAAAAATACATTTATTTTTATTTTTTATTAATATAAATATATAAATTAATTTACGTATCTTTATTATTTTTATGAACTCTAAAATTAATAATTATATAAATTTTTAGTTATTTTAAAATTTATAAAAATTAAAAAATACACTCACCTGCAAAGACAGGTACTGGTTTATGGATGAACCTTGCTTAAATTAACAGTGGAAGGTAAGGACGATTACCCTTGGGCCTTGGCCATTTAATGCAAAGCTCTTAGAGGACACGAAAAAAAGTGGGTGATCTAATCAACAGTAGTGGAAACAAAGGCTGTAACGAGGAGACAAGAAGGCAGATAAAGTCGTGGATGGTCAATAAGATTGTAAGTTGCCTTCACTGTCTCCTAAACATTTATGCCCGTGATCGCACATAAACACAAGTCACAGCAATGAATAAATTATATACGAGAATAAAACACGTATGGATTTGCTCGCCCTCGACGAGAAATCTGGTTATGGCTGCAAATTTGTCGGTCCTCGCGTTCCTTTCTAGCTGGCCGCTCTCTCGGGTTGATATATAGCATAATAAAGAAATGGACGTGAGGAAATTTAATAGATTTGATCAGCTGGGAATATCAAGAGGAAATGCTCTAAATCTGTCTTCATAACGAAGAACTTCACAAGCCCCCGGCAATCTTGCATGCTATCAAGTATTATTGGAGGGTAACTTGTGGTGAACAAATGATAAAGACTTGAAATTAAAAAGTGATAAATACTTGGAATTAAAAAATTTATTTTTTTTGTAGTTTTAAATTTGTTTTCTTTGTAGTTTTAGGTTCAAGTGTTTGGTTGCTTATATGATGGCCACTGGAGGTTTATATAATCGTTAATTTCAAGACCCGTGAAATTAGTTATAGTACATGCAAGCTAGCCCGGATACCTACATTAATAAAAAAGAAGTATTATTGTATTGTCCCATGGAAATACTAGTCATTTATCATTTATTTACCCAGATGGAAGTATTGGAATGGATTCTACTGTGGCTGCACTTCGGTGTCGTCGTGTGCTTCTCCATGTCTGTGAAATCAGGCACGACATGAATATACAATGAAAGCAACACTTCAGCACATTTTGATGCCTGTGTAAGACCGAGCAGTGCCTTTTAGGTTTTATTTATTTATCACTGAGCCTGTTGGTCAACTTGTATTTGTTTTCTCCCTCTAGTAGAAAACCCTAGATAGTTAGATTAAGTTTCTACCATGTAAGAGGGAAAACATGATCTCTTTCTAGAGGATGGGAAGATGTTAAAATAATATCAATGTGGTAGAAAAAGAAAACAACTTCTACAAGATTAGCACACGACGGATATGTTTTGATGGAGAGACAAGTTGATTTGGAACAAATTCAAATTATATATATATATATATATATATATATAAAATCTAGCTTCAGTGTGCAAAATTAAAACTGGAATAACCTTGCTTAAAAAACTAAAAAAAGAACTGTCACGACTATGAGCAAGGGAAAAAAAAAAAAACCTTTTAAAAAATGTCATGTTTTCCTCTACTAGTTCCTCCAACAAGCTCGTGGGGTGAATCCAGTTTGTGAATTAGCTCATGGTTTTAATCTTTTACGAGTAGCTCTAATATCTTAAAAAATTTAAGTAGATTGGAAATTTATATATTAAATAATTAAATAATAATTTTTTTAATTCTAGTAATTTCATTTATTGTTTTTTAAAATCAATAATTTCATTCTAGAAATTTATATATTCTAGTAATTCTAGCAATCTTTTACGAGTAGCTCTAATTCTAGTAATTTCTAGTAATTAAATAATAAAGAAATTTTATGAATTTGATGATTTTGTAATAATTAAGTCAATAATTGTTTTTTAAAAATATAATAGTATTACAAGAAAATACCACAAAAATAAATGTACAGTAGAAAATAAATGAGTATTTTATAAAAATTAAGTAAATAAAAATTCTCACTTTTTTGTTTAAAAAATTTATGGTTCATGAGTTTTTTTGTAGAGAAAATAAACTATAATATTATCCATATAATATTTAAAAATAAATATTAATGACACAAGTATTAATGTTAATTAGAAATATTTCTAATATATGTATTATCAAGGAGAAATATTTCTAATAGGTATGTTAATATTAATAAAAATATAACGGACTCTTGAAAAACCTTTACATATTATTTTTCACACAACACTAATATTAATAAAAATATTAAAACAACTTTTATATAACTAATAAATATATAAAAAAAGTAGAATAAAAAATATAGCTACGTTCCAGGATGCTAGGTGTTAACTTGGCTGAGCTTATTTTTTTCTTTTTTCTTTTAAATTTAGGCTTTTGTATTATACGTGTCCCATATAAGAAGCTGCAATCTTTTCAATCAATCAAGAAAAAATAATTTTTTTCCTGCTATTTATATAATTTTTATTAAATAAATATCAATAGTTAGAGCTTTTGTACACGGGGGAAAAGAAATCTCACATGCAAACAGACAACCTCTGATGCTCAGCACTCTCCACGACCTTGCCTGTTCCAAATCAATTCAAGAACATATTTTCAGGCATGCAACACATAAAGCGACAACAGATCGCAACCCGTACATCCACATGAACTGGCATCAAATGTTCAACTCATGATCCTGGAAAGTTAGAACTTTATCTTCGAGAGACTAGAATATATAACGACAAAAGCACCAATCACTCTACATATCTTTATTATGTTTATTCCCACTTTATTATTCCGCAATAAAACTGTACACTGTTTTTCTCATCGAGAGTGGTTTGAATGGTCTTCACAGTCGGGTGATGTGGACCTCTAAATGATGCAAGTTTTCTGGCACTGCCATTTTTACACCGTTTCACAGGGCTCAAGGTGCTGTAAAGGAGTAAAAAGAAGGTGGAATCATGGTTGTTTACAAGTTACACTGATTATGCCTAGACCCACTTCTCTTCAATCAGTTTCCCTCCAAGATTAGGTGTTTTTCTCTTGAACACTTCAATCTTTTTACTCAAATCTGCACCTGTAGCTCTGTACTCCACTGAGTTGCTTGAGCTGGGCTTTAAGGGCTGAGCCTACAAAACTTGTCTGGACTCTGGAGTTTAAAAGAGATGAAGACTGAGCCAGTGTTCTCTTCTCCATCCCGACACCATGTCCTTTTATTTGAAAAAAAGAAAAAAAACTTCATTAGCTTAAACATGAATGGTCATGGATACATTTGGATCAGGTCTTGCATTTTAATATCCGAATTAAAGCAAGTCAATCCAACATAGATTTCTTTATACTTGAACTAGATCCGATGGATTTGAGTATTTATAAGTTATTTGTAATCCAAATCCAAAGAGGAACCTCCACTCTAACTTGAAATTTAAAAGTTATAATTTTAAATTATCTAGTGTATAATTAACTTGATTTATATATAGTTTTTTTTAATTTTCAAATTATTTATTTATTTAAAGTTAGACTGAGCCAGTGTTCTGGATAAACCAGTATCAATAACTAATCCAAAACTCGATTTTCTACCTTTAAGTTTTTCAAGAACCCGACCGGATCTAAATATTTCCTATCTACTCCGGTGGGTTCGGTGGTGAAATCCACGTCCCTGAGCCTTAAATTCAATAATTCTGACCAGAACTCTTGCATGGTATCGGTAAATTGTCAGTGTATTTTTTAAATAATTTCAATTAATTCTCTCTTGATTTTTTTTAATTATTTAAGTCAATATTTTCAGCTTCCAAAGAATCTACAGTAAATCATTAAAAGAAGAGGGGGTATGCGAATCCTATGCCATTGCCATAATTACACTGCACTGCAGCAGGAACCCCCACACTCGGCCTTCCCTTGTGGCATAAATCAACGGTCATATTATTCTGACGTGGCAATATAAGAGCTATAAAGTGTCTGGTCCCACATCTACATTCTCTCCATCTCAGCCTCGTCAGAGCTATCAACATTTTTTTTTTCCCTCCTGGTTTTATTGAAGTTGCTGATGTGACAAATAAAGTGACTGCAAAAGGTTTATAGGCTGGGAGTTTTTTTTTAAAAAATTTTATTTTTAATATTAATATATAAAATTATAAAAAATTCAATTAATTCTCCATCTTCACAAATATTTTTTTTATTAAACAGCTTATTTAAGAATATAATAATATTTTTTAATTTTTAAAAATTAATTTTAAGATCAATACATTAAAATAATTTAAAAATAAAAAATTTTAAATAATTTTTTTTAAATATTTTTAAAAACTTTTAAAATACAATATTAAACAATCACTAAAGTAAAAACAAAACAAAATCTGCTTTTTTTACCCACTCTTTGTTTTTATATATGAATCAAACGGCGCCCCATCATTCTAGCTATGGGGATTCACGTACTAGATACCTATTTTCCCAAGATTGTGAATTTATTTTATGAACTAATGAAAAAAAAAAAAAATTTCCTGCACGATGTTGAAATTCTACATAATATCATTTCACGATCTTCTCAGGGATTTAAAGAGAAAAAATAAAATATATAAGGACTAAATTTCCATAATATTATTATTTTGAAATGAAAAGAAACAATACTAGTTTAATTGAGTGCTTGAATCTAATATAAAAAGGAAAACATGAGAAAAAAGTGAAAATTATTTTTCCTTAGCCGTGTTTGTTATTTAACGGCACAAGGTCAATTTGAAACTTCTGGAAACATTATAAGGTAATGTTGAATAATTTTAATGTAAAAGAACTTGAATAGAACATTTTGGAATCGAAGAGGACTAAAGTATGATTTATACAAAAAAGTAAGGTTTATCATCCAGATCGGACTAATTATGTATTTGGTCCTGTTAACTTTTTTTTCTCCTAATACGGCCCATATATTTATTTATTTGGCCACTCCCACTATCTAATTTCCATTCAATTTACTGTTACTCTCCTATATTGTCAAGAATCAACTGTACATTGGAGAAAATTAGACCGAAGAACCACATTAAGAAATTTGCTTGAATAGAGGAATCAAATAAATAAAAAGGACTAGAGGGGATCCACTAAAAATATAAAAATTACAAGGACCAAATATATTTTCAATTGACGTATAAAAATATATATATCTTATTAATTTAACCCCATCAGCGTAAACTTCAATTTTCGAAACTTAACCCCCGTTCGAATTAGCTGCAATTTTCCAAAGTTGAGTGGAAACTTCTGTAATTACATTAAAAAAATGGTAGAAGAGAGCAACGCGACTCCCTCTGTCTTTGCAAATATTTCTCCATTACTGGGCTCTTAGAAAAGCAAAACAAGATCATTTAACAATTCGCTGAGTTGATGACAGAAAATCGAGACCTGAGCTCCAATCACTTTTTACAAGGTCTCTGGTAACAGTGACATCTAGGAGATAGATAGGGCGGGCCAGTCTGTCTGAGAGAGAGAGAGAGAGAGGTTGTATTATACGTGTGGAGCTAAGTTGGGTTTTCTCTCACAGCTCATTTACTGTCCTTCCTGTTTTTTTCTCTTCCTCTCTGGTTCCTCCCAGAAACACTTTGTCTGTTTACGGACATTGAATACACACTCTTTCTTTGCTCTTTACTCCTCACCGCTGCTGCTTCCTTTCAGGGCATCATCAGTCCCTGCATTGTCTTCTTCTCCATTGCAATTACCAACTAAACCGCCGATCAAAGTAAAAAGAGTTACTCGAAGGGAATAAAAGAAGAGAGAGAGAAAGAAAGAAAGAAAGAAACCTTCATGGGTCACTTCTCTTGCTGCTTCTCCAGCCTCATTTCCACCCTCGTCATTCTTTTTCTTGTGAGTTATAAAGGTAATGATCCCACAAGAATGCTCTCTCCATTGTCACTAGCCAGACTCTCGCATTTTATTTACATATAAAAAACTACACCTTTTTAACTGGGTTCATTTTGCGGTTAAGGTAACCATTTTCTTTGTTAGGCTTATTCTTGTATAAAAAATCTGTCTTTGCTCTTAAGAAACCAAAACTCAACAGCATTTTGGATAGTTTCATGATTATATTTAGTTACTAATTAATACTTTGTTCCCATTCTCTTCAAGTCACAATCTTTCTCTGAGACGACCTAAAGGACCACGTTTTTAGGGGCCACCTATCTGTTGTCTCCATTTTCCTTGAAGGTTTTTGTATTTCCTGCTAATAGTTACCAACTAATGTGACCTCACATGTTTATACAGGTGGTGTACTGGCTGCTACGTTCACATTTGTAAACAAATGTGAGTACACAGTATGGCCTGGAATTCTTGCCAATGCTGGCAGTCCTAGACTTGACAGCACTGGATTTGAACTCCTAAAAGACTCTTCTCGTTCTTTTATAGCTCCAACAGGCTGGTCTGGTCGTTTCTGGGCTCGAACCGGCTGTAATTTTGACGAGTCTGGAACCGGGTCATGCTCAACTGGTGACTGCGGATCAGGTCAAGTTGAATGTAACGGACTTGGAGCTTCTCCACCTGCAACATTAGCAGAGTTCACGCTTGGGTCGGGTGGGCAAGACTTTTATGATGTTAGTCTTGTAGATGGGTACAATTTACCAATGGTTGTTGAAGGTAGTGGCGGGTCGGGTATGTGTGCTTCGACGGGTTGTGTTTCGGATCTTAATAGACAGTGTCCACAAGAACTGAGAAGTGGTGAAGGTGATGCGTGTAAGAGCGCGTGTGAAGCTTTTGGGAGCCCTGAGTACTGTTGTAGTGGCGCGTTTAATACGCCTGCCACTTGTAAACCTTCTGTTTATTCAGAGATGTTTAAGGCTGCTTGCCCTAAATCTTACAGTTACGCTTATGATGATGCTACTAGCACTTTTACTTGTAGTGGCGCTGATTATACAGTGACCTTTTGCCCTTCCTCTCCAAGGTAAAAGTTTTTTCTCTTGGCTCTAGTGTTGTTTTTATAGATTTGTAGATGTTTGATTTTTTTTTCTAGTTGGAAGTTATTCCTTGTTATGATGATTTAAAGATAAAAGTTAGTCTAACCCTCTCACGGTCAGGTTTTTTTATTGCATATAGCTGCGGGTGTCCTTGGGAAATCCCTTGTTTTGTTTGCCTTAACAATGACTTTGGGTGAAATCACAATGATGTTATCCAAATGTGGAAATATTAGGTGTTGCGGGCTAGTTGTCTTGGTGCTCTTTAACATCTTGTTTTTTGTAGCATCTGTGTTCTGGAAAGTGGATATAATCGTTTTCTGTTTGTTAACAATTTGGTGGAAAGCAAAATGGAAACAACTACCAGCACACTGGCAACGTGAAAGATTCCATTTTGAATTATAGTTTAGTTTGTTTGTTAATTGTTTTAGTTATCTAGGATTAATGGAGGTTGTTGGGTTGCATTCAATGCTGGCTTTTAATTTATACCAAAGAATCTGAAAAATAATAATTATTCCTGTTAGGATCTTAATAATAGTTTTCCGTGACATATGTGGTGTTGCAGTCAGAAATCTTCAAGCTACTCAACACCAGCGACGGAAGGAACAACAACATCACAGGGGTCTGGTACAGGATCCGGGCTGGAGTACGCGGGCACTGGTTCAGGTACTGAATCTGGGGTGGGATCTGGAGGAGAAACCATGCTAGCAGACGGGTCATGGTTAGCTGGTTTAGCCATGGGAGACTCATATAAAACTGCTTCTCCTTCTGCTCTACAATCAACAATAATGGCTTTTACCACATCTCTAGTCCTTATTGTTTCCTTCGTTTTCTTGTAGCACTAGAACCTTTCTCTCTCTTTCATGGCTCCTGCTCTCGAATGAAAATTCTTTACAGATTTGCAGCCTTGATGGGTGCTTGGATTTTGCCTTTGTCAGGAAGGCTGAGAGATTCTCTCATCCAGATTGTAAACCACCCACTTCCAAGATTATCTTCTACTGTTAAATTTTAAATGTTATATACGTAGAAAGTGTTGGTTTTTCAATTATATTATTTGAGGATTATTAGGTTCTCTTTTTGCTTTCATATGTTTATTCTCTTTTTGTGAGAGTTAAAGCTGCCGTTTAAAATCAAGGACAAGTTTCTGGTTTTGGTCTGCAATTTTGTTTTTGCTTTTCAATTCTTGTGTCCCAGGGATTGTAAAGAAAGAAAGATTATAGGTTTGTATTAAAATGTGATGAGTGTTATGTGAATACGTTAATGAGGTTGTTGGCTGTTGTCTAAGAAGAGTAGGATCTCTTTGCTGGAATTGCAAGTTTTTGTCTTTAGCTTTTTTGTCTTTTGCTTCTGAGTGAAGTGGATTTCTTTGAGGACCAATGCGTCATGGTATCATTTGTATTCAGTAAGAATTGTCAAGATGTATAAATTGTCAGGTCGGGCAAAAGCCAGATGGGAATCTATCATTTTGTTGACTTAAGAGGCGAATAAAGTGTAGCACAGTGGGATTCTTAATTGATTGTGTCTGCGCTAGCTGGTTTGAAGAATTTATCAATTCTTAATTGGTAGTGCCATAGGACTTTTCTGCCTGAAAATTGTATAAATCTATCATGTTCCATGCGTTCAATATCGTTCAATATTGAAACATTTTGTTGACAGTAACTAGATCCCATAATTTTATCAGATAGAACCTTCACCCATCGACCAGAAGCTGTTGGTTAGCAAATACTGGATATGTATCTTCATTGTATTGTGATGGTGAAGATTCAATATAATGATAAGCAGAAACTCATTGTGCTATAAAATCATATTACTTTGACGAATTTATAATGGGAGGTTAGCATTCCACAAGTTGATCTCATTTTGTAAGCTAAATTATCAGAATCACCAATCTTGAGAATAGATTTTGTACATTGAAATGACTTCTTTATTTTTCTTCTGGGTACTTCCATGGTGATTGTCATCGTATTTGCTGACCCTTCATGTTACCTGGAGAAGTTTTTCAACACAGCCTTGAATTATTTGGAGCCATCACAGAGATCAAGGTTCTAAATTCAACTGTCTGAGCAAAAATTTTCAACTTGAACAGTTAAAAGGCCATAAGAAACTAGAAAGCGATTTGTTCTTGAAAAATTTAAATGTGAAACTTGAGCCTGCTTAAAGCTAAAAGGGGACTGGTTAAATAATAAGTCGTTGAAGAGGCGGAAAAGCGTGCCACAAGCTGCCGGCTAAAGGCCTCCTAGAGGATGCATTCTGCTTTTAATTTATTGAGTGTTTGTCGAACGGCGTGAAGGGCATCATATAGGCATCCATCCACTAAATAAAAAAAAAATCTAAAAAATATAGTTTTATTAATTAAGTTTTAAATTTGCTCAATAAAAATTAATAATTCAGATTTTATAAATTTTAGAATTATTAAAAATTTATATGATTATTAAATTTAGAATTCATGAGATTAATAAAAGTGAGCATAACATGTTCAAATATTTATATTAATAAAAAAAACAAAAAAAAATTAAACTTCTCTTGATCGTCTTGCTGGAGTTATAGGAACGTGATAAATATTTTCATTCATTTTTTTAGGTATAATCATTGCTTCATGTTTTTTTAGCCATTTGGGTATTCTTATGTTTCTTTTAGCATAGAGATAGTCTCAATCAGATTAAAGGAAGAACATTCACACCAAAAGTGATGAATCAATGAAAATCTCTCGTCACCTGAACGAACTGCTCAACGTTGTAAATTGGTGGTTGTAGCGTTGTAATAAGAATCTGCAGTGACATTGGGCTCATAAAATGTAAGCTCTTCGTTGACATGACAGGTGTGGCCTGCCATAAGCCCAACCTTTGAACTTCTTTGATGGCCTTTTCTTAAAGAATCAAAACTCTAAAAAATGATCGTTAGCTCAAGGCTGAGGCCCAAACACTTGGCAATGCATCAGATTGCTATGCTCCAGCATCGTTAGAAATTCCATGTCAGTTCATGAGCAGTAAGCCATAACAAATATTTTTAATTTATAAAAAAAATTCTTACTATCGGCCTCGGTTGTTCCTCATATGGTGATAATGCTGTGACAGCGAGGTTTGTCACACATGAATGTTAAAATGTCTCTTTTCATCACTTAGACAGAATGAAAATGTTGAATTTGCAGTTCGGTTTCCATACTGCACACTTACTTTATATCCACCCAAGAAGCCAAAGAAGCTGTATGATCCATGATCATCTGGGCGACCAATTATCTCCCCACTTTTCCATTCTTTTAGCAGCTTGTCAACCACATCACCAGCCAGTAGGTTTTGAAGATTATAATCTGTAAGGCACATTTGATAGCACCCATTAGGATGGAGTGCAGTCCATGTAATGATCCCCATCCACAGCAAGATGGGAGAAGCCTTCTCTTAAAACTTGTTCTAGATAAATAGCCTGCAAAGTTGACACCACGAGCTGGTAATGTTAGAATTCAAATTTCCATTTTAAATTCTTGATATATAGAGAATAAAAAAAGAAGAATACTCTGGTGCTCCTGAGTTTCTGTATCAAATTTACTGCTGATATCTACTTCTGTAAGCCAAATGGAAAGTTAAGTGTAGCCAACTTGTCTAGAATAGCTTACATTAGAGGGAGATCTGGCATAGAAAAGTGACTCTCTAGGCCAATTCCATTCATTGATGCTCCTCCGCGTTCAGGTTCTCCTATCTTTGCAATGCAGATAACAACTGCTGCCTTCACATCAGTACAGGTTTCCAGCGCATTAATTAAATTCATTAAAAAAAAATGTTGCTAACGGGTCTGCTTCGTGTGCTGTCTGATTGAAATGTAAGGTGGCATCATGACCAATCCTTAATAAAAATCAAAGTGTAACGTTTCGTTGCTAGCATCCCAGTGTATAAAATCTTCTTTGTATTTGCTCATTAGGCTTTGAATCCGTGAGTTGACTGCTGATTTTATTGCAGAATCTGAAAGATTACGAACCCTTACCAGATTTTATCTCGGGTCTTCGCAGAAAATATTATGGCCTCTAGCTGTTATTTTGGTTGGCTCGAACGAGTTCCAGCATTTGGTCTGCTGTGGTATAGTTGACTTTCACTTGTTCGCGTTTTCGCATACCACTGAAGTTCGTTTTCAGAGACTGCTGCATTGAATCTCTCAACAAACCAGTTCCGAAACAATTAGAACAAAGTTTTTTAGTCAGTCTTCTAATCAGAAAGTAGTACTCTTTACCATTTATTCGATTTCCAATCTTATGTAAGACTAATATAAGGAATGAACTTACCTGGTAGGGTAAATTTCCAAGAATGGTACTTGCTATTGCAGATCCAGATGGGAAATCTTTTGAGATTTGTTCTATCGTAATGTAAGCTCCTTGCAACCTATCTCCATGACTATCTGGCGCATGTATTTTCACAGCACGCTTCCTTAAGCTGAGCTGCATCTTTCATCTGAAACTATTTCTGAGGTTTTGGCATTACAAATTTTCGGCAGACTAGGATTAAAAAACAAATCATGTTAGTCCATGAAAACATCTGTTATTTATGTCTTGCTGGTTTGTTTTCCATTGCTGCTAAGTACATGTACGATGTTTTGAATTAAATGTGTGATAGGAAAAGATAATAAAAATTATTGGAGCTTAAAAAATGGGTATAAATGAATAAAAGATATTATAGTAATTAAATAAATATAATAAATATAAATAGAGAAAAAGAAAAAGAGAAGAGATCTGAAAATTTTGAGAAATAACCGGCAGAATTAAAGGGAGAAAGAAGAAGAAAAATAAAAAAGAAAGAGATGAGGGAAATAGAGAGTTAGAGAAAATAAGTTTAAAGATAAAAGCTAGGTTTTTAAATGTATAAATTTGTGTTTTTTAAGTTTTAAATTTTTATTTTGAGAAATATTAAGGTTTTGAAGATTTTGTTTTTGGTTTATTGATGAATTGGTTTGAATGTTATGTTTTGATTGTTATGGATGATTAGCTGTTTAGTTGATTTTGAAAGATTTTAGGTAAAGATAATGATTTTAAGTTATAATTCATGTAAATAGTGAATTTTAAATTAGAAATCAGGAGATAACAGTGAGTTTTCTATGAAAATTACAATATAGGTAATTTCTAAACTTTGAAAAAATTACAAATTGATCCCTGGAGCATATTTCAAGATTTTGGATAGAATAAAAAATGAATATGGACAGAATTCCAATATAGTTATGAATTTTTAACACTAAATTTGGTCCTTTCATTTAACAAAAATTACAATTTGACCTTAAAAATTAGAAAAAAATTCCATAATAGTCCCCAGAGCATAATTAAAGATTCTGGACAGAAATGAGGATGGATTATGGACATAATTCCATTATAGTCATGAATTTATGATATTTTTAGTTTGGTCCTCTAATTTGACGAAGTTACAACTGACTCTTAAAAATATGATAAATTTTATATTGATCCTTAGCTATAATATTAGCTTTTGCAGATTGGTTTGATGAATAAATGAGGATTATTTAATGAATTATTATCAATTTTATTATTTGTTTTATTATGAAATAAATTTCAAAAAAATTGTTTAATTTTGGGTTTTTAGAAAAAAAGTATTAATTTAGTTTAAAAATATATAGGGTTATGCAATAGACTCTTAGTTAAGTGTATTAAATAAGTTATATTTCTTTTGAGTTATTTTTTAATGTTTTTTTTTTGTATTTAGATAATTATGATATCTTATTGGCGAGATATTAATAGGATTTCTTTTGGTATCTGCTTTCGAGTTATGTTTGCTTTCGAGTCAAGTGACTAAATGATTTTTCATATGCATGAGAAATATTACAAATATTTGAGTTGTTAATATGAATTGGATCATGCTTCTTGTTAATATATATATATATACATTGATTATTATCTTTATTATGATAAAGCATGATCAATTGTTGAATATGAATTCTTGATATGAACCAAAATATATTTTAAATTGGCTTCTGAATTGATAGCTCTTTATTTGATTGATGTCATGAGTTGAGATCTAAGATATGAATATGTATGTTTGATTATGATTATAAACCTATAATATGCAATTTAGAATTTCTATGCTAACAAGGTAGTGCTAGTCTTTGTACACATTGTATCCAAATCCTAGTTTGTTGGGGGAACCTGTGTGAATTGATCATCCCATAGGACGAAACCTCATACTCATTACATTTTGATTTTCTGACAAACATTATCTTATGATATTCTTGTTATGGTCTAATTGAGAAACCTTCTTATAAAAACCTAAAGCCATAATTGTATATATATTCTCATTATTGTATTACCTTATATGTGTATATTGAACGTCATCTGTTTATTAAGTTGTTGAACTCAACCTCTTGTTATTTATCTTTTTAGACTTATAGGTTATTAGCGGGTCATTTTTTGTTGAACTTTCAGAATTTTTTTTTTGTTGAAATAAATATTTTTTTTATGTTTAGATAGCGCTCTATAATTATAAATTTATATTAACTCTTGTATTACGACAATCAAATTATTATAAAGTTATTTTTATTATTAGTATTGCGTTGAATTCTGATTGAGTTATTTAAAGAATAAGTTTGTATATAAATTTAAATTCATATAGATATTAAACTTTTTAAAAAAATCTTATTTATATGCTGGTTATGAATATGCGAGAAAATGATTGAAATGAAACATGCAATTGTAATGTTGATACTTTTGTCAGAGTTCCCTGTGTAACCAATACAAAAACAGAAACATGTCTCCAATAAAGTAACAGAGGTGTCCACATTTTACATGATTGTTTAATGTCAGGACAACCCAACATTAGAGTCATACTAATCCAGACAATTTACTATTCGTATAACAAGGTTTTGAGTTTACGAGAAAGTATAGCATTGATAAACTTGAAGGTGCATCAAGAATGAATCCTCCCTTGAGAAATGACCAGCATCCATTCTTGGCAAAACAGTCCCCACACAATCATATGTGGAATTATTATCTGCCATTAGGCTTGCAGTTACTAGAGTTGAATCTGCACCATGTATCTTGACCCAAACTGCCTTGCACCGAAATTGCACACACCTCAGGGAGCATCCCACAATACAGAACTCAAAAAATGATGTTTGGAAACAATTTTCCTGATAGCATATACAGTTCACAGCATCAATGTTTGCATAATGGCATGACGTGTGAAGCTTGGCCCTTGATGAGTATATTCAGAAAATGCAATCAAGGAATGATCACTCAACTGGAAAACCAATAACTGATGCCTTGAGTGGGATGGTGCAGTATCAAAGCTGACGTATGAAAACCATCTGAAAAACCACCAATTCTGAGCTGGGTAGGTGGAGCTTGATCTTTGAATATCCCTCCATTATACAGTGGATTTTTGGATATTTCTTCAACACTAATCTTTGCTGAATGTTCATTTTATGATCATATCTGGCTTAGAATCGAGTCCCTAATAGCGTACGTGGGGTGGATATTAATAATTCCATTATCATCTGACTTTCCTGATCCTTGCCTAATCTAGAATCTCCTTTGACTTGATAGGAGCTTGGGCACATGTATAAGTGTTCAATGATCATCAATATAAAGTAAGTTTTCCAATTTAAATCTAATGTAACCAAACACTATCTCAAACATACCAAACACATAAAGAAAAAAAAAAGTTTTCCTTCTCCAATATCTAAATTATTGAGAAGACCACACAAAAAAAAAAAAAGTAATTCGAAGCACAGGGAGAAAATGGCGCTCGTTCCAAACTGGATCCGGATTAGCTTTGGCTAGTGTGAAGTATTCCTTCAGGATTCATTAGAGCCATAATTTGCAACTTTTTTTTAATTATTTTGTGTGTACACCTAATTAGTTTATTCACAAAAGAATTTTCTCATAGCCTTCGCTACTTTTTGAACCCAATTTATTACAGGTGAATAAAACTTACAACTCGTCATCTACTAATGCCGCAGCCTTTGGTTCAATTATGCCGTTGACATGGAGTCCAATTGTCCAAGCAATGGCGGACTTTATTGCATAACTTATACCTCTCTTTGTAAATCGGGAAAAAAAAAATTTCTGATCTTCCAAACAAAATTACT
Organism: Populus euphratica; assembly: GCF_000495115.2. Taxonomy (NCBI): domain Eukaryota; kingdom Viridiplantae; phylum Streptophyta; class Magnoliopsida; order Malpighiales; family Salicaceae; genus Populus; species Populus euphratica. The sequence continues at coordinate 1,891,553 of NW_011499847.1, read as the reverse complement.
TGTATACTTGTCTGCTTTGAAGACAAGCGAATCAAATAACAGCATTGGCAGATTGCAAATCAGACCATGTAGTAATATTTCCAATTTGCTTTTTGCTAAAAAAAAAAAAAGGATCGATCCTCTGATGATGAGTTAAGGGATGTCACTGGGCAGAAGCCCTTCAATCCCACCATTTTTTATTTATTTTTAATCTCGGAGTTCCTCGTGAAGTTCATATCACTGTAGGTTGGATGCTGAAGCCAATTTCTTTGATCTTCTGCTCATGTAAATCTTGGTATAAATCTTCTTGGTTCTGATTCCCAATAGAACATCCAAACCAAACCCAATGACACAGGCAACGGCCATGATAATGAACACAAGTCTATAACAATGGGCACCAACACAAGTGTTGCCACCTCCTGGTGTTGGGGTAGCTTCTGCGTCGTATAAAAATCCGGCAAGCAGACCAGAAAAGAGGAAGGAACCAAGAGGAAGGTTGAGGATTAAGATGTTGTAAATTAGACCAAAGTACTTGAGACCAAATAGTTCAGAGGCAGTTGGGACTGAGACAGCTAAACGAACTCCGTAGCAGACGCCAACAACAATTGAACCAATGTATAAGGATCCAGGCAAAGCCACAGCCATGAGGATGTAGCCAACAGCCATTAAAATCTGAGATGCTGCATTCCAAAGAGGCCTTGGGGTTCCCGCTTTCCTGCAAGAATTAAAATGAGAAAAGATCAGGATGTCTCTGTTAAAACATAAAAGACCTTATTTAGACAAGGGCTAACATCCATTCATTCAACCATCTTTTCTCTGATGAAAGCTGCACCACTGAAATCTCAACTCAATGGTATAAAATTTAACTATCTCTCTTGACACAGATTCAACATATACAGTTAAAGGTCTCTCTTTATTCGATAGGACGCTGAACAGCCCCGGATATAAAACCAAACTCAACTGTGACGATCGCGACATCGACACCATCCAAGAAGTCAAGAATTGGACCCAACATTAAGAGAAGGGATATTGCTTAAAGCAAATTTATTGGGAACTGAGGCAAGTGGGGTTGGTCCAACCAGCAGCCATGTGAGATTCAGAAATGACTAGCCTAAACTTTGGTTCAATTTCACAACGTGATTTCAAATCGGGAACTGATTTTGGATCAATTAATCAAAACTCTCAAAAAAGAAGTAAGCGATGGCAAGAAATGGTAACCCATAGATCCAAAGCAAGGACAGAAGTCAACTAAAAACACCAGGAACAGCAAATCCTAATTAATTAAGCTAATAAAGAAACAAATCAAGATTAAACAGAGAATCAAGAAACTTACTTGATGTAGTACTCAGACACAGTACCAGAAATAATCCTTCCAAAGAATCCCCATATACTTGTCATGGAAACAAAGAGAGATACATCAGCATATCCAAGAGCCAAACCAATCTGTCCCATATTATTCATCACAGCCAAACCTGTGCCAACCCCACAAAGGAAAGACAGAAACAGAATCCAAAAATCAACAGTCGACATTGCCTCAAAAATTGTATGATCCTCTCCAATAACCGGCCTCCTCTTCACCACCTCCACTGCCTTCTCCTCCTCTACAGCTCTTGTTCGCTCCACCACTGCTTTTGCAGCCTCCTCCGCCGGCTTTTCTTGAATCTTCTCCTGGGTTTTATCTTCTCTCAATAAAGGTTCTTGAACTTGTCTTTCAACATCCTCTTGGTTCTTGAACCGGTTCAGATTCCAGCTATTAATAAAAACATGAGCTGGAGCTGCTAATGGAGAAACTAAAAGAACTAGTAATATAAGTGAAAACACCGATGAAAGAACATGGCTAGGATTTGGAATAAAACTGTATGCCAACAAGTAAACAGCAACAATAACAGCAACAACGTTGAATAAATTGAAGTATTTGCTTTCTTCCTTTTCTTCCTCTATAGTGGCGGCGGGTGGGGTTTCGCGGAGGAAGACGATGGCGGTGAGGCAGACAGCGAAGGGGATGAGTGCAAGCATGATAAGGAACTTTGCAGGGTCATCCGCAAATAGAGCTGCGCATAGGTCGGTGAATATGGCGGTGCTTAGACCTACATAACCCTTCAAGATTCCAGAGACAGGGCCGCGGTTGCGGCGGAAGTTGCGGATGCAGGTTACTAATACCGCCGTGTTCATCCATGTGGTGCTGTTGCCTCCTAGACATAGGAATATGCACATCTGCATTCAACATTGGAAAAATAGTTACTCGATACGCTCATCACAACACTAATGCACATGATCCCATTAGACTGAAAGTAATTATATAATCAATGCCATAACTAAAGCACCAAATCCCATCAGATGATGAAGGGTTCTAAATTGCACTATTTGATAAGTAGGGATTAAGGGTGATGTGAAATTTTACCTGCCAGTAAGAGAGGGGTTGAATTCTCCTACTAACAACAAGCCATTGAGTACCATAACCAATAAGGCCTTCAATTGAACCAATAAGAAGAATAACTGGAGTGGGCAAACGATCAGAAGCAAGACCAGCAAGCAAACCAAAGGCCTTGCCAACATCTTTAGCAACAGACAAATTGTTGAGTTCAAGTTGGGTCAAATTCATAAGTGTTTTAAGTGCATCGGAATAGTTTGAGAAGGTGTAATTGTTGCCTGAAATAGCTTGGACCCAAACAGCAGTTACAAAGCCTAGCCATTTTGTAGCTTTGAAAGAAGTTGACGAGGTTTGAAGATAACCCATCAATCTAATCTATTTACCGGTCTTTACCAAGAAAAAAAGAGTGCTTTGCTTTCAAGCTCGGACACAAAGGGATATATATACATATACGCACACACTTCTCCTCCTCCTTTTCAAGTGACTGTAGTTCTTACAGGGACACGTACGGTGCAACTTGTTCTAATGTGTGGCATCATGGAAGGCTGTCTCGTGGTTAGAGCATCTCCAATGAGCTACTAAATAATAGTAAAAAAAAATTAAGTAGAAAATTAAACAAAATATTAAAATAATTTTTCTTTCTCTATTTTTATATATTTTTCAAAAAAACCAAAATTAATTAAAAAAAATCATTAAAAAAAAGTCAATTAAATTTAGCCACGTGAAAATACAAATAACGTCAAAATCATTAACAAAATAAAATATTTATTTATTTCATTCTAATAGAATTGATTTTTCAAATAGCATTTTTTTATTAAAATATACAAATAAAAAAAGTTATATTTATATTATTTTATCAATTTATTTTTTTAAAATAATATCTTCCATTGAAAATGCTTTTGGTGTGAAAACTATCATAGTCTTTATGTGGTGTGATTGAAATAATTATTTTTTATTTTTAAAATTTATATTTAATATTAAAAGATAAAAACATTCTAAATATATTTTAAAAATAATTTTAAATAAAAAAAATCAAACTTTAAACAAACAAGCGGCTGGCCGCGCGTTGCTAAACAGAATAATTTTAAATAAAAAAAATCAAACTTTTAACAAACAAGCGGCAGGCCGCGCGTTGCTAAACAGGATCATATGTATTTTTTAAAACCGTTTGGATATTCAAATTTCGTCTCTTCCCTGGTTGAATCTTGGATAATTCCTACACGCTTTTGGCTGCGCGTGATTTTGGGGCGTGTACACCTAAATATACGTTTTGCTTGGGTTTTATTGGTTAATGAATGCGGGCGGCTATAATTTGGAGTTTTGCGAGGAAACATCTCTGTTCTTTGAATTCCAACGTTTAGCCTTAGCGTGTCCTGATAATCGTTGACAGAGGTTAGGTTTTTTTTTTTTTTAATGTGGATTTTCTCGAGGGATGGCATGCTGACGGTATACTATTTTAAGATAAAAACTCTTGCACTTCGGCAAAGCCCAAGCGCTGGGTGCCTCGAAGCGCCTACCGCTCGGACTCCCCTGACATAATGCAGGGGATTCCCATCCACAGTAAAGGGGCCTTCGCCCCTAGTCTCGCCCAACAATGTCAGACCGAATTCTACACGTTAATTGGCACACAAAATAAACCTAACGCCTTTAGCCTCCATTCTATTTTATTTTTGTTTTTGTTTTTGTTTAATTTGGATTGTTTAACACGCTCCTCATCATCATCCTTGCCTAGATTTAGAAGTATTAAAATGAAGTTAAGATTCTGATTTTAAGTTAGGTTTGTATATTAATTTCATTTCATATTTTGTATAGTCCTGACAAAAAAAAATGGCGTTGTATGATTTAATGGGCCTCTCGTGTATTTTAATTTTATTCGAAAAAAACATATGGTTTTGCCACTAATATATGTGCGTCGCCTCTTCGTTGTTCTTCATGCGGGAGGCCTGACTGCCTAATAAATTCCAGTTCAATACAGCTAGGATTTGGTTTTTTTTTTTTTTGTTAATTGGCAATTAGTGCATTCTTGATATTTTAGTTTTTTTAAGTGCTTCCTATGGTTTTTATTTATTTATTTTGGGAACACTGTTTATCATCGTGTATATTTTTTTAATCACCAGAACATGCTCTTACTTTTTATAATGATTGTTCATGCATCTTGAGAGGTGTTTCTTCTTGAATTCCTTAATCACTAAGCTAAACCAAATAATTTATGCAATTAGCTTTTAGCTAAAGCTCGAGGAAAGGTAATCGTTTCACATAACTCTCGGGAGATTGACGTAATCTTCTCGGAAACTTTTTCTTCCTTCGGAGTTATTCAATTTTGGTGAAAAAACGTACTGCCCTCCAGCCTAGATAGGCAGCGAGTTAAGTGGACTGAAAACTACGCTAGCCCTCGGGAGCAAGGACTCCCTTTCCATCTTGGGAATCATTGAAACCACTGGATTTATATTCTAAGCTTATCAAAAATACAAATGCGTATCGAAAACAGAAACTGTACTCCTTTTTTTATGATAAGAATATTTTCACGTGTGTCAAGATTATTTTATTTTTTCAGATCTTATGCAATTAATTACCTACACCCATTTTCATCATACAAAGTTAATTTCTTATAGGATCATTTGATTTACTCGTTAAAAGTACCCGGTGGAAGATGCTCAGATCACTTATACCCTTTTGAGAGTTTAATTGTGGTTAGTTTCACTAGTTAAATGAGGTGAACTTTAATTTTAAGAGTAATTGTTGGATAATTAATAGAGAACTACTCATGCAAAACACCATATGATAAACCTTATAATTCTAGCTTTTCGCTTCGGAGATTTTCATGAATAATCGTGGGATGATTGGGACACATACATTTGAAACCTCGATACATTCAATAGAAGAAAAAAAAGGAACAAATTGGCAGAAGTTTCCCAAGAAGTGAGATTTTCAACCGGGAAAGACAAGTACTTTTCTGGGAAATAAAATTAGAAAAATTAAAATTCCTTGTGTAAATCCCGAATGGATCAATTTTGGCGTGATTTAGTCGACAAGCAATCTCGTCGTGAAAATCCTCCCCCGACCAGTCACACAAGCGACGGCTCGTTTTGTGGGCGTGATGTTGCAAACGCGTGGGTAGAAAATCTTATCCCCTGGAAACTTGGACATTCTCTCACAGTCCGTACAACTGGCAATCAGCAGATTACTGTATTAATTCGTTGGATTAAATTTTATAACATTGATTTTAGAAAGAATATTGGGACAAGACAATCGTGAGGATTTTAATCCATGGTTCTTCATAAGATCCAAATTCAGAATTATAATTTGAGAAACAAACTTTTTACTATTTTTCCGAGTGAAAACTGGGATTTTATCCAGCCATTTATGAACTCAAGACCATTACTTGTGAAAATGGAGATTTCAGGCGAACATTCTCAAGCAATATTTACTCGCTACGAAACAGGGCTAATTTATCAAGAGAATGTGATGCCGTGTTGGTCTCTCTACTGGTACGAAACGTACAGATATGGTTTTGTTAATGTTTTAACAGGGATAGCTGCCCTCCAGTTTCAAGCCGAGTTGAAGGTGAAAGAGAGAATATTCTCCAAAAAAAAAAAAAAACTAGGCCAGATAAGAGAGTAGACTGATCACGTTTGTAGGCATGGCTGAACTTTTGCCTTATTAGACGTCTTGTTTTCTTGTTAATTACAAGTTGACCTTCAATATTGTCATTCCTCTAAAATAAATATAAAAAAAAACTATATACTATCCCCCAATTTTTTCTGATAAAATCGAAACAGAGTTGAAGATTTATATCTGAAGGGATAATTGGTGGAAGGAATTCAAATAAAGTATATATTGGACAAAATTAAGAGGTTTCACCATGTGGGATCTTGTGCTCAGAAGCCAAGGCTTAAATGACAGGTAGCTAGTGTTTAACAAGAAGCTACTTTCACCAGTAAAATCTACAACCCACGGTGAAGAACAAAGTGAGGTAATTTGGAAAGGGTGGTTAACTCTTCAGGTTTAAAGTTTATTTTATAATAATTATAAAATTTATAAAAATTAATTAAAATATACATAAACTAATCTAAATACTCATATTAATAAAAAAAAAACAAAACGCGTAAACATTCTAAACTAGCATCATGTTCAACAGAAAGTCTCCTCCTAATAAGACATTTTTTTTTTTTAAAGTTTGATGGTGTTATTTTTTAAAATATTTTTTATTTAAAAATATATTAAAATAATATTATTTTATCTTTTAAAATCATTATTAGTATTATATTAAAACAATCCAAATACATGTAAAAAATAATTCACGAATTAATTTAAAGCAGATGGGTCCCTTCAAAACTCACTGATTTTCAATATTGTTTGAAATAAGAAGTGTGATGAGCATCGATCAAGGCACACGGATCCACCAGAAAACCACTCGACATAGAAATGACAATTTCTTTAATCTCTGTCTATTACAATGACATCTTGCTCATCAAAAATCTTGATTAGATGATTACGAGTGGAATGTACGTACGGTGCTCTTTATACATGTTACTGTTACAGCCTGCTTTGGTAAACAGAGACAAACTTGTCTTCATCCCTTCTTTGGCAATCCATGCACCTTGCAGCCCTGTGGGGAAATTACGAACAAGAAATTCTCGGAAAGAACATGTTCATTCATCCCTAAAGTCACTGTTAGAATTTTTTTGTCCTATATGTTGTCATGTCATGAAACCACACCATTCAGTCGTGTTAGGTTTGCAGAATAATATATTTTAAATATGGTTCTGGTCATTGATAGAAAGTTCATCATCTAATTTTCTTGTTTGAATGGCAATGCAAGATTTTTTGCCCCACAAGATCTTGACTATTTGATGGAAAAGAAACCATTTGATGTAAAATGCATGGGATGCCAATTGCCAAGTGAATATTTTTGTGCTAGAGAAGGCATGGCCCTGGCTGCCTCAGGCCTTTCTTCAGTTATGGCTTCTAAACTTTTCAATATCTTGAAAAATCCTCTTTAAACTAGTCTTGCTTGTATTGATGCAAAGAAAGGGACACGCAGTATTGAAGATAGAATTTTCAGAGCTTAGAGATAATATTCCTTTCACATGCTAGTGATGATAAAGCACTCTGAAGGGTGAATCATTACCCCTGTGCAATTTGCAGACGGCCTGCCTCTATTCTTGGCTGGCTGCTTATCAGCTGGAGTTGAAATAGTAATCTGAAATGGAAGCCTATCAGATTGATCTGTAAACCCTGTTTCTCCGGATAATCGATAGCTTCATCATTAAATACAGGTGGGGAGATACCTCGCCACCTTACACATATAACATTGCTAACCAAGGCCATATATGTAACATTTATGTTTGAAAACAATTTTAAAAAACCATTGAAGTTCATATTGTGTTTGTGAGTGATGCTCATTACTAGCTACTCTAAAAAGCCATGTAGCATATTCATATTACTACATCATATTGTGTGTTCTTGCCAGCGTAAATCACGGATTTAATTGGGAACGTGGTGATCCTTGAGTCAGCAATCACATAAAAAGTCTCACGTTTTTCCAATTAAAAAATTCTATCAGCTTTTAAAAATTCTGTTAAGTTGAATATGTGATCCACATACGATTTTTTTTTTTTTTTGAAGAACACAACATCCTCCTCCTCCTCCTCCTAAGATAATGAATCTTAAAACAGTGGTTCTTACTCAAGTCTGAGGAGCATCGTCATCCTTGATTGTCAGATGTAGGAATGCGGTATTTGCAATCTAACGCAGGAGTCAATTAGAGATTTTTTGTCTTGCTCGGCTTGCTCAATCTTACGAACAATCTAACTAATGGAAACTGTTTGAATTCGGCACCATATGAAGGCGTGGACCTAATTTTTCTACCGTGTCTCTGCCTTCAAATAATTAATAACCCCAACCCCTTCAAAGGAACACATCGATCCAAATGGCATTTATCAAATAACTTTCTTTTGTTTGTGGGTTGATAATGTCTCCTGTAGTCTAATGGTCTGAATTGGTGGTTTGGTACGTAGCTATATTTTATCATAAATATTGGTTGATGAAAAACAATCTTTCTTATAAATGTTCCAACGTGAATGGATTCTAGAAAGAACTTGTTTTTAATAAGAAAAAACTAATTTGAAGATATCTTATATTATTTCTATGCTAAAAGATGAAAGAAAGTCTCGGAAAAGAAATGATAAAAGAAGAAGAAGAAGCAAAATACATGTGTTTGGTCTCTCCCTGGAGACTGTACCCAGCTATCCAAGAGATATTGCTTTGACAGGAGCTACAATACAATGGCACATGTTTTTCCCATGGAAGCAAGTTCCTTTTAACGTTTTCTCGGTGAATCTTTCAAATCGAATTTTATTTAGATTTTCATGTCGATCGATGACCCACAGTGTCCTTAGACATGCATGTGGATATAGAAGGTGATGTAATTATCACAGATTGGTCGCTCCTCTTCTCCTTTCCCGGTTAAACGCGTGAGTGATGAGATGATAGCTAATTTCATTTTTATTTCTTTTCGTGCTTTTTTTTATAAAAAAAATTGTCTTGGATTTAAATTTAAATTTTATTTTTTCCAATTCATTCCTTAGTTTTTATTTTTTATTTTTTAAAATTTATTTCTCTATTTCCTTTATACCTCCTATTGAAATTTTTTTGCTATCCTCTCATTTATTTTTTATTTTTTTAAAGTTATTTCTCTATTTCCTTTATACCTCCGATTGAAATTTTCTTTAACGCCTCTCATTTATTTTTTATTTTTATTTTTATTTTTATTTTTTCTAATTATATATTTTTTTTGTTTTAATTGATTTTTTTCTGTTTTACTTTTTAGTATTTGATTGGTTATAAATTATGTTTTATGAATTTTTTATTTATAATGCTCATGATAGAATGATTTGGATCATAAGTTTGAAAAAATTACGTTAATCAATATCATTTTTTTATTTTCTTCCAATATTATTGTTTTGTATTATTTTTTAAATATTTATTTTGTATTTATCTTTAATTTTTTTTATCTCAATTTATTCCAATCTCACGATTTACATTATGAGTTTTGTAGATTTTTTTAATGGATTTTTTTAAAAAAATTTATTTAATTTTGTAGGATATCATTATGATTTATCTATAATTTTTTTTATTCTATACAAATGGACCTTATTTTTAAAAAAGAATAATTTTTTTGATATATTCAACTTTGCATAATATTTTTTTTCTTTTATTTTATTAACCAGTTTTATGTGAGTTTTTTATTATCTTTTATTGATTTTAATAAATTAATTTAACACAAAAAATTGAGTAAATATTTTATTTGACGGGATCAAATATCTTGATATACATCTATTTTCTATTTTTTTAGTTATTGTGATTTTTTTTATTTAATATACACATAATTTTTTTGATTTACACTTTAAATTTTTTGATATAAAAAACATATTAAAATAATTTATTTTGCTTAATTAAAAAAAATTATGACCCATGGCTAATCACATGACTTTTATATATATATATATATGATGCAATGCCCACGAGATGCTGCGGGCTTGTGGCATACTTGTATGCTGTCGCAGGTTTGTAAAAAAAATAAAAATATATATATAAAGAAAAATTGTTGCAATCCACAATGCTTTCAAGAAAAAAATTATAAAGCTAAATTCTTAATCAGCTTAATATTTAAAAAATAAAATGAATTAGAAAATTTTTAAAAAAAAATCATAACAAAAAAAATCATATAAAAAAATATTGTAGCAACACACAGTATTTTTTAAAAAAACTATGAAGTTAAATTCTCAACCAGCTCAATATGAAAAATTAAAATCAATAAAAATGAAAGAAAAAAAATCATGTAGGGAAACACTGTAGCATCTATAGTGTTTTACGAAGAAATCTACAGTTGTAATTCTCAATCGACTCAATATTAAAAATAATAAAATCGATAAAGATAATTTTAAAAAAATCATGTGAAAAAACACTGTAGCAATCCAGAATGTTTTTTAAAAAAGTTGAAAAACACTGTAGCAATCCACAATGTTTTTTAAAAAAGTTCAATTCTCAATCAACTCAATATAAAAAAAAATGGACAAAGATAATTTAAAAAAAAAATCATGTGAGAAAATATTGTAGTAATCCACGGCGTTTTAAAGAAAAAACTACAAAGCTAAATTCTCAACTAGCTTCATATTAAAAAAATAAAATCAACAAAAATAATTCTTAAAAAAACACAAAACACAAATAAAAAAAGACAATTTTGGGAAAAAAAAGCAAAAAAATGAAAAAAATATAAAAATACATGAAAAAATTTAAAGCTAAATTCTCAACAAGCTCAATATTAAAAAAAATAATTTGACAAAGATAATTTTGAAAAAAAATATTTAAGAAAATACTGTAATAAGATAAAAATTATATGAAAAAATATTGTAATAATTCATAGTATTTTAAAGAAAAAACTATGAAATAAAATTTTCAACCAATTCGACATAAAAAAATAAAATAGACAAAGATTATTTTAAAAAAAAAATTCACATAAAATCGACAAAGATTATTTTAAAAAAAAATTCACAAAAAAAACATACAGGAAAATATTATAATAATCCATAAAAAAAAAAACATACAGGAAAATATTATAATAATCAATATGTTTTTTTTTTAAAATTTACAGAACTAAATTTTTAATTACTTTAATATTAAAAAATAATAAAGATAATTTTAAAAAAGAAAAAAAAAAAGATAATCTTGTAAAAAAAAGAAAAAAAAACATTTAAAACCCAAAAAAATGAAAAAAATAATAAACAAAAAAATATATGTATAGCATAGGAAAAGCTACAACACTATTTCCTGGCCTGTGTGTGTCTATATATATATATATATATAGAGAGAGAGAGAGAGAGAGAGAGAGAGAGAGAGAGAGAGAGAGAGAGAGAGAGAGAGAGAGAGAGAGAGAGAGAGAGAGAGAGAGAGAGAGAGAGAGAGAGAGAGAGAGAGAGAGAGAGAGAGAGAGACCTTGCCAAAATTTCAAGAGGTTGGGTTCGTGTTTCTCCGTTTCTCAACACAATTAGACATCAAAACATGGGGAGCAGTCCCAATTAAAACATTACAAAACCCAACTCAAACCAGCACTGTACAGCCCAAATCTCTCAAGAATTTGGTTTTTCTTTGGGTTAATCTTGTTGGGATTAACAAACAGGCAACAGTGGCCTGTCAAGTGACATTGCCCGCCTTGACCGTAATCTCCACCCCATGTCATGCCAAGATGCCATCCTTTAAGAACCAACAACGTTGTTCTCGTTGTTCCAACATCTTGCAAAGGAAAAAATAATTGATAAAAAACAGTATCAGTTCTTAGCAATCACTGCTTTGATTTTTCGGGACACTCTTCAGCTTCTAGACCCGAAATAATCCCTCTCAGGCAATCGAGGTGGGATCTTTTTATGCTGTGACCCATGAAGGAGAATCAAGTAAATCAATGAGATATTAAGCAAAATCAAAACAATGGTTAGAGTTTTTCCAGCATGTGTGTTTCAACCTAAGTGCCTTCTTCTCTTCACTGTCCTGGTTATTTTTCTCATCTTTGCTTTTACCAATCCTAAGCAGGTACCTCTCTTTGTCAAAGTTTGTTCTTTTTTCTCAACTTTAGTTTTTCTCAGAATAATTTGGATCCAGACTTGCGGGTTTTGCTTTATTTTTTGTGATTTGGGTTTGGTTGTTGAGTTTGATCTTTATTGTTTTGTTAGTGGTTGTTGTGAATTCATTGAAAATTGAGTGGATTAGTTTTGGATAAGGGCAGCAGTTACGTGTTATTGTGGTTCTGCTTTTGCATTGTATATCAAAGGTTCTCAGATGTTAGCTTCTTGTTTGAGCCCTCAGTTTCCCGTGGCCAAGTTTTTACGTAAATTGGTGGGTTAGCCTAAGCGTGTCACTGTATTTTATGAATCTTTATCAATGATCCACAGTCTCCAATTAGCAGTTATGATGACAAGCCGGATCGATATTGTTAGTTACTTGTCATGCTAAATTTTTTCCTCCCTTTTGGTTCACTGCTGGTTTATTTGTTTAATATTTCTTTCAGTTTCAAAAATGCTGCATTGCTTCTTGTTTTGTGTTTATGAAGTGCTAAGTTACTGTTTTTATTTCATTGCTTAGGTTGAAGTGAAGGAAGAAGAACACGACTATGAGATAACACATAGAGTATACTTGGATATTGATATTGATGGGCAACGTCAGGGTACAGATCTTTTATCTGCACGATTGAAGAACTTGTAATAAGAACTAATATTTTGGAAAATCTCCCCTCTTCTTTTCCTTAAGAAGCATCAGAATGAAAAAGCAATTTTCTAATGTACGCTTATTCTAGTGGTGGTTGTGTATCAGATTGATGTCCCATAAGTTGGTTTCCTTTTTATCACTTATTAATTTTGATTACATGTCTGGATTTCTGCAGGTAGAATTGTTATTGGATTATATGGCGAGGTTGTACCAAAAACTGTAGGTATGTTTTTGATAAACCGCACATGTGATGGACAATCTACCTTCAATTTGCGAAATCCAAACTCAGAGATAATCAGCATTCCCATGATGAACTATATTAGTTTAGTACATTTATATTTTAGATGGTTGAATAGTTGATGTAACCTTTAAACTTCTTGTGAAACTTCCTTCAGTCTCCACAAACAACCAAGGTGTTTCTCCTTTTCTTGCTTGCTTGAAAAATGGAAAAAACAATGTCATAGTTGCAGTTGCTTATTTAAAAGCTCTGGATAACTTAGTTAACATCTCCTAGATCTTGTTCATGTATATAGGATCATCCAGACAGTATATGCTTTTCTAGAGGCTCATTCGCTTCTACTCTCTATTGTCTCATATATTATATTTCCATTTGTTCACTCTTTCTTTATGTTCTTGGCATTATGAATTAAGTAATTGTAATTCAAGATAATCATTTTCTAGCATTGATCACAATTTTGATTGTTCTGTGACTGTTGTGTCTGATATTCTTGGTTCGCTTTTGTGTCTGATATTCTTGGTTCACTTTTCAAAGAAGTATATACTGGAACTGAGTTTACCCTTGAACCAGTCTAGACAAGTATAAATCTGGATAGACAAGTATAAATCTAGACATAGTCCATGTCATTCAAGCTGTGCTAGGTTTAACAAGCAACTTAAACCAAAGGGAAGAAATTTTACTTTATCACGATTCCTTTGGAAAGCCAGACTGTCCCTTTGAAACTGACCTTCATTTGTTAAACCCATTGCAAAAATGTGTCTACTAATTGATTTTTCCTTCTTTTCCAGAAAATTTCAGGGCTTTATGCACAGGTATTTTCCGCTGTTATCTTTTAATTAATTTCTCATGCTATGAATCCTTTTGCTTCCACTGTCAGTGATGGTAGCCATTTCTATAATTTATGTATTGATATAATTATTTCTATTCCTTTGCAGGGACAAAGCATAAGGGTGCAAGTGGGAAAGCCCTCCATTATAAGGGAATACCTTTTCACCGTATAATATCTGGCTTCATGATTCAAGGCGGTGACGTGGTTTATGGTGATGGGAGGGGAAGTGATTCTATATATGGCAGTGTTTTTCCTGATGAAAATTTTAAGATAAAACATTCACATGCAGGTGATTCAATTCATATCATTATGCTGATTGCTCTTTATGGCCACCAGTCATGAATATAAATGGTTGAAGCTGCAAGTTATTTTGAGTTTGAAGGCTTCTCAATACTATCATCATTTCTCTCACTTTGTTTGTTCCATTTCTGCAGGAGTTGTTTCCATGGTGAATTCAGGACCAAATTCCAATGGTTCTCAGTTTTTCATCACCACCATCAAGGCTAGCTGGTAAGTTATTGTGAAATATAGATAATATAAGGAGCAGACCTGGTCAAAATTGCTGGTCTCTGGCAACATAGCAAGACCTGTGTCTGACCATGCCTTATCTATCTGTTTTAGATCATTTAGTTCTGAAGCATTTCAAGCTATGGGATAGGTTCTCTTTACCACCCACAGCAAATCTGTCTCTGAATGAAGCTAGTTGCTTCCGCACTAATGCTGTTTTATCACTCTGGTTTAGCTAGTTCTCCGAGGATTTACCATTGACAAAGTAATTGTGCAGAAAGTCTGCATAATGATGATGATGCATGAAACTAAATCTATGCTAGACTGATCTCTGGATGCACGTGTCAACTTATGCAGGTTGGATGGAGAGCATGTTGTTTTTGGAAAGGTTATCCAAGGAATGGATACGGTTTATGCAATTGAAGGGGGAGCAGGAACTTACAGTGGAAAACCCAGAAAGAAAGTAATTATTGCTGACTCAGGAGAGATACCTAAGGACAAGTGGGATGAGGAAAGATGAAGCTCCGTTAACACCAGCAAGTTTTTGTACTCTTGAATTTGCTAATCTGTGATTAGATAATTGTTTAGTTACATGTATATTGAGCTACCGCCTGTCATGTTTTGGATCCAGAGTCTTATGCTTTACTGGATATATTTCATCACTCTGTTGTATTCGATAACTGTTATTAATAGAATCATTTCATTTTCTTAGCAACTATATTGATCTGTTCTCATCTCCTTTTCACTTCCAGCTTATTAAATTCACTTCAATTTTTATTCAATTGATTACCATCTTGCAACTGTAGAGATTTGTTCTGGTGTCCTGGTGACTCCCTCAGGTTTAATTCCTTACAGTCTGACTGATGCTTTATTTGAATGCTTAGACCCTGATAAGATAAATGAAGAGAAACAGAAACCTGTTATTTCATTTTCGAACAGTGAAAATTATTCTTATTCCATCAGCTACATAAGCATGGGGACATGGCGACAAAGGAAAGCAGATCAGTGAAATATTTATATATGCAAGGACGGAGCCAATAAGTTTCTGCCTCGCATGAAGGTTAGACTTGAACATAAATAAGCACAAGGACTGACAAGCAGACATGATAAATATTCAAGGTTATCTGAAAGATCTCATGGACATTGCTGTTGCTTTCGAATTTCGTGTCTGTCTACGACTTTGTGCTTGTCATGTAGACAACTTTCTTCTTCTGTTTTAGCATGAAGGGCTTTTTGGTACCCACATTTGCCCATCGAAGGCTCTGTTTTTCCCCACGGATTATCGCCCATGACAAATTTTTATCTTCTATTTTTCTTGCAAAATTCTTTCCCGTGATGCTTCTGTGGATTCGAAGCAGAAAAGTAGCATGAACAGCAAACCCATCTACCATGAAAGCAAATCCCAAGGATAATATATGTGATTTTCGCACAAAAACAAGAAATGATGCGGTACTGGTGTAATGTGAACAGTATTACTAGACACAGCATAGTTGCCAAAAATGGACAATAAAAAATAATTATCTGGTCACCATAGCTCAATCACTTACCTCCTGACAGTTGACACATAATAGTTGCCAGAAATGGACAGTAAAAAATAACAATCTGGTCACCATAGTTTAATCACTTAGGGAATCTCCGATGAAAAAACTGCATGGTATTAAAATAACTCTTTATTCATTGATTTTAAATCTTTAAAGGGATAACCATATAGAATGTTAAAATCTTTTTTTGTTAAAATAAAGAGTTATTCATGTATATTTTTCAAGAAATGCATAAAATAGAGGGAAGATTTTAACTACTTTTTTAATCTTTAAACTTTCCTTTTTTTCTCCTTCTATATAAAATATAAAATGAGTTATTAAAATGCATTTTTATATTGAAATATCATATGAAAAAAAATTATATTATTTAAAATACTATAATAATGTGGCTCTGTCATATTGATTTGGCCATTGCAAATGCCATCACCACCTAAAAGTCATCATCCAGATTCCAGACTGAGACACTATCCACCAGTCCCGCGCGCAACGCATACAGACAGTCAACGACAAACAAAACCAAAAAGAAGGATGCTCTCTTCCCGATCGCCACCACCACCTTAACCACCGTCCAATAACACCACCGCCACCACCTCCTCCTCCTCTCTCTAATGGGTAGTAGTGAAGAATCCAATAAACCGACTTCACTTTATGATTCCTCTTCACAATCACAACCTCTGCTCTTGAAACCTCCTTCAATTGAAGAGCCAAACCAACCTGACCAGCCTGAATCTGACCCGACCCAGTACCTCCAGATCTCCTACAATTATGGTCCTAGACCTTTTAAAGACCTTCCTTTTGTAATCTTTTTTGTTTTTGTTGTTCTTTGTACTTTTGGGTTCGGTATCTTCTCTGTTTTTCACAAAAATTCTAATTACTCCAATCTATCTTCTTATAAATATGATTTGAATTCTAATTCTTGTGTAAGAAATTCGACCCTTAACGGTTTTTACGAGTCAAGATTTGATTTTTATGCTTTGAGTTCATCAGGTTCAGTTTTTGTGAAGTCTTTGATATGGACCCTTGTAGTTACTTTGATTTTGAGTGTGCCCATTTGTTTTCTTTTGCTTCTTTCGCTTAAACATTACACTAAGCAGATTGTGTATGTGTCACTTCCTTTTTTTGTTGTCATACCTATTTTCTTTAACGTGTACTGGTTTGTTGCTTGTACTGTTAGCTCTTCTTGTAGTGATGCATTCCCTTTAGTTTATAGAATTTTGGTCTTGGTTTTCGTGTTCTTGATTATTGGGATCATTGTGTGGATTTTTGTCGCTAATTGGCATAGAATTCAATTAACAGTGAAGATAATTGGGGTTGCCTCTGATGCTTTGTCTAAGAATTTGGGTTTGTTTGTGGTGATCCCGTTGTTAACACTTGGATTAGTGGTTTATTATGCGCCAATTGTGGTATTTTTAGTGTTTGCGAGATTGAATGGGAAAATTGTGCCTAAGGAATCAAATGGAGAATATAGGTGTGTTTGGAAGCAGGATAGTTGGGTGCCAGCATACTATACATTGGCAATTCTTACAATGTTGTGGTCTTTGACTATTATGGTTGAAGCTCAGGTTTATGTTATAAGTGGAACTGTTGCACAGTGGTACTTCACGAAGGAGGATGCAAAACCTAGAAGAAGTATAAGAAGTTCTCTGAGGTGATCTGTTGCTACTTATTCTTTTGTTACACTTATTACGCGAACATTGCATGTGTTTTTGGAATGTGGTTTATATTACAAACGGTTCTCTTGATTCTCATTTTTGAATTTTTAGGAGTCCTTATTGAGCCAGGCACCTGTTAGTGGTGGTTGTCAATGATTTCCATGACTTGAATGTCTTGATTGTTGATCCTGCACCTAGCTAATAGGATTATAGGACAGCTTGAAGATTTTATTTTGTTGGCCGGAATTCTGTACCTCCAACTAGATAAAGATTTCGCATTCCAATTAATCTCTATAAATTTATAATTGTTTGCACTATCCTCTTATTGTCCTCAACACTAGTATCTCAGGGCACATTTCCTAACGTGCTCAAGATGAAAGTTTGTTAGAGATTTATAATCATCATCATGACATGATTATTGTTTTGACCTTTGTGTTTAAAATTTTGCAGACATGCCTTTGGTCCCTCGTCAGGCACTGTATGTTTATCTGGACTGCTTATTTGTGTCGTTCGCTTTGTGCGTGCTGTTGTTGATAGTGCAAGACAAGAGGATGTTCCTGGGATGGTGAACCTTGTCTTGCGGTGTTGTGTCAAAGCATTACTTTCAGCAGTAGATTTTCTTAACAAGTTCACAATCAACTTTGTGGCAATAACCGGTGAAGCCTACTGCACTTCTGCAAGGATGACATATGAGCTATTAAAACGTAATTTGCTATCTGCTGTTTTTGTTGAAACTGTCTCCACTCGTTTGCTGGCTGGAATTACATTCGTACTCTCAGCAATATATGCAATTGTGGTGAGTAGTTATTCTAACCTTTTGCTCCTGTTGTATTCCAGCGTTCCTAGTTGATGGTGATTTACCATGAGTAGGTTCTGCATGTATGTCCATACCAGTAATTTACTATGTGCTTGCATGTTGAAGTTATTTTGGTGCTGAAAGAAAAGACTGACCTTTTATATCAAGATGATTTGATCTAATGGTCTAATGCAATTGTTTTTTTTTTTTTGTAATTCTGTATTTGTAAACAGGTCTGCGCTATCCTGAAAGGTGCAAGTAGTATGGGGGTTTATTCATACGTTGTAGCAGTTCTCGCATGGGCACTCCTGATTATTGTGCTGGGTTTCTTTGTTCATGTGCTGGACAATGTGATCGAGACTGTTTATGTATGCTATGCCATAGACAGGGATAAGGGAGAGGTTTACAGAACAGAGGTCCATGAGGTTTACAGTCAGCTTCCTATTAGTAGAAATCATAGGCCACCCATTGCTCCCATCGCTCCTGTTGTATAACAAAATTTCCTTGTCTAATCTTTCATGATTTTTGGTCTGTCATTTGTTGTCTGTATGATTTGATAACTGCCACCTGGCAGATTGAGCATAACTTCCATTTGCTATGAACTTTGTTTAATAAAGAGCTGGATTTTCCAGGCAAGTCAAAGATCAAAGATGTTAATATGCCCTATGACCTGGTCTTAATGTGTTGTCTTAAAGCATGTTATAGTGGCATGTTTCATTACTGGGGTGTAAACTCTTGATAAGTGTTCTCTCTGATGCTTTTAGACTGTGCATGGATCTAGTGGTTCTGAAGGCAATCGGCAGCTATGGTTTTCAACCGTGGACTTGTACCTTGCATTTGTCTGATGCTTCTAGCTTTTCTTATGTTTGTTCTGATAAACAGAGAGCACCAAATGCCTGGTGATAGTATTGTACAAGGAAAAGAACGTTCTTCAGGTCTATTTTCCCCTTATTCCTGTTCATAATGGGAAACGCTGCTCCATGTCCCTGCTTGAGTTTAAATAAATTTTTATAAAAATACATGTTAATATTTTTTTAAATTATTTTTTATATTAACATATTAAAATAATTTAAAAATATTAAAAATATATTAATTTGAAATAAATAAAAAAAAATTCAAACTTTTCCAAAAGCCTTTCTAAATGTAAAATCATACAGGCCGGAATCCAGAATTATGCTCCTCGTATGGTCACACTCACATAGGCCTCAAGTAACATATCCTTTAATTCACAAATGAACTTTGGGGTTTTTTCCTGCCTTGGCTTCTGGGGCACATAAGAGCAAGTTACGAAAAAGGAGGTGAAGAACAGTTAAGAATTTCCAGGATAAATGGTGGGAGTTTCCATAAATCCACCATGATTTGTAATCCTCTTTCACAAGTTATTCTAGACTCTAAGCAGAAAGAGTTAGGTGCAAACTATGCCTCGTCGATCCCATCTAACAGCATATTGACTAAAATCCAGCTCTGGACTTTGTCCTGGCAAAGTTCAAATTGTCTCCTATGATCCCACTAGAAATGCTGGTGGTCCTCCGAGCATGAATTCAATTAAATTTCACCTATTTTTTTTTTTTAATTTAGTCTTCTTCTCAATTAAAATTAGAATTTCGGATTTTTTTTGCAACATTGTGGATACAATTAAAAAAAGGGTTTTTCATCAAAATTATTAAAATCTGGTATGACACATAACTTTGTAATGAATTTATCAAAAAAAAAAAACATTTCAACCTAAAAATTTAAGTAATTAAATAAGATTCTAAGATATCATTTATATTATTCTCCAACAGAATTAACTTGGGCTCATTAATTTTTTTAAAAAACTAAAAAAATATTATTTTTTATTTTTTTAATACAAATTAAATAAAAATTTTAACTTAATTAACCATGTAAAACCAAGTTAATTATAAATTATTTAAAAAAAACACCTGACTTAGACCGGGGGCTGATTCCTGCATCAGCCTACGGTCGGGTTTATAACTTTTTAACGTGCCTAAACTCGTTGCTAGATATGCCATCTCTAGTCTATCGGGCCCTTATGAGTGGGCTCTTTAGCCTAACGAATTGTTTGAACTCCGACCTATCACAGGCAACATTAGGCCTTTGGGCCTACTCTGCATCCCGTCTTCTCTTAGACAAAGGCTTCAGGGAAAGTAAAGTGGAAAAACATCAACTTCGTTTTAAAGTTCTTGGGAGCAAGTAAAAAACGATAAAAAAAAAGAAGGAGGAGCTTTTCTCCCGATTTTTCTTCTCGCGCAAGCACAGCACAGAGAGTAACAACAACCATGGTTCTCGAGGTAATAAATTGGTTGAAACCCTAAAAAAATAGTCATTTGTTGTTAATCTAACAATTATCTTGTTCAACATAACAAATAATTTTGCTTTTTTTTTTTGTTTGGTTTTGGCGATGTTTAGGCGACTATGATATGCATCGACAACTCAGAATGGATGCGAAACGGCGATTACTCTCCTTCTCGCCTTCAAGCTCAAGCTGATGCTGTTAAGCTCTTATGCGGCGCTAAAACCCAAGTAATTTAATGATTTTATTTTCGGGTTTCATTTTTTTTTTGTTTGATAAATCTGGTTTTGATTTCTCTGGGATTTTTTGGGTAATTGAAGTCGAATCCAGAGAATACAGTCGGGATATTAACAATGGCCGGCAAACAAGTTCGGGTTTTGACTACTCTTACTAGTGATCTGGGCAAGATTTTGTCTTGTATGCACGGTGCGTTTATTTTATACCATGCCCCTTTATCCTTCAATTGTTATTTGAAATTATTGTGGATTTAGATTTGTTTCTTAGATTGAATTATTGGTGGGTTTTACTTTGTTTTGATAATTTAGACTTTTTATGTTATTTGGATGTTATCGAGTTCGAAATTTCTATGCACTGTGAATGGCAAAGATCACTACTTTGTAAATGTGTTTTGATAATTATGAGTCTTTTATGGTTATTGGAGATGATCTAATTCTGATTTATTTTTATTGTGATGGTAAAAGTTTAGAATTGTGTAGCTAACTTGATAGATTGCACCGATTAGAACTGTGTATAGGAGACAAAGAATAGCAAAGCATCTTTCTAAACATGAAAAACACCTTAAACCAACTCTAAAGAATGTGGGTGGTGATAATTTATCAGTTGAATTCACAAGCATTCTCTTGCATTTTTCACCAATTATTTGATATTAAAGTCTTTGTTCAATTTCATTTTTGTCTAGGACTTGAAGTGGGTGGTGAGATGAATCTATCAGCAGGAATTCAGGTTGCACAACTAGCTCTTAAGCATCGTCAAAACAAAAATCAGCAGCAAAGAATAATAGTGTTTGCCGGAAGGTAAGCTTGTTAGTTGGTTTGCTGCGATTAGCTTGTTCTTTTATGTTTATGATCTAAGTTTGTCTTATTTGCTAAATGTTTTTCCAGTCCTATCAAATATGACAAGAAAGTGTTGGAGACCATAGGGAAGAAATTAAAGAAGAACAATGTATCTCTAGATATTGTTGATTTTGGTGAAGAAGAGGATGGGAAGCCGGAGAAGTTGGAGGCTCTCTTTGCTGCTGTCAATAGCAATGACAGTAGCCATATAGTTCACATTCCTCCTGGTGGAACTGCTATTTCTGATGCTCTGATGAAGTATGATACTCTAGCTTCCTTTCTTTACTAGTTGAGGCTACAGTTATAAGTGTGCAAATTTATTATTGTTTCCTTACCAGAATGGTTCAGAATATACTGATTTGAAACGGTGATTTGTTACAATAGAGATGTTATGTGTTGTAACTGTGGATTTGATTTGGAGAACTGAAGTAAGTCACATATAATTGAAGAGCTGCTCACAATTTGTTTACTAGTGATAATAAGCAGCTGAATTGCATATGATTAGATCAGATATTTCTCATCTCATAATGATACGCAAGATATTGGACCGATCAATAATATTTTACCTCGTATACAATGTAGTTTGAGTGATATGATTTTTTTGTTCTTACGTTGGCAGCACACCTGTATTCACTGGAGATGGGGAAGGAGGAAGTGGCTTTGCTGCAGCAGCTGCAGCGGCTGCAGCTGGTGGCGGTGACTTTGATTTTGGCGTAGATCCTAATTTAGATCCAGAGCTGGCTCTTGCCCTTAGAGTTTCTATGGAAGAGGAGAGAGCTAGGCAAGAAGCTGCTGCAAAAAGGGCTGCTGATGAAGCTGCTAGACAAGAAAAAGGAGAAGAACCATCATCCAAATCACAGGATACAACAATGGTTGAGAAGGCTGCTGAAGCAACTAGCAGTGCTGCTGATCCAATGGTTGGTTTCATTTTGAAGCATACCTTTTGTACTTGTGTGTCAGTACTTTTGTTGGACAAAGCTTGCTCTATGCTTTCTGTTTTGGTGCATCTCTCTGTTTTCTCGATTTAGCTTTGACAATTAACTGTTGTGGTGATAGGATGAAGTGAATGCATTGCTTCAGCAGGCTATTGCACTGTCAATGGAAAACCCTGCATCCGATCCCTCTGTCCGTGATTCTGAAATGGCAGAGGCAACTAATGATGATCAAGATTTGGCTATGGGTAAGTTCTGTTCCATTTAAAAGGCCTGCTGATACTTCAAATTTCTCTCTGCTTATGGCTTCTCTAAATTCATATATGCAAAAGTGCTTCTATGTATTATTTGCTACATGAACACTTGGGTGGGAGCTCAAAGCTAAATTTGATTTCTGATTGATTCTTGTATGATATATTTACATTGATTTTTATATTACTTTAGTATTTCATGATTGTTTTTCACTTGTATTGCGGGTAAGAGAATTCAGGAAGGAGAATGCGTTATTAAAAAACCAACAATTATGGGATTTGCATGCAATTCAATTTTGAATCAACTAGCAAGTTTCAATGCACCCAAAAAATATGCAACTATTCCATTTCTTCTGGAACTTCGTCTGGTATTTGTGTAGTTATGATTTTTTTTTATGATTGTTCATTGATTTTTCTTTTTCAGGTTCCAGATTTATAGGTAAACACATATCATTTTTGCCCTAGTTACAGGGAAATTGACATTAAACGTTTCTTTAGCCTTGCCATGCTGTGTGCCAGAGCTTCAAACACTTGTCAACTTTGTTCTGATGCCATGATTTTCAAATTTAATTGGTGAAACCTGCTTTGATCCACTGAATATATCTTGCATGCAGCTCTTCAGATGTCCATTCAGGAAACCGCAAAAGATTCATCAAGTCAGTCAGACATGAGCAAGGCACTGGAGGATCAGTCTTTTGTGTCATCTGTCCTTGCATCAGTAAGTAGTCTTTGAACCCGCCTATAAAGAACTCCTTGATGAATCACATTCAGCGCATGTTGTTTTCTTTCTGACATTTTATTCCTCTTAACAGCTTCCAGGAGTTGACCCTAACGATCCCTCAGTGAAGGAGCTGCTAGCATCTTTCCAAGGCCAATCTGAGGTGTGTTCATGAAATTCAGACAACATAACCTGCATTTCAATTGAGTAATGCTTTTTATTTAGCCTGTTCATTATGTCAAACATTTGCAATGCATGTGTCTGACTTTTTATTCGTTGCTACCAGTCCGGACAAAAGAAGGATGAAGATAAGCCACCAAGTGATGACAAGTGAAACGTGCTTGACATGTCTTCATGAAAGAAAGCTTCTTTGCTGGTGACACAAACCACATTGCACTGATGAGAATGAATGAAAAGCAGACTTGATAGAAACACATGTTGAATTTACTACTCGTTTTCCAATTCTAATGATTGTCACTTGAATAGGCTGGATATTGGAGTAGGATGTTAGAATTGCTGTCATTATGCTTTTTAACGTTATGCAATACAGTGGCGCACTTTATGGTTGCTGATTGGGAAGGAAACAAGGGCTCGATGTCAAAATTGAAACTGCTTTAGGTCATTTCATTGATGTCACTCTGACTTGTATTCTCCCCATTCGTTTCCCACCCCCAATCCTGATTGTGTGAAATAATGTCGCCAGCCAGGTCAATAATCTGGTGAGAGTCTGCCTGGATCCCTCTTTGACAGGGGGTAAACAATAGCACAAGCCAGATTGCCCTGTTCAGAAATTGTATGGGAAGAGGCATTGCCGCTGTTAGCAAGACTGGAGGCAGAGCGGTTATCGGCTTTAAGCCTCTACAGAAACTGCTAGGTTTTTTCTTTGTTAGTCCAATCACATCCAAGGAATGAGCCATTAGTGATTTTACCGCCAGATGCATAAAAGCTAGACAAAAGGTTTATTCTGGATGTGAGAATTTTAAGTTAATTAATTGAGATATCAGATTAGCTCCTTTACCTAAGCTATCTATATCAATCATTAACGGCCATCTTCTCCTCAATATTTTCCATCAGGCATTGATGTTTAGATGGCCTTGCCAAACACATAAAACACGGCCAAATCACTCACGTCAATCTTCTATTTCACTAGGCGGGGCCATCAATCTTTTTCAAGAGTGGCTGCGAGATTCGCCGAATTCATAACCCTGTGCAAGGATTTAGGTGCTCCGCCAAATTGAGTGGTTCCATTAAGAAGAAGCCAGGAACCAAGCGAGGGATTCATGGGGCTGGGACAGCTAGTAACCATTCCAAAACCACACCGTGGCCTCCCCATATTTTTCCATGGCATGACACTTGTAAGCAGTAATGACCAGACATTCTATGAACAAATAACTCTTGGCCACTGGTTGTGGGACGTGTAGAGTTACTAATTTCCACAGAAGAGGGCCACACCATGAGGGGCATGTCGCCCTGTGGACGTCCGTTTCTTCTTTTGCTTGCGGTTTTGGAAGATTTTAGTGTTTGTACTGTCTCGAATACCAAACTAGCCCATCTTTATCTGGAATCTTGGATAAGCATGCGCTTATACTATTTTATGGGATGATTTGTTGGAATGTTGATCATATCTACCATACTTTTGTTAGACAAGCTTGTGGGAAAACTCAAAATCTTGGAGAGATGAAATCTTCAACTTGCATACACAGTTTTCACCACCAAAAAAAAAAAAGAAACTTTGAATTAATGTTCATGCTACTCTTGGATTAAATTACAAGGTAGATCGATGATAACTTGGAAATATTATTATTTACCAAGCAAGTTAGAAAAACCTCCGAGGGTCAATGGTTTCACGCTTTCATATGCACCAAGAAGCTTTTACTCTTTAGTTTTGACAGTCTTTTCTGTGGTTCTTTTCCTCCATCTCTTCGCTCCTTTGCTTTCACGCAAAGACTAGAGTTTGAGGAACACGAAGACAGGGAGAAGGGGATGTGGGTGTGTGATCCGAGATTGGGACCACCGTATTGTTCGCATAGCTTATGTTCATATGCAGTAAAGCATGGTAGAAGTAACCATATCTCATGTCTTTTTGCAGGCTAAGTCGCCAGCGAACCGGTTAGCTAATTTTAGTTTGATGAAAAATCTTTTGAACTGGGAGTTTCTATTAATTAATTAACCTGTTTGAGGGTCTATTTTCGATCTTATATTATGATCTGATATGGTTTATTTATCCTCGTTTTAATGGATTCTTGGGCTTTAAGACCCTATTTCAGCAAAAATAAAATAAAATAGAAGTACATGCTTAGTTTATGTAACTTGGAAATGGTCATGTAATTGAGCAAGTTGGTGAACAACGCACCTGGTTAATTGTAGCTATGCTCCTTCACTTTTACAGCAAGCCCAACGAAGGTCACAATTTTCAATTTTTTTGCCAAATAATCCCTTCACCATAGATGTTTAATCAGCCTAGTCCGATAAATTGATTTGAAAAATTCATAATCTAAATTCAGATTCTAATAGGATTTTAAATGAATAATAAAAAAAAGAAGATAAAACTTGATTGACAAACTCGTTTCAAATGGTTAGATCAACTCTAAATAATAATAATAATAATAATTAATCCCAGTTGATTTGATAATCCAAACAATTTTTTTTTTAAATCAGTCCCAAGCCAGTCCAGTAGCTACGCCCTCCACCGCACATCAAGAAAAAAAATAATTATTCAATTACCAAATAAAATGTTTTCACAGTGCTGGGATCTCAGGTAAAATAAACCTTGGATCTGCATAGTAAATTCTCTTCATTCAACTTTCAATGTTAAACCAACTTTGCTCGAGGCAATTATTTGATTATTCCATTGATGGAATATAAGTAATCTCTTTTCGAATTAATCTGATTAATTTCTATATATAAATGTTCTATAAGTAATCTCTTTTCACGTTAAGAATGTTTAGGAATAAGCAATTAATTATTTGTTTACTCAATCTATGTATTACAAGATTATTTGTTTACTCAATCTATGTATTACAGGTAATAATATCTAAGGGATCTTTGAACTGGAAAACTATATAAAAAATCTATTTCATGTTTGTTTAGGATTCACAAAGCATCATCCATCAACACACATTCGTAGTTGCATCATCCTTATTTTTATATAAGGTAAATAAGGGACTTGATTACAATACTGGTAGCTGGACATGGACTAAATTGTAACTATTTCATGCTATTTTTTATTTTTTTAAGAGAAAAATGTTTTATATTATATTAAGATAGTGTTTTGTTACTCTAAAATAAATAAATAAAGATAATAAGAATAAAATTATATTTGGTTGAAGAGACAGATATAAAATAAATTTATATCCACATAATTTTTATTATTTTAAAACATGTATTACATAAAAATATATTATCTTATCTCTAATATTTTAAGAGAATAACCAAAACTTGTCTAAAATACAATCGTAGGGTAAGATTTTTTTATTTTTTTTAAAAAGAAATAGGGGATTTTTTTTTTGACAATTCCAAATCAATTCAACTAATATATAGTGCAGAGTTGGTTTAGGGTGAATGAAAGTCTTGGACAAGACTATACATAAAGTATTTTAAAAATTTTAAGAAATATTTTTTTATGTATATCTACAAATAAAACTTCGAAAAAATTTCATTTTATACTTGAAGCCTCTTTTAAGCGGATCCAATCTTTATTTTACAAAATATATTGGCAAATATAATTTATTTATTTTTAAAAGTTTTTATTAAATGAAGGTTTTGGATTATTATCCAAGTAACTCCCGGTTTAAACCGCTTCAATAATGAGTTGTTTGTTAGCTATAGATAGTAAAAGGACAAAGAAATTTAAGGGTGCCAACTAAAAATTACCCTGGACCGACTTCCAAAATTATGCCATTTTTTTCAAATATTATGTTGGAATTACCATATTGGGTCAATTAAATGAATTTTCTTCATGTATATTTTTAGATTAATTTATAAGGATAACTAAGATTAAATCTCATTTTCAAAAGATTTTAAAAGCACATTTTTTATATCATTCTAATTCCATAGTCTAAGTAAAATGAATAAAAATGGTTAAATTAAAAATAATTATTGATTAAAAAAAACCAATCATAAAAATATATATGGAGAATAATTTGGTCATCGAACATATAAATAGATCTAGTATATGGATAGATTTGTAATATTTTCGAATACTAGTGGCAATTCTATAGCAACATCTTTATATAAAGACCAATGCCACATGCCTAAACCCACACCCCCGCAAGAAAACATCACTCGCACTTCTCCTCCAGTTCAGCAGCAATGGCGATGGCTTTCAAGATGGTATAGCAACATCTCCTCCTCTTATACTCCTTACTGTAAGATGTTAATGTTCCTAACATATATCCGTGTCTTTGTTTTGTATACATGGTAATGACAGGCAACAACTGGCATGTGGGTGACTGATGAGTGCAAGAATTCATTTCATCAAATGAAATGGAAGAGAGTTCATAGGTACATAGTGTTCAAGATTGATGAGAAGTCAAGGTTGGTCACCGTGGACAAGGTTGGTGGCCCTGGTGAGAGCTATGCTGATCTTGCTGCTTCATTACCGGGTGATGATTGCAGATATGCTGTGTTTGATTTCGATTTTGTCACTGTTGATAATTGCCGGAAGAGCAAGATCTTCTTCATTGCATGGTCCGTCCCCTTCTTCTGTAGACTCTTTGTTTATGAATTATCATCACAGTAGGATCAACATGAGCCACTTTTTTGCCCCTTTTCACAATAGGATTGACATGAGCCACTTTTTTGCCCCTTGTCAATCACACACACAAACAATTACTGAGTATTTTAAGAGTCTTGCTTCCTCCTCGCACCCAAATAGGTAACAATAGGTCCCCATTTTATGTCAGAAAAGAATACAACTATGAGCATATATATACCAGTTATTAAGAAAAAAGAGCAAGGCTTGGATCTGAACTGTTGCCTTGCCATGTTAAGAAATGATTAACAATGAGAGCATATATATACCAGTTATTAAGAAAAAAACTGTTGCCTTACCATGTTAAGAAATGATTAACAATGACTAACGTGGATCGTTATTCTCAAATTTGAACGTAGAAAAATGTGGCAAGTCAATGTTGGCAATAATACTAGCTAGGGAGGGACAATTATTTTGATTTTGATTAATCAGTAGGGAACTTTCAGAGTTTTAGAAGAAAGTGGGTTGATGATCAACGCCGTCTCCTCCACAGGTATGTTGTCATTAATGGTGACTTGAGTCTCACATGTAGATAAAAGGGTTGGGTTTTCTGGAAGCATAATATATGTGTAATGATGTGAAATATCCCATTATTTATACTTTTCTCAATTCACATGACAATTATTGGGTTGCTAACGAATCTAGTGAATTTGGATTAATTTCAGGGCTCCAACAGCATCAAGAATCAGAGCAAAAATGCTTTATGCAACTTCCAAGGATGGATTAAGGAGAGTGCTTGAAGGCATCCACTATGAACTCCAAGCAACCGACCCAACTGAGATGGGGTTTGATTTGATTAGGGACCGAGCCAAATAACTATGATTAGGATTAGATAAATTATGTACTGCCATCTTACCTTATTTAATAACTCCAGCCCGATGTGCTTAATTTCTTGTTGTGACTTCTCTACCTTTATGTTTCAGATTTTTGGCACAAATGTAAGTTGATGTTCTAAATTGTAATAACACTTATGTGTCATGTGGGTGCTTATAAGTTTGACGACAAGAACCTTTGGATCCAATCTCTTTTAACATGGAAAGGCCAGAAGGCATAAATTAGTGTGATTATAATATGCCTCAACACTACTTCTACTCCCATTAAAACAGCATGACAGTTGTGAGTTCGTGATTAATTTAATACATCTGAATTTGCATTAAAAATAAGGTTTGATAGACCGAGTTCAAGTAAAACAATTTGGATCAGACTGGTTGTGAGTCAATTATTTTGTTTAATGGTGCTCTTGCAGTGTAAGTGAACAAATTTAGATTCACCATTCTCTGTTTAGCATATTAGGACTCCATTATTGATTGTTTGGCAATCGCAGCACTGGATTCAAGTTTGAGTTAGATCTGTTTGGCCTGTTAAG
Organism: Populus euphratica; assembly: GCF_000495115.2. Lineage (NCBI taxonomy): Eukaryota > Viridiplantae > Streptophyta > Magnoliopsida > Malpighiales > Salicaceae > Populus > Populus euphratica. Next base: position 1,861,994 of record NW_011499847.1, on the reverse strand, counting down.
TGAACTTGATTTGGATTTTACTGTCTTGAAACAGATTTTCATGGATCAAAACTGTTACCGGCTACCTTTTCTTATACTGCTAATTTGAAGGTGAACTCTTTTCCATCGCATGACTCCCCGTATCTCATCGGATTTTGTAGGCAGTCAGTACTTGTCCGATATAACATGAGGTAATCATAGCGTGAACTCCTTTTGACTTAATTTGAAGGTGCCAGAGAAAAGGGCAAAAGTCATGGAAACAAAACATACAGATAAAAACGTATAGAGGTGATAAGAACCAAAAACATGATTGTTAATAGTTTGATGAAGATGTGACACCTCCACCATGACGAAGACGAAGGACACTCCAGCGAGTGGTGGTCTTGGGCATGCTAACTAAGTACTTGTTAAATAACACTCTTTTAAAACAATTAATTATCGTCTTGATGAAGAAGAAGATGAGATATTTACACTTGACCAGCCATGCCATGGTCAATGTAAGTTGCGATTTCAGATTTCTATCAACTTGGCAGGCAGTGATTTCTGGGTTCCCAAGAGTACAGGCATAATCACGTAAAGACCCAAGTCTCAATAACCACCTCTATAAAGGTTCTGCAACATGGAACCTAGGGGCTACAAATTAATTAAGAAGAGAATTGATGTCATGGGCCACAGCCACAACAAACTCAAATCATTCTGATCAGGCACCCAACTCCATATAATTTCTACCATGTGGAGGAGTTTTCATCCTCGCAATTAACTCTATCTTTAGCCTATAATGACGTCCAAGATTGGCTACAGAAATGATGATGTGCTTTTCACATCACTTTGATTTCAATTACCCTAGTTTTGATGGAAGGGGAAAATCACCCTTAACAACCACCGTCATCATTCTCACCCAAGTCAACATGCCCATTTGGATTTGTGATTCATGTCACGAAATTGTTGATGTCTAGAATATATATTTTAAATTATAAATATGTGTGCATGAGTACTTATCTAATGGGAACTTGGCAATTGATATGGCTGATATTTAAGATGACTACGTCGCAATATATATATACATATAATATATATATATGGTCGTTCTGCACTTTTCAAATTTGGATTTGAGAAAATTTACATTAAGATTATTCTAAAAGACTTTATAAATTATATAGTTTAAGATTTTCTTTTTATTCTTTTGTAAGGGATTTAAAAGTTTTATTTTATTTAGGATTCTTGTTTCCTTCTCGGATTTAAACATTAATGTTTATCACATTTAGTATTTTTTTCTAGTTAGAGATTGATTTCCAAGTCAATAATCTTTTCCCCTTTTTATTTATGTTTTAGGTCTTAGAATGGTATAAATAGCTAAATTATTATTATTGTTAGTGTTATTGTTATTATCGATATAATGATTAATTTCAATGCAAAATTTCTCAAGTTTGTAGTAATTTATTTTTCTTACAATATACTTTTTATAAGTTTATTGTTTTCAGTTTTAATATACTTTTTGTAACTTCATTGATTCCGTTATATGTTCTATCGTATGCTTTTTTCATTGCATAATCTACTTGTTTTCAACACATTTTATTTGTCACATGTTTTCTTTATCAACTTTTAATTTATTTAATTGTTTTTTTACCATACAGTTTAACATTTTCTTTTACTCTAGCAAATACTTTACTCAATGTGAGTAAAATTCTACGTAGTTTAATTATAAATATTTATGATTTATCATAGACATGATAGTTTATTTGGAGTAAATCTCTAGATTTACGAGAGGATTATTCAATATAGACTTACATGTTGACCGCTCCATGAAAATTTAATTGTTTAAACTAATTTAGATTTTTATAGCTCTATGACTTATACTTTGATTTAATCTATGTGGCCAAATCCAACAATAAAATGTACGATCACCAATTTTATTAATAAGCATTCAGAGAGAGCCTGGCAATTGTCAAGCTCGGCAAGTTATTCAGGTGGATTGAACAGGCCCAATCCTATAATGGGCCCGATTACCAATTTTATTTTCCGGTCCAAAAGTCTAGGCACAGGATCCAAACCTTGACCTCAAGAAGGTGTCCAAAGTGCAGCCCGATCACCAATTCAATCATTAATCAATTAATAAAGCATATCAACATGAAATTTATATCTCATCATCACTAAAATTATTTCCAACCCAGAACCCTTCACATTCCTTAACTCCTCCAATATTCAAGTTCCCAGATTGATCACCACTCCATGAAAGCCCAACCTTCATGTTACCGCATGAAACCCTAATCAACCAGTCGATCCCACGACCCAGCTTATAATGCCCCACAGAATTCAATGTCATTAATTAAAACTCATCTTGCCACGTTCCATGTCCTTACCTGTTCCAAACATCATCAGCCCGCAAGCTTACATGAGAATCCACAGCAAGGAAAAATGCACGTCCGCAGAGGTGATTAACATTCTTGGTGTTTTGTTGGTGCAACTGGATTTGCGAACATGTCACTCTTTGTAATAAATGTAAGATCAGTTGATCCTTCTCGAGTGCTGATTTAAAATATAACTTAAAATTTTATTTTAAAATATTGATTTTTAATTTAATATCAGAATATTTTTTAAACACTTTACACATTGAAGAGCAAGCAAAAAAAAAAAAAAGCCTTACATAAAAAGCCATGCAAACATAATTAACTTGTGAGCATCAAATCGTAAAAAAATAAAAATAAAACTCGATGATGAAATTATATATTAATAATAAAGAAAAAACAAACTACAGTTCCCTGGGCAATGGCGCAGTGTCCGCTGGAAGGGAGGGTAGAGCAGTGAAAAGTTAGAGTGGGTTTTCTTTTAGCTAGCTACTGTGATGTTATTTTACTGTTCATTAATTCTTAGCTTCTCATTCCTTGCACGAATTTGTTGGAAATTCGTACAACAATTACTTCATGCAGTAGCATGGAGTTAATTCTACTGCAGAAGGCAATAGATCAGCGGCAACATGTGGCTTTTGGGTCCATGGTAGATCCATCAAGCTCGCGTGTATCAGTATCAATTAATGCATTCAACTGTTTCATCGAGTAGTTGAACTAACTCCTCAAATTCCTGTAGGAAAATCAAACACCCACACGACTTTGGAATACCAAACAATGTCATGTTGACCTTCGGATAATTTTGAAGGCATTGATCTCAAAATGCTTTATCCAAAATGATTTATAGGGTTTCCGTACACAGTTTCTGTATACGCAGACTCCCTATGAAATTTCCATATATACCTTCTTTAACTGTAACACAAATCCGGAACAAATGCTGTCATTTCACGACAATAATTTTGCATTTTTTCATTGTTGGCAGATTGGATATTTCAAAACTCAATCCACCGATTCTAATGATCAAATGTTCTTTCTGTTGGAAATAAAAGCGGAAACAGAGAAGAAAGAGGATTTGAAGGATAAATGGTAGAGTTGCAGCTCAATACCAGAAATAATCTTATTATTCTTTTGTTCTGTTTTTTCACTTAACAAAATACAGAGAAGAGGAAAAGAATATATAACAAGGACTGAATTAATGAAGTTTAGAAACACTTAGACTTTCATAATCCAAAGAAAACCAGTAGAACAAGAGCCATAAAACTAACAATAAAAGACATTTGTCACTACAAATTACATTTAACACTCCCTCTTAATTTATAATCTTCAAAAACTCTTTGAATTGTTGAAACTTCTCAACTCGAATAACATGGTAAGGATGTTCGCAAGTTGATAATTAGTGTTGATAAACTCCTGCTGAATCTCCTTCTTACTGGGCATCTCTCTAATGAAATGATGCCTCAACTCTGTGTGTTTTGATCTTGCATAAAAAATTGAATTTTTGCATAAAAAATTGGATTCTTAGTCATTGCAATTGTTGATATATTATCACATAATATAGAGATAGGATCAAGAACATTTTGCTGCAAATCATAAAGAATTCTTCTAAACCATACTAACCGACAAACAACTTCATGTGTATCAATATATTCTATCTTTGCAAAAAATAAAGCTATAAAATCCTCTTTCTTTGAACACTAAAAGATCATATTTGTTTCAAGACAGAACATATAACCGGACATACTTTTTCTATCATCATAGCTTTATGTCCAATCACGGTAAGAATAACCAATTAACTTGTTTTTATTTTGCTGTTTATACAAAATACTATGATTCTTAGTTCCTTGAAGATATTGCAAGATCCTCTTAGCTACTATAAGATTAAGGTTGTTAGGATTCTCCATAAATCTAGAGATAATGTTGACAAAATAAAGTATAAGAGGTCTTGAATTTTGAAATATTTTGAATCAATCTTTGCTGCTTCATCATCGTGTAATAATTTCTCATTTGTTGCCATTTGAAATTCTAGTGGTTTACATTTTGACATTTTGAATTTCTTTAAGAGATTTGTAACATACTTTTCTTAGGAAATAAAAATTTTCCTTAAAGATTACTTCACTTGAATGCTAAAAAATTATCTCATTAAGCCAAGATCTGACATTTCAAATTCTTTCATCATAGTAGTTTTGAATTTTGCAACCATATCTTTACTTGTTCCTGCATAAATCAAATCATCAACATAGAGACAAACTATTAGAAAATCTTCTCCTTTCTTCTTTATATAGAGTGATGGTTCAAATTGATTTTTGTTGAAACCATTATGATGAAGATAAAGATTAATTTTATGATTCCATTCTCTTGGGGCCTATTTTAATCCATAAAGAGCTTTATAAAGTTTGTAGCTTTATAATGTGCAATTATCCAGTTTTATGGTAAAAGTTATAATTCTCAATCAGACTATTGGATCGAGCTAAAATTTTATATGGAGTCTCCTGACATGTTGTCCTACCTTGGGTTAATATTTTCGGTCAATCGGAGTTTGAAAAGGCATCTTAATACGGGTCAACATAGGTTATATGAATTTTGTTGTTTACTTCCTTTTAACTTGTGATCTTTCTATTTGGCGTGGATTTTTTTCTAAAAGGATGTGGCAGCTTATTTTAGAAATATACTAATTTTACAAAGATATTTAATGGGCTGCAACATAGTTTCCAAGCATGGCAATGATTCATAATTATTTCAGAATCTTTTTCTTACAAGGATTCCTTATTCATCTTAGCTATAAAAGGAAATAAAACTTCAGAATAAATTCTACCTTCAGCTTAGATTTATAGTCTATTTGGAACTTCTTAATGGTGACAAATCTGATTCTAACATATTTAGGATGATAATTTTTGGATTTTTATTATTTTTATTATTTTCTTCTTAGTCTTTGGGTTATTATTACTTATTTGGATTAATTGTAAGTGCACTTCAAATAAGTCCACCTAAGAGGGGTCCATTAGGGTTTTTTTAAGTCTAAAGTCAGTATAAATAGAGGCATAACCACACATGTAAGGTTAGACAATTCAGATTAATAAAACTTCTTGTTTGCTGTACTTTTTTTGTGTGTGTGTTAGTGAGATAATCTCCCTTTCATGGTTCTCTAAAGAACTAAAAAATGACTTATCGAAGAACAACTGTCTTCGTGGCATCATCCTTATACTTCTCGTCCATGAATCAATATTCGTTAGGTAGGGGTCTCTATTTTTAATAGTACTGGTGCCTAGATACAAGTTATCTTTGTATCACACTCCTATCAAACTTGATTTACTTGGCTTTCTAGGAATTGATGTCTCTGTGTGTGGGTTATGTGACTACGTGATCACGAGATTTGCATCACTTTATCTTCTTCTTCTTTTAATTCGTCATTAAAAAACACTGACTTAATATCAAGTTGAAACACCTGCAATTGAAGTTGTATAGATAAAGTAAGAATAATTCTAATAGTTTATATTCTTGTAACAAGTGCAAAGGTTTATGTAAAATCAATTCTAGGCTATTGAAAATAGCCTTTAGTAACAATTCTAGCCTTATGCTTCTGAATGTTGTTATCTTCATTGTGTTTAATATTGAATACCCATTTTAATCCTATTATTTTCTTCTTTTTTGGCAGATCAACCAGCTTCCATGTCTGATTCTTTTTTATACTTGTCATCTTTTCATTCACAACTTTTCTTCATTTTTTTTTTCTTACTACTTCTTTAAAATTATAAGGTTCACCTGAAAAAAAAGGCAACATGACAAGAGTTCTATATGTCAATTAATGAATGAACTCTCTTAGAAAGAGTTTCTAAGACTGATTCATCAACAAAATTTAATAAGCCTCCTCCATTATATGAAATTGAACCAATTCTGATTTGAGAATTGGAAATGAGCTTGAAGTAAGTCTAGAATTTTTGTTTCAGGATTGATAGAATCTTTCCATTTCCAAGCAGTACAGTCATAAAAAAATAACATCTCTGGATAGCAATAACTGATCCTTTTTAGGATCGAAAAGTCAAAAACCTCTTTGATTCATCATTATAGCTAATAAAGATAAGCTTCTCCCCTTTTCTCATCAAACGTGTCTATGCTTTAAGAAGGAACAAGAGCATAAGCAATGCTCCCAAAAACTTTAAGATGGATGACATCAGGTTTCTTTTGTGTCATGCTTGAAATAGAGTTTGATTTCTGACTATCTTTATTAGAGATCAATTGAGAATGTATGTTGTAGTATTGACAGCTTCTGCCTAAAATTTATTAGGAAGTCCTTTCCCTTTTAGCATGCTTTTTGCCATTTCTTCAATAGTTCTAATCTTCCTTTCTACAACTCTATTATGTTGAGGTGTATGCTTGACTGTAAGTTTCCTTTGAATGTCATTCTCTTTGCAGCAATTAAGAAAAGGCTTATAAATAAACTCTCTTCCACGGTCTGTTCTTAAAGTCTCATTTGGAATCCACTTTGCTTTTTTGCAAGAGCTTTGAATTATAGAAAAACAGGGAAAACATATGATTTGTTATTAAAAAAAGTAAATCTGAATTTTCAGAATAATTATCAACAAGGAGTAAGAAATATCTTTAATTATTCAAAGATGAAGTTCGCGTAAGGCCATAAATATCTGCATGAACTAGTTCAAGCTGTGCTTTGGCTCTCCAGACAGTCTTTGGGAAGGGAAAATAATGCATTTTTCAATACACACATCTTCACAAATCCTAATTTGGTTCTGGATTGAAGGCAAGCCAGAAACTATATTTTTCTTTTTTAGTAGCTGCAAGTCATTGTAATTTAAACACTTGTATCTTAAATGCCAAAGTTAAGAATCATTAAGATGCTCACTTCTTATAGCAATATTATGGAGTGATTTCATATTAAAAGGAAATATATTGTTAGAACTCATCTTGACCACTACTACTTTTTTATTTGTGTTCTTATAAGAAATCTCACACTAAGCATCATCAAAAATCAGTTTATAGCCTCTTCTCATCATTTGTCCCCCACTTAATAGATTATGACCAGTGTTATAAGAGTAAAACACATCATGAATATATTTTTTATTACCTTTATTTGAGTGGATTGCAACATTACTTATTCCTTTGATTTCCACTCTTTTATTGTCGTCAAGTTCAACACGAGAAAAAAAACTATTCATTAAGAACTTCAAAACATGAGCGATCAACAATAATATGATGACTAAAACCACTATCAAGATACCAGATTTCATTTTCTTTATGTTTTGCATTCATGTAGAAATAGAACAGTCGATCTTCTTCCTTTGAAAAATTTATCATATTGTTCTCTCCATAACCATTTTTTTTTCTTTGTGCTAGTAGTTTCTAACAAAATGAGTGGAATTTTTACATGTAGTACACTTGAAAAAACAATCCCGAGTTTCATGACTAGTTCTCTTGCAAATAGAGCAATAAGAATTGTTGTCTACTCTTGGTTGAAAATTCACACTTCCTTTTCCTCTGCTCTTACTTTTGCTTTTGTTACGATTTTGACTTTCACATGCTCTTCCATATGAGTCTCTTTTGAAAAATATTCTTCCTCCCCTCTAATAATGATGAAAACTTGCTCCCCTCCTGTCAGAAAAATTGGCTTTGATCTGAAAAGCATGTTCCATTGGTGACTTGTTATACTAGTTCATTCTTTGTTCATGCACTTTAAGAGATCCCATTAATTCATGAATTGAAAGTGTTGACAAATCTTTTGTTTCTTCAATAACAATAACTATATGTTCAAATTTTTATGATAAACTTATGAGAATCTTCTCTACACCTCTTTTATCAAAAATATCTTCTACACAACTTTTGATTTGATTAATAATTTTAGTAGTTTTAGAAGAGAAGTCTTTAACCAACTTACTATCCTTTATTGTAAGATTTTCAAATTTTCTTTATAATTTTGCAGTCAAATGGCTTTGGCTTTCTAAGAGCCCTAGAATTCATTTTTCAATCTCTTATGCTTATCTTGCCTTCTTAATAGAGAAGATCCTAGGATAAATGGATTTGCTTACTCCCTATTATATTATTCTCAAGGCAGTTGCATTCCTGTGCACATTCTGCTTGTAGTCCTTTGTGTCTTCTTCTGGCCAGAAAGTAAAAAATTCTTCCTGGGATAGTTCTGCAAACCCCTCATCTACTAATATCCATAAATCTTCATCTTTTGAAATGAAGTAGTCTCCATATGAGAACTTCGGTATTCGTTATGTTCTCCATTAAAGATGGGAATCTGCGTAGTTGTATAGGAGAAGATAGAAATACTAGAAAAAGAAGCCATAAAAGAAACCAAATGCTTTGATACCAAATTTGTTGGAAATAGAAGCGAAAACAAAGAAGAAAGTGGATTTGAAGGATAAATCATAAAGCTGCAGCTCAATACCAGAAGCAATCTTATTATTCACTTACAGAATACAAAGAAGAGGAAAAGATTACATAACAAGGGCAACACCTAGACTTCTAGAATCTAAAGAAGACCAACAGAACAAGAACAATAAAAGCTAATAATAGAAGATATTGAACATTACAAATTACATTTAACACTCTCAAATGCCTTCCACGTTAATGTTTTCAAATTTACCATACAAGATGCGTTACACCGATGTGATCTTTTCCACCAAAGTCTTGAAATCTTGTGTAGCACGGCCACCAGGTGCAGATGCCTTCAATACAAGCTCTTTAAGGGCTTGGACTCTGCTCCGAATTGTTCTCCCTTGTTCACGTTCCAAGATGAGGTCCAAGCTCTTGGCAACTCCAGTCTTTGTGAAAACACCCCCGTCAATTCTCACACCAACTCTCCAATCGTCCGCTATTAATCTTGCATTCAACTTATTATCCGCAAAGAATGGTCTACAGATCATTGGAACCCCATTTGCAATACTCTCATACACAGAATTAGCTCCACAATGTGTCATGTGCACACCAATTGAGCTATGTCCCAATACTTGAATCTGAGGTGCCCATGGAACCACCTTTCCATGCGTGATAGTCCTGTCTAGGAACCCATTCGGCAAGCAATCTCTCATGTTGTCCCTAAGAGACCAAAGGAATGGAATTCTACAAACTTCTAGAGCCTCTGCTAGCTCTTCTATCTCACTATGAGGGATATTCACTACAGTTCCAAAGCTGATAAACCCCACAGACTTAGCCTTTTGACTATCCAACCATGATAGACAACCTGTAGCATCTTCAGTTGAAGGTGGCAACGATGGTGGTGGCATGGATAGGCTAATAAAGCCGACGTTAAGCAAGTTCGAAAACTTGGATTTGAGATCATTTAAGAGGGGTTCAGAGTAGAGCTCTTGGTAAAAGTTCAGAACTAGAGTATCTACTTTTGGCAACATGTGTCTAATTTGACCTAACATGCAAGAAAAGAGTGTTTCTTGTGCATCTCTTGGTAACACTTCAGCAGGCAGATCTGCAACGCGAAATTCAGATAATCCTGGAACTTCCAAAGTTTGGTCTTCAAGCTCTACATCGCTGCCATCTCTGCCACTATTGCTGCCATCATGAATAAGAGAATTGGCGTAGCGTTGGCGAATCATATCGGTATAAATATGTGCAGAGAGGGAATGAGGCACTGGGGTCCAAACAGGAATCCAAGGAATGCTCAAGTTCTCAGCGATTGATCCAGCAAAGGACAAGAACGCATCTGTTAGCAAGCAACTTATTTTTTGGCCAGTTTCCGCCACTGCCATGTCCATTGCCGTCTGAAAATTCTCCGGCGTTTCCTTTATGAATAGCTCGACTCTTTCTTTTGGATCTCCAGAGAAAACATGATTCAGCGGCACGCCATCCGCTACATTGTAGGCTTTGATGTTATCAGGTAGGTTGGTTCTTGATGCTAAGAAGATCGAGTTGTTGGATTTTTCGGTGTTAAGAAAGGAAAATCTCGTTTCCTGGGCAGCCCTCGCTAACTTCAGCACCAGATCAATGAGAGAGAGAGCATGAGAACCAAAAGGGAATGCAAAGACGGCAACATGCATTTTTTTTTCTGCGTGTTTGATTGGTGTTATGCAGCTTGACATTGGATCGTGTTGAGTCACAACAAGTAAACAGGTAGCAGACTACGAAGAAATGGACAATGGAAAGAAAGGGTCATGCACACAAAGCAACACAAAGATTTACATGGTTGAACTTCCACAAGTAAGATGGTAAAGATATTTCATCATAGAGGAGCCCAAATTATAAATGACTCTATCTCTCTCCATCTTTCTTTAAGGAAAAACACCTAAAAATATACAAGATTTCAATGTTGTTTTTCTCTCTATTCTTGTCTTAAAACTTTGATGCTGCAAGCAAGAAATGATTACCTTCTTTACAGTAGACTTGCGAGGACTTCTCTGCAATTAAGCCATTATATAAGGGCAGCTGGCAGCTGCAACGTTGACTAGTTGGCAGCTGCATGAATAGCCAGGTAGTGTCGTTGCGTTCACTGTCGGTACCACCTTTTACAAATTTTTAAAAAAAAAATAAAAAGAAATGATTTTTATT
>NW_011499847.1:1846910-1850702 GCF_000495115.2 Populus euphratica | reverse complement strand
TGATAATGGTAATTATTTTTAAAATATTTTTTATTTATAAACATATTAAAATAATATTTTATTATTATTATTTAAAATTTAATTTTAACAGCAACACTTCAAAATAATTTAAAAATATTAAAAAAATACATAAAAACAAACAAACAGGCTAGAGATCCTATAAATCTCCATCTCTCTCGTGAAGGTGTCATATTTTTTTGTCCTTCAAATTTAATTTTTCACTCTCTGCCGACAAAATCACAACACAACCAGGTTTAAATTCAATTTTTTTTTCACAGTTGCAAGAAAATAGGAATTTATGATTAAATTTTCAAGGAACAGTTAATTTAATCCATGTCTAATTATCCACGGGTAGGAATAAAAATTCACGAGCTAATAATTATAACAGGACTTGAACGTATGATCTTAGATCGTAATCATTTATGCTAATCTTGTAAGATGATTGTAATTCCTTAAAACATAAACACTCATAAAGAGTGTGTGTATATTTTTGGAAACTAGAAATAAATAACCGAACTGTAATTTTGTAATTTTCATGGATCAATTCACAATTTAGAAGTTTTAATTCTTTTTTCTCTTTGTACAATCAAAATCAGGATCAAACAATCAACAAATATAAAGTAATAATCACATAAATCACTAAAATGTTTACGTGGAGAACCCAATGTAAGAAAAACCACGGGACCGTAATCCATCTAAAAACTTTCACTATCAACAAATAATGGGTTCACAATTGTTCTTTCTTAGATTCAACTAAGGGCTACAACATACATATCATCAAGAACAACATACAACAAGATTAAAGAAGAAGTATTTGAGAAAAAACTCACAATACTGACAACATTATTTTCTGTCAAAACGGTCAGCTTTCATACTACTAATCTTCTATCCAACCATTCAAAATGAAGAATAACGTGTCTAGAAGTTAGTGTCAAAATCTCAGCCCGATCCAATAGTGAATGAGCTATAAATCAAGGAAAAAATACAAACTGCTCTGCTGCCTCTTCTTCCTTTCTTTCTCCCTTTTCCTCTTTTCTTTTTTGTTCAATAATGCTATTTGCATCAACAATAGCAAACACATTTAAATCAAATAGGCAGCTAGCTGCCTCTCTTCTTAATTAATGTGGTGGTTCTATCATCACATAGTGAGAGACTACACGCAAAAAATCCCCCTCCTCGCGCATCATGTGAGGAATTCGTCATACTGATGATCAACATGTAAGCTTCAATTTAGAAGGCTCTAACAAGCCTGCTTCCTTTCTGCAAAACTCAAACTTCTATCTCAGTAGAGGTTTGGTCATCATGTCTGACACATTATTATCGGTATGGATTTTCTCAAAAATAAATGACTTCATCTTCATAGTATCTCAAATCCATTGATATCTAACCTCAATGTGTTTTGTTTAAGAGTGAAAAGTAAGATTCTTACTAAGATGGATTACACTTTGACTGTCACAGTGTAACACAAAGTTATCTTGAACTAAGCCAGGTTCATGTAAGAACTTTTTCATCCATAACAACTATTTGCCTCATTTAATAAAAGCAATATATTCAGCTTCTGTAGTAGATAATGTAACATATTTTTATAACCTTGATTGCCATGAGACTACTCCCACTACAAACTTCGTCAAGTATCCTGATATGGACTTTCTAGAATCAACATCACTAGCCATATTTGCTTTTGTGTATCCATCCAACACAAGTTTATTATTACCAAAACATAAACTGAAACTAGAAGTATATTTGAGATACCTGAGTATTTATTTCACTTTTGACCAATGTTCTTTACCAAGATTGAAGAGAAACCGACTAACCACACCAACTGCATGAGCTATATCTGGCCTTATGCAAATCATGACATACATCAAGCTATCAACTATAGTTGCATAAGGAACATTTATCATCTCATCTCTTTCTTCATCACTTGAAGGACACTGCTTAGAATTTAGTTAAAAGTGGCCTGCAAATGGAGAATAAATAGATTTGGAGTTACTCATATTGAATCTCTCAAGTACCTTTTGAACATATCTCTCCTAAGATAGCCAAAGTTTCTTTTTCTTCTTGTCACGTATGATCTTCATACTAAGAATTTATTTTGCAAGTCCTAAGTCTTTCATCGCAAAAGACTTGCTTTAACTCTTCCTTTAAAATCTGAATCTTCTTAACATCATAACCAACAATCAACATATCATCCACATACAACAAAATAATAATAAGGTTTCCATATGGAAACCTTTCTATAAATACATAATGATTAGAAGTTGTCCTGTCATAACTATGATCCACTATGAAAGAATCAAACTTCTTGTACCATTTTCTTGGAGCTTATTTTAACCCATATAGGCTCTTTTTCAACTTACAAACTAACTACTCTTTACCTTTTTCTTCAAACCCTTCAAGCTGCTCCATGTAGATCTCCTTATCTAAATCACCATGGAGAAATGCAATTTTCACATCAAGTTATTCAACTTCAAGATTCAAACTAGCAACTAAGCCAAGCATAACTCGGATTGAAGACATCTTAACCACTTGTGAAAAAAATTCTTTAAAATTAATACCCTTCTTTTGACCAAAACCTTTCACAACAATCTTGCCTTGTACATTGGTTGTGAGCAATGTTCATCAATTTTCAACTTGAACACTCATTTGTTCTTGAGTGCTCTCTTACCTTTAGGAAGCTTCACTGACTCAAAAAGTTTAGTTTTCATGTAATGATTTCATCTATTCTTGTATTGCTTTCAACCACTCATTTTTTTTCTCATGTGACATAACTTCATCAAAACATTCTGGCTCTCCTCCATCAGTAACTAATACATACTAATGAGGGGAATATTTGGTGAAAGGTTGATGAGGTCTGATTGACCTCTTTAATTGTGGCTCATCTAGAGCTTTTTGCATATCTTGTTCAGAAATAACATCAATATCATCATTAGTTGATTCAAGATCACCAACTAATGACTCAATAACAAAACCACTATTATCATCATTTTACAAATCTCTCCCATGATTAACAGGCATCAAAAGTAACTGTGGAGTACGTCTTGGTTTTGAATTAGATGAAATAAAAGTAGTAGACTATGTTTTCTCTTTCTATTCAAAGTTTTCAATGGTTTAATCTTCAAAGAACATAACATCTCTGCTTCTCACAATTTTCTTTTCCTTTGGATCCCATAACCTATAGCCAAACTTATCATCTTCAAAGCCCAAGAAAATACACTATTTTATCTTGCTGTCAAGCTTAGACCTTTCATCCCTAGAAACATGTACGAATGCTCTGTATTCAAACACTCTTTAGCGTGCATAAGAGACATTCTTTTCTTTCTAAACTCTATCTAGAATATCAAATTCAAGAGGAATTGATGGAGAAAGGTTAATCATGGCATCTGCAGTCTTCATTGTCTTACCCTCAGAGGACTTAGGCAGCTTTGCATAAGAGAGCATATATATAATTCTTTCAATAATGGTTTGGTTCATTCTCTTAGCCACTTTATTATGCTGTGAAGTCTTAGAAACTGTCTTCTCCAACTTGATAGCATGTTCTCTGCAGTACTTCTTAAAAGGATCCTTGTATTCACTACCATTGTCAGCTCGAATATATTTAAGCTTTCTACTAGTTTCTCTTTGAACTCTGGCATGGAAATCCTTAAAGACATCAAGCACCTGATCTTTAGATTTCAAACGTGTGGCCTGAATTTTCTTGGAGTGATCATCAATGAAACTAACAAAGTATAATGTACCCTCAAGAGACTTATAAATCATAGAGCAAACATCAGTATGAATTAAATTAAAAAT
>NW_011499847.1:1791735-1845991 GCF_000495115.2 Populus euphratica | reverse complement strand
ATTTTCCATAAATTAAAGGTATCTTATATTATTATAAAACATGCTTTAGTTAAGGAGTTATTGATACTTCAAGTGCAAAATGATGATATAAAACCATGATAAAAATGCACTTTTAAGTACTAATCAGTAAACTTCTATGTAAAGGTGATGTTTGAAATGCAACTCTATGTTATTTACCAACTAAACAATGAGTACATGTGTTCAAATTCATACTTTTTAATAGAAAGTAGTTTTTCTTGGCAAGGATGCCGAGGCCTTTCTCATATAAATATCCAAGTCATTTATGCCATAAATAAGTAGAGCAATATTTAATTGCATTCACCTCCCCTTTTATCACCTTGACTTATGACATGTAAAGACTCATCTTCTTTCTTTTAGTAACAATTAAGAAATTTCTTGAGAGCTTCCATTTACCATCTTCAAAGTAATTGTGATAGCCTTCTTCATCAAGAATACCTGTACAAATCAAGTGTAGACACATATCAAGCACATGCCTAACATCTTTGAGTAGCAACTTGCACCTAGTATTGATTTTTAACCAAATATCTCCAATTCCCACAACACTAGCCATCCCTTGATTTCTCATCCTAACTTGACCAAAGTCACCAATAGTGTATGATGTGTAAAAATCATGTCATGGTGTAACATGGTAAGAAGCTATTGAATCTACAACCTAGGTGGTATCTTGACATGCAAGATTAACACAACCATCATCATAAATAATAGCAACATCACCATCAAATACAACTGTAATTGTACCATTGTCTTTATTCTTGTCTTCATCTTTACTCTTTTTATCTCTTTTATACTTTTTATAGTCTTTTTGAATATGCTTTTTATACTTTTTATAGTCTTTTTGAATATGTTCAGGCTTATCACAATAATAACATTTAATTCCTTTTCTTGACTGAGATTTTCTTATTGGCTTCCATTTGTCTTTTCTATTGCTAGATTCTTTATCTTGCTTGCTGTGAGATAACCTACTTTGACTTCTCCCTCAACTTTCTGTAACAAATGCATGAGACTCGAAAGTGCTTGTCCCTTTTCTCCTCTTCTCTTCATTGAGGATACAATCTTTCACTGTTTTCAAAGTGATCTTTCTATTCAAAGTAGAATTGCTAAGTGACATTACCAAAGTCTCCCAATTATTCAGCAATGAACTCAATAGGATTAGTGCTTGTATCTCATCGACTAACTGAAGATTTATCAATGACAACTGATTCAAGAACCCTTGAAATTCATTTATATGCACTAAAGCATCTTCACCATCTATATACTTCAATTTCACAAGGTCTCTAATTATAAAAACCTTGTTTTGTGCACTCTTCTTAGCGAAGGTTTCTTGCAACATCTTCCAAACTATATAGCACTCATGTTTTTTAGAAATATAATTAATGAACTTAGAAGATACTCATTTTCTAACATAAACAGTCACCTTTCTATGAAGCCCATTCCATTTTGCCTCATTCATCTTATCAGGATTTTTTCTTTTACACTCAAGCGACAAAGCCAAATTATTACAATATAAGTGATCCTCCATCATTGCTTTCCATAGAAAATAATTGGAGAAAATGAGCTTTATCATGCCCGAATCTTCTTTTTCCATTTTAACTGCACAAGAAATTCAATCTATACAACCAGTGCTCTGATACCACTCTGTTAGGAAAACTAGGAACAAATAACGGGACACCAATATACCCAGATCAATTCACAAGTTCCAATTCTTTTTTCTCTGTGTGCAATCAAAATCAGAATCAAATAATCAACAAATATAAAAGCAATAATCACACAAATCAACAACAAGATTTTTACCTGAAAAACTCGATGCGGGAAAAACCACGAGATCGTATTCCATCTAAAAACTTTCACTATCAACAAATAATGGGTTCACAATTGTTCTTTCTTAAATTCAACTAAGGGCTACAACATACATATCATTAAGAATAACTTATTCTTGAAATACAACAAGATTAAAGAAGAAGTATTGAGGAAAAAACTCATAATACTGACAGCTCTATTTTCTGTTAAAATAGTCAACTTTCACACTACCAATCTTTGATCCAACCGTTCAAAATGAAAAGTAACATGTCTAGAAGATGCTGTCAAAATCTCAGCCCGATCTAACGATAAACGAGCTAGAAATTAAGGAAAGAAGAGAGATTGCTCTACTGTCTCTTCTTCCTTTCTTTCTCCTCTCTTTTGTTCAATAATGCTATTGTCATCAATAATAGCAGTCACATTTAAATCAAATAGTCAGCCAGCCACCTCTTTTCTTAATTAATATGGTGGTTCCACCATCACATGATGTGGAACCACATACAATATATATATATATATAATGTTAGAGAAAACTTTTATTAAAACATATATCATGATCATGGGGTGCTTGACATTGAGTTTTAATTTGTTTTTTATTAAGATTTGGTTGTTTTTATTTTAAATTTATTTTTTTAATATTTTTTATTTTTTTTGATATGTTTATGTTAAAAATAAATTAAAAAAATAAAATAAAATTATTTTAATATATTTCTATATAAAAAATACTTTAAAAATAATAATGGCTACATTCCTGATACATTAAAAAAAATATAAGTGCATATTAAATTTGATCACCTCTGAAGATTGTACTTTTAGAAGAAGGAAATGTGATATTAACACTGTTTACATCGAAGAATAAAAGTATGGGTCACATGGTGTGGTGCTGTGATTGTCAGCAAATTTTTTAACTCCGAGTAATTTGAAAAAAAAAATAATTTCCATTCAAACAAAATTCCCGTAAAAAAATAAAATAAAAAATTAATTTGATACTAAAAAATAGAATATTTGGGTTTTTATTTTTTATTTTTTAATTAAATTTTATTTCTTTCAAAAAATAAAATAAATTGATAATTGTTTATGATGAAATCTGGTTTTCCGACAAATGTTTTTTGATTTTTTTTTCACTGGAAATTTTGTTGAAGACTAATTTTTTAAGGGAATTATTTGGTATTTTCGATGAAATATTTCATCGGAAAACAATAGATTTTTTATAGGGGTATTTTTATGTTTAAGGATTTGTGATGGATTAGAGAATGGTTACGATTATATTTAGATTTAATTAAATAATGAAGTTGTTGGATCTCTTTGAAGAGAAGCTTTGGTATCTTAATGATCTAATGTTATCAGGTAGGTTGGTTCTTGATGCTAAGAAGATCGAGTTGTTGGATTTTTCGGTGTTAAGAAAGGAAAATCTCGTTTCCTGGGCAACCCTCGCTAACTTCAGCACCAGATCAATGAGAGAGAGAGAGAGCATGAGAACCAAAAGGGAATGCAAAGACGGCAACATGCATTAGTTTTTCTGCGTGTTTGATTGGTGTTATGCAGCTTGACATTGGATCGTGTTGAGTCACAACAAGGAAACAGGTAGCAGACTACGAAGGAATGGACAATGGAATGAAAGGGTCATGCACAGAAAGCAACACAAAGATTTACATGGTTGAACTTCCACAAGTATGCTGGTAGTGGTAGAGATATTTCATCATAGAGGATCCCAAATTATAAACGACTCAATCTCTCTCCATCTTTCTTTAGGGAAAAACACCTAAAAATATACAAGATTTCAATGTTGTTTTTCTCTCTATTCTTGTCTTAAAACTTTGATGCTGCAAGCAAGAAATGATTACCTTCTTTACAGTAGACTTGCGAGGACTTCTCTGCAATTAAGCCATTATATAAGGGCAGCTGGCAGCTGCAACGTTGACTAGTTGGCAGCTGCATGAATAGCCAGGTAGTGTCGTTGCGTTCACTGTCGGTACCACCTTTTACAAATTTTTTAAAAAAAAATAAAAAGAAATGATTTTTATTTATTTTAAATTAATATTTTTATATTATTTTTATGTACTGATATTAAAAATAATTTTAAAAAAATAAAATAATTTTATTTTGATATATTTCTCACTAAAAATATTTTGAAAAACAACTATTACCACACTTTTAAACATCCTTTTAACAAGTTAGATGCTTGAAAGTATATTTATTATTGTTTTTTAAAATATTTTTATTTAAAAATTTATTAATATGATATTTTTTTTAAAAAAAAAATTATTTTTAATATTAATGTATCAAAATAATCTAAAAATATTAAAAAATTAATTTAAAGTAAAAAAATTCAATTTTTTTCAAAAAAACACTTTTAAAAAGTAAAAACAAACATGGCTTATTTTAAATTAATTGTTTTAGTATTTTTATATTTTTTAATGTGTTGATATTAAAAATAATTTTAAAAAAATAAAAAAAATTAATATCTTTTCAATTGAAAAATATCTTGAAAAGTAACTATTATCATATTCTCAAATATTTCTTAAATAAGGTAGTTACCATGTTATAATTTCTGTTTTTTTCCAAACTAAAATGAAAAAAAATAGTTAGTCAAATTATTTTTAATTTTTTATATTGGATTTATATATAATTGTATTTTAAATCTTGATAAGCTAAAGTAATATATTCTTCCTTAATGAAAACCTGTTTTTAATTTATTTTGTAAGAAAAAAATCTATTTCATAATTATTTTAACTAAATATATATTTTTTTAAAATTACAACTAAATTTGTTTTTTAAACTGCAATTAATATAAAATCAAATAAACACTAAATAAAGCTGATAACTTCCATTGAATGACTTAATTATAAGTCACCACCTAACTATAAGTTTTACGAAGATTATAATATAACTTGTATCATCTTATTAATTACTCTTCATTTCAATTTTTTTCTTTTATTTATGTAATTAAAATAGTTTGTTTGGTAATGGTAATTATTTTTAAAATATTTTTTATTTATAAACATATTAAAATAATATTTTATTGTTATTATTTAAAATTTAATTTTAACAGCAACACTTCAAAATAATTTAAAAATATTAAAAAAATACATAAAAACAAACAAACAGGCTAGAGATCCTATAAATCTCCATCTCTCTCGTGAAGGTGTCGTATTTTTTGGTCCTCCAAGTTCAATTTTTCACTCTGCCGACAAAATCACAACACAACCAGGTTTAAATTCAATTTTTTTCCTTACAGTTGCAAGAAAATAGGAATTTATGATTAAATTTTCAAGGAACAGTTAATTTAATCCATGTCTAATTATCCACAGGGAGGAATAAAAATTCACAAGCTAATAATTATGACAGGACTTGAACATACGATCATAGATCGTAATCATTTATGCTAATTCTGTGAGATGATTGTAATTACTTAAAACATAAACGCTATATATATATGCCATTAATGTTAGAAGAAACTTTTATTAAAACATAGATCATGATTAAGGGATGATTAAGGGGTGTTGAGCTTTAATTTTTTAATTAAAATGTGATTATTTTTTATTTTAAATTAATTTTTTATTGTTTTGATACAATGATATTAAAAATAAAATAAAATAAAATTATTTTAATATATATAAAAATACTTTAAAAAATAATAATTGCTACATTACAATATACTAAAAAAATAAATACATGTTAAATTTGAGCTTATTTGGTAGTGTGGTTATGGTTGCTTTTCAAATAGTTTTTTGTATTAAAATGTATGTTAATAATATTTTTTTATTTTTTAAAAATTATTATTGATATTAACATATAAAAAAGTTAAAAAATAAAAAAATTTAATTCTTTAAAAAATAATTTTAAAACATAGAAAAAAACAGCCCTGTAGAGGAAGGAAATGTGATGTTAACACGGTTTACATGGAAGAATAAAAGTATTGATGACATGGTATGGTGCTGTGATTTTGTTAGCAAATTTTTAACTCCGTATAATTTAAAAAAATTAATTTCCATTCAAACAAAATTCCAGTAGAAAAATACAAAAAATACAATTTAATTTGATACTAAAAAATAGAATATTTGGGTTTTTATTTTTTATTTTTTTAAATTCAATTTTATTTCTTTCAAAAACTAAATAAATTGATAATTGTTTATGATGAAATCTGGTTTTCCGACAAATGTTTTTTGATTTTTTTTCACTGGAAATTTTGTTGATGATTAATTTTTTAAGGGAATTATTTGGTATTTTCGATTAAATATTTCATCGGAAAACAATAGATTTTTTATAGAGGTATTTTTATGTTTAAGCATTTGTGATGGATTAGAGAATGATTACGATTATATTTAGATTTAATTAAATAATGAAGTTGTTGGATCTCTTTGAAGAGAAGCTTTGGTATCTTGTCGCAATCTAGATTTTTCAGTCAATGATCATGTCCATATATTTAACCAAAAAGCCTGGCATTTCAGGCTTGCGTGTGGGTTAACTTTTTTCTGATTGGTCAGGCGTGCCTGCCTCTCTTTTTTTATAATGGTACTTCACTTTTTAATTTTCCTTTTTAATTTAATTTCCCCCAATTTTATAACAAAAATATCTTTAAATATAAATGATTTAGATAGTTTTTTTTAAAATAAAAATATTCCATGGTTTTCAAATAATATTAGAGTCTTTTATGGTGATATTAACTATTATTTATTTTATGAATAATTATATATAAATCTTAAAGTATCAATTATTTTTTTATATATATAGTTTTTTTAAGTTTATTTTTTAAAATAATTTTACTTAGAAATATTTTAAAGTAATTTTTATTTAGAAATATAAAAAAATAAAAAAATTATTTTTAATATTAATACATTAAAAAAAATTTAAAATAAAATTTTAAAAAACATGGATTCAACGTATTTCATATAATCCATCAATTAATATAACCTTTTTCTTTTATAATAACTTTTAACTCTACTCGTTTCTTCTATAATCTGGCCCGCAGGTTTGCTATATGATTTCTAAGTCTTATGAATAAGCTTTCCTGATCTCATATTAAAACTAATGTGACTATAATCTGACTTCACACTATTTTATTTTTCTTAACATGGAGAAGCGCAGCTAGATGCTTAAGATTGCACTTTGATGTTTTCTAAAATTAAAACCATCTTCTTTTAAGTATTTAAGTATAGTATTGTGAAGAATAAATTCTAAGATTGGTGTATGTGTGTGTGTGTATTAAATTTCTTTGAGTATATAATAAATTGATATAAGAAATATTATTAAAACTTACTTTCAATTGATGTACAAACTAGTTTTTTAAATATTTTTAACATTTTGTATATTCTTTCTTTTTCCTTCCCGTTAATCCACATCAATTATATTATTGATTGAATCATCAATTTTTTATAAATAAATTTATAATTAGATTTTTTTAATAATAAAAATTATAATTAAAAATTGTTCTGTCAATTAAAACACAACCCTTTGTTTACATCATCAATTTTTTATAAATAAATTTATAATTAAATTTCTTAAATAGTGAAATTTATAATTAAAAATTATTATGTCGATTAAAACACAACCCTTTGTTTGTGTCATCAATATGTGACATTCATAAGTATATTTATTATGTAAAATCTAAAAGCATTGCTTACATCATATGGCATTAATATTACATAATATTTATTCAAATTGTAATTCATAATACTCAGCAATTATCAAATAACACTACAACTTTTAACTACATTAATATATAATCCATAATATAAATATAATAAATATTAATGCTTCATAATCTAACTGATTGCAATAGTGTCTCTTTATAATGTGAATTATTAAAATTACAAATAGGATCCCAAACGAACATAGATGAATTTATTACTCCATATCATCTTCAGATATCTGCAAATTTAAATAATTGACAAGAAATTTAAAAATGTATTACATAACAATTTACATAATAATATTCTCAACAAATAAATGAAACACTCATTTGGGATCAATAAATACCTCTCAGTCTAAGGTGTTTGATGTCATGCATATATTCTCTTCAACCATTTCATCTTGTTTTCTAGATTACCCATACTTGACCACATTTCAATTCCTTTTTAAACCTAAAAACTCAATAACAAACCCATGAAAATCATTATCGATATGAACTCCTTCAATTGAGTGAAGTTCGGTTATAACCTCAAGAATACCACACCCTTTTCTATCTCTATTGATAGTTGTTGGATCACTATTATTTGACATGTTGTTAACCATTTGATTCTATCGTGACAGTAGTTGCAACTTAATTCTAGAACTTTTTTTTTCTAGCTTGAACCTCAAAACATTCTATTTCTTTTCTCTTTCCACTGCTGCGTGTGTTGCTATTGCTGGACATATTAACCCCTATAACCATGTTGCAAACATCATCGATGAAATTTAAAATTTCATCTTCTCCTGAATCACCGCTTCCTTCTTCCAAATCAGGTTCTTTATCATTAGCATTTGGATCCTCAGCAATACCAACATTATCATCACAGAGGACTCCAGACAATGGTGTGCCCATGTATACTCTTCAGTAGCAACAATGTTCAAAAATATTCTGTCAAACTTCAAATGTAAAGATAGTTTGATACCAGATTGCCTAAATTTTTTTGCTCCTTTTATTTTCTACACAGAACAAATAAAATTATTTAATTCAACTTCAAATAATTTAGTAATTACTAAACTGAGATTTAAAAAAATTAAAGATTAAATATCATGACAAATAACTTGAATTCTTGCTTTCCACCACTTATCACTTGTAGAAATTGTTCCTAATTCATTACTCCATCCCACACCAGTTTTGGAAATAAGCTTCGTTTATATCCTCCAATCCTTTTTGCAGTCATCTCATTTGTTCTTCATTTGTGTCTAGGTGAATGCATGACCAGTTTGTTCTTTGAAAACTGTCAACAAATATTTCCATCAGCTTTGTCGAAATGAGTATTCGGTCTCATTCCCATGTCGATAACCTTATGCAAATGTCACAAAAAGCATGCAATATTTTTTTATTCCAAGCAACTTTATCCAAAATTTTAGGACTTTTCATTCGTAGTTGGATAATATATTTGAAAGCAAACATAATAAATTATAACATGATAATAATTTGATTAATATTGGATAGAAATGTAGTTAAAATATAAGTATGTAAAACAATCAGTAGTGTAGACAACAATGAAATTCAAAGCAAAAGACTTATAGTCCTAAAATGAACTTAAACCATCATTGTGTGTGTGAGGGTGGTGGGTGGGTGTGTGTATGTTTCTGGTATCAACTAAAATTAATTATCATTCTATCAAAATTCTAGCCCGATCATAATATAGAATTCCATTAAGATATTATATGAAAATATGATTTTTAGATATTGTATGAAAATATGATTTCTTTTATTCTTTATTTTAGCTGATAATTGAAGGATTTTTGATTGGCTGAGTTTAAAGTTTTTTGTCTACCTTAACTCTATTTTATATTAATATTAATTTATATCCATTTTTATATGAATATTAATAACTCAGTCAAAATACAATTATCTTCAAGAACAAAATGTTTGTTATGCTTAATATTTTAAATTTGATTTGTATCTGTCTTAATTTTGCCCTTGATTCAAGCAGTTTTTTCTTCACAAAATTGCCTGAAGCCTACGCTTTTTTGAATCCAATCGTAGATGTTATGTCAATAATCCCTCTGTTCTTTTTTCTATTAGCTTTTGTTTGGCAAGCTGCTGTAAGTTTTCGATGAGATTTTGAATACTGTCCTATCTGTGTGGAAAAAATAGCACACATCAATTCTGCAAATCTTCATGAAAAAATGGTACAAGAAAATTATCAAATATACTATGTATAAATTTCGCAAAAAAAAAAAAGAAGATATTATATCGAAATTTTAATATAGTATAACATGTGGTAATTGCAGTGGTCCTTCACTAAGATAATTTTAAAAAAAAACAGTCAATTCAGTTTCTTTATCTTCCAAAATCCTTTACAGACCAAATATCAAATAGCTTGACAATAATTTTTTCTTTCAGATAATGAAATTATGGATTTTTTCTTATAAACCCTTGCCTCCCAATTCTCAAATCTCAAAGGAAACCAGTACTTACAGCATTGTATAGCATCAAGTCCTAAAATCAATATAAAATAAAGCAGTAGTTTTGGACTAAAATGACAACTACAGTATTTAAATTAACAGAACCATAAACAAAGTTTCAGTATTGTCAAGACAGAAATACAAATTTTAAAAAAATTATAAATGGTTAATTAACCTAATTCACAACACCTTTTTTTTTTTTTATATTGGCATCCGAGCAAGAAATGTTTGTGCTTAATTAACAATCCTCACAGCACCATATATTCAAAATATTGTAACCCAGAACAATACACAACACCTAAATATTAATTTATGTATTCTTAAAAACAAATAACTGGTTAAATATTTGTAAAAACAGAAATAAATACTCTCTACTACAACACCTTTTTTTTCTTCAAATAATTTCTCAGGATCTCTTTGTTTTTTTGCCTCTAATACTAACTTGGATCTGCAAATAAATTCATCAACAATAAATACAAAAATATGAGAAGTAATACAAAAGAAAATGGACTTCATTTCTTTTTTTTCTCCTGCAACTACAACTCAAGGCGATTCCAGACTATCATCTAAAAATTTTGGTGTCATTTGTGAAGATGAAAGGCACAAAAAATATACAAACAGTTCACAGTGAAAAAAATACCTTTTTATTAATCAAATCTACAAGATCAAGAGCTTGGAAAGGCGTATCGGGTAGGGAAAAAAAAGGAAATTATTTTTGACAATAGAGGAGAGAATAGTCAAAAAAAACAAAGATCTTAAAAAATTTTGTGAGTGAAAAGAGGGATCTGCTAGGTGAAAAAACGATTGCAATGTTTTTTTGCAGTGAATTTTTAAGGTGAATCGTTCCAGCTGGGAAAGTTTGATATTCTCTAGCGACTCTTTTTTTCTCTGGGATTAGCTTGTCGATGTATCTTAAAAAATGAGGTTGTTGTTGTTGCCAAGCTGTTTTTTTTTTAACTTTTGTTAAACCACAGGTTCGGTTACAAGTGTTGATAGGTCCCCTTTGTTAGAAAATAATATAAATTATATCCTGAGACCTCATTTAAAAACTTAAGCTATTGGGTTGAGATAATTCTTTAACATGATATCAGAGTTTTGATAATCAAGTGGTCTCAAGTTCGAATTTTATCATCCCTATTTATTTATATTAAGCATAAGATAATGTGAGCATGTATAAATTTCAAACCCAAAGACTTTCACTTAAAAAAAATATATTAGATAATAATATAATTCATATCTTAGAATTTTATATAGTTCTTTAATATTATCAAAATAAAACTAGGTTTGCAACATAACCAAACAACACCTAAAACTAACATGACTATAATCTGCTTTCGCACTTTTTTTTTTTTTCATATGGAAAAGCATGGCTAGATACCTAAGATTGCACTTAGATGTTTCCTAAAATTAAAATCATCTTCTTTTAAGTATTTAAGTATAGTATTGTGAAAAATAAATTCTAGGATCGGTATATATATAAATTTATTAAATTTCTTTGAATATATAATAAATTGATATAAGAAATATTATTAAAACTTACTTTCAATTGATATACAAACTAGTTTAAAAATATATTTTAACATCGATTAAACAAATTATATAAAATAAAATAACATGTAGGTATTCGTATAATCTTCTTTTCATTTTCTCCACATATAACAATAGCACTGAATTGAGTGCAATTTTCAATTTAAAACAGAGTTTTGTCCTTTTCTTTTAAATAAAAATAACATTAACATCATCTTTAAATATTTCAAGGTTTAGAAAATTAAAAACCAGATAAATAATTAATAGTAACATGCAAAATATGGTATGCTATTTAGGGTATGTTTGGGGCTGCGCTCTTACTGTCATTTCATAAAATTTTATTTTTTTATTTTAAATTATTTTAATATACTAATATCAAAAATAAATTTTAAAATATAAAATAATATATTATTTTAATGTATTAATTTTTTTTAAAAGCAATATTTATCATTGTCTCAAACATTCCTTTATATTATTTTTGTTTGCAATGACATTAATTATTGGTTGAGTTTATATCAATTTTAAGAATTTATAAATATAAAATAATATATTATTTTAATGTATTAATTTTTTTTAAAAGCAATATTTATCATTGTCTCAAACATTCCTTTATATTTATTTTTGTTTGCAACGACATTAATTATTTGTTGAGTTTATATTAATTTTAAGAGTTCATATGCTTTTATATTTTAAAAATATTTTTGAAAGAAATTAGTAGTGTTTTCACATCGTTTTGATATATTAATATAAAATTTTTTAAAAAAATATCATTTTTAAATAAAAATATTTTAAAATACAATCACAATAAATACTAAACAGATTTGATTCAGAAGGCAACCAGCTTTTAGTTAAAAACAGACGGTAATACTGAGTTGTGTCACGCAATAATTAATTTCCTAGATGTTATAGTGTGGCCAAACAGAAGCATCCATCTGGGTCTGCCTTATATTTGTGTTTCTTCACCTGTGAAATCTTAAGAAATTGTAGTAATTAGTTACTCTCGATATATATGGTAATTAAAAAAAAAAATAGCCTGCACATTCAAAAGTTTGCATCAAGGTTTCTCAATCGACTGGAAGTATGTATTTTCATAATCCCACTCTTCACAGATGGAAATTGGCAGGCCTGCTTGGAGGCATATAATATACAGTGCAGACTTCGAAAGCCAGTCCTCTGCACCTTCTCAAGAACTTGCCCAGTTTTAGAAAGATCAATAATTCATACAAATAGAACAAGAATAGTTATAATTCAGATCTGGAGAGTAGGGAAAACTTCCTTGAAATTGCAGTAGTTGGTTTCTTTTCCAGGCCTTTAGGAGCACATTCTTGCTAAGAAAAAGCAGATCTCACAGCTTCTTTAAGTCCCGACCATGCCCCAATCACATGGGAAACTCCCTTAGCTCGTGAGCATAACCACAAATGCAGCATTTCTGGTATTTCCTCTTTGGGCTTAAAAACTCTTCAACTTACAAAAATGAGCACGGCTGGTTCGTTGGTCCAAGTACAATTGGACTCTTTGGGCTGCAGAGAAGGGAATATTTGGGCCCTGTGTTATTCACTTATTGGTCTCCCACAAGTCACAAGACTACAGGCACACTCAAAGTATAAAGTGGAAAACGAATTTTCTTGGTTTTTGTGTTTTAAAAATAATTTTAAAAAAATAATTTTTTTTATTTTTTTAGATTATTTTAATGTATTAATATTAAATATATTTTATAAAAAATAAAAAAATATATTATTTTAATAAACTTTCAAGTTGGAAGATGATGCTCGCGATGCTGGCCTGGGCCACAATTGCAGCAACTCGATAATGTTTTATACCAAAACTATCAGATAGTTAGCTTGTAACATTACTTTTTATCTTGTTAAGGGCATATTTACACGTATCAAAGGCTTGCAAATTCCATGTGGTGGTGGTGCTTTTTACATCAGGTCATGAGAAAAGCACAAAAATATTCTTTGCACAAAAATTCCTACCCGTTCTTTCAAGTCTCGAACATGGGACTTCCCAGT
This sequence comes from Populus euphratica, assembly GCF_000495115.2. Taxonomy (NCBI): domain Eukaryota; kingdom Viridiplantae; phylum Streptophyta; class Magnoliopsida; order Malpighiales; family Salicaceae; genus Populus; species Populus euphratica. The sequence goes on along the minus strand of NW_011499847.1, from coordinate 1,832,549 downwards.
AGGCATCCTCTTATTAAGTGCTACAGCCATTAATTGGTAAAGAAAATGTTCCATATATTCGGACAGCACTTTCCCATATATTTTATAGTAAAATGTGATGTAAACATTCTAAATATGATAAATACTCTGGTTTTTGATGCGTTTAATAAATGAGGATTAAGGGACTTAGAGTTAAAAATCTCCCGAAAAAAATAAAAATACACGATATGTAACTAGCTAATTTCCAGACATCGAGTTAAGGCATAAGATGAAACCTACATTTCAAAACTGGAACAGGGGTGCTTTTGCATGGAATAGGTCCGCCTATCAATTTTCCAGACTCACCACTTCCTGGAAGCGCAACCTCCACGCAAGGCATGAAACACTAAGTATACTCCACCATTGGGCATGAACCCCACCACCACACTACGTTGAATCTCAGCATCCACGATCAAAACAACACTGGTCAATATGCCATTTACCTCGTGTTTAATTTAGCGAGAAATCCAGATCAACACAGTAACATTCTTGGAGTCCTGTTGGTAGGGTTGGGTGAGTAACAAAGTTAACATGTCATATTTGTAAGAAATCGAAAGGAATACTCTTTTCCAAGTAAATTTGTTGATCCTGCTAGGGCTTTCCAGTACTTGGCTGTCATGTTTTCAAAGGATGGGGAGATATGTAAACTGGTGTGTGAGAGCGAGAGAGAGAGGTGACATGGAATTGCGGTGTCGATGGTGGCACAGCCAGCCAGGTGCCGAAGATCACAACAAAGCATACAGGGATGCTTACACATACAGATGAAGCACGAGCAATCGGTTTTGGTTTGATGATCAGACGGCGAGGGTTGATACTGGTTTTCAACGCATGTACAACGAGCAATCGGTTTTGGTTTGATGATCAGATCACGGCGAGGGTTGATGCTGGTTTTCAACGGATGTACAGGGGAACACTTTCATGCTGGATATTGAAAAAAATGAAGAGCGATCAACCCTTAGTCCGATGATCAAAAATATATATCAAAATTGCTAGGGATTTGATCATCTCAATAATTACACGCAGTTGGTTATAATGATCAATGGTGGAAATAAGGGTATAAAAAAACATCTTATAAAACTTATGATGGTAACTCTCCCTGATGCGAGTGGGTCTGCTGTGTAGAGTAGGAAGAAAATAAATAAAACATATTCACACCTTAGTTATAAAAACTATAACTTTTGACCAACTATTCACACCTTAGTTATAAAAACTATAACAACTTTTGACCAAATTGATTAGATTTTGGTGTTGCTGTCTGTGGTTGTGTTTTTTTTAAAAAAAATAGTTTTAAATTATTTTATTACTTTTTATTGTTTTAATGTAATAAAATTAAAAATATTTTTTAAAAAATATATATTATTTTAATATATTTTAAAACAAAAAACACTTTAATAATTAACTTCTACACCGTGTAACGAAACAGTCACTTAGAATTCAGCTCACCTGTAACCTTGTAATGTTCTAATTAAAAAAAATAGAAAAAGTTTAATTTGATCCGTTAATTTTATTTTGTAAAAAAATATAATTTTGATATTTAAAAAAAAAATGAAAACAACCCTGCTAGTTCATGATGTGAGTCTCGCCGGAGGCGGTATCTGTCTCAGGTTTTACAGGTATGAATTTCACACTTTACAGTGCATATAAAATATATGAATATTGTAGGAGTAGGACCCTGTCTGCACCGGAGTACCTTTTCGGAACAACTTGAACAAGTAAGGTACTAACCCGGTGAGCCCCATGAATCGAACGGCCGGCCATCTTTATACAACGATGTCAATTAATTTTCTCGCTGTTTTAATACCATAACCCATGATCCACATCTCTATTTTTATAGAAAGACAATGATTTTATTATAGATATAAAATAATTTTTATACCTGTAAATCATATATGAAAAGAAAAAATAAATAAATCAATAAACAATAATATCTTATTCATATAAAAGAAAAAAAATACATCTATACACAAAAGCATAAACATGAATTGAAACCCTTGATTTGACAAGAATACATTTAAATCTTAAAAATTATCATATGTATTAAAAAAAGCTTTATTGATAAATATCAAACATGTCATCTCATCTTAAAAAAGTTAAGCATCCCAAAACTAAAAAATAACAAAATTTAATTATATATATATATATATAGGAATGATAGTTGTGAAAAAAAAATATTATTTATTACTTTCTTTAAAAGTGTGTAAAATAAACATTAAAGAGTTAAAATAATATTTTTTAATATTTAGCTCTCTACTTAGCAAAGCCGTTGGAGATGCTCTAAGACAAATTAGTTTAGCTTTGGTCCCTTTATTATTTAATTAGCAGCCCTTCACCTTTCTCTCCATCCCTGAAAAGCAAAGAAAGTGGTCCTACCGTCCTTCACTTTAATATTATTCAAAGATTACTTTCTACTATTTCTTTATTTTTATTCATTTTATTAATCACTCCTCTCTATTTCTTTCTTGGAATATTGATGTTGACGAGATAATCTCAGGCTTGATTCTCTCACCTTTACAGCTCCCTGCCTACCTACACAGACCGAAGCTCTTTTGTTTCCCAGACGCGAGGATGGCATCCATCATTTGATGTGTTTTCCCTTTTGCATAAAGACATTATTTTTTTTATATTTTAAAAATATTTCTTATTTTAAATCAATTTTATTTTAATATTTTTAAATCATTTAATTTTTTAATATTAAAAATAATTTAAAATTTTTTTAATATATTTTTAAAACATAATTATTACCACAGTATCCTGTACACCAAAAGCTTTTTAGATTCTTATATATCAAAAGCAAAAGCCCTTGTCTGGTGTATAATCACACAACACAAATCATGTACAAAGACTAATTTTTCTCGTGGTTGATATGGTTCATAAATGGATAATTTATTTTAGATAACCTTTAAAAAATAAAGTTCTTTTACGTCTCTCACTTTTTAAATCTTTGAATTTCAGAATTCTTAATGAAGATTTTGTATGCTTGGTTGATGTTTTGAACACCTAGTTTGGGATCCAATGGCAAGTCAACTAGATTCCAAATCCGTATGATAGACAAAGTTTAATAATAATACTTATTATATATATTTTAAAAATGAAATTAAATCTCGATATATAATAAATAGTTAAATAATAAAACAACTACCTTGTATAATAAAAAAAAATGTGTTTGCTGCGAGAATATTACTGAATATATAAAATAGAAAGTATGGGTAACTTAATTAATTACGAGTGTTTGTTTTAACTTTTATAGGATTAAAATTAAATATATTTTAATTATAGATAAAATTTAACCATAAAAACTATTTTTTTATTTTTTTTAATTCCACATACAAAACTCAACTATCATCTTTAAAGCAAACACACTTAATTAATATAGTTTTTATTTTTTATTTTTTTTAAAAAAAAACTACGATCTAGCCGTTAGACAGATAAAAAAAATTCCTTGGAAAATTATTCAGGTCACACGTCATCGATCCTCTTTTCAAGAAAATATCTGCAGACGTTTACAAATTCCAAGAATTCTTAGTTAATCAAAAATTAATTAAACTACTAACCAAGCTTAGTTTAATTTAAGAAAATAATAATAATAATGAAAAAGACAATAATCTCTTTGTTCCCTCTTATATCTTCTCCATGTCCATCGGTCACAGACACGCACTTCACTTCACTCTCAACTTCTTCCATGGCTCCATTTCTCTCCTCTTCCCTCCCCCTCCTCCTCCTCTCCTTTCTCCCTCTCCTCTCCCTATCCTTCTCCACCTTTGATCAACCCTACAAAACCTACATCATTCGCATTGACTCTCAATCTAAGCCCTCCATTTTCCCCACTAGCAATGGTACGCTTCCTCTCTATCCTCCATCTCCCCTGGAACCACTCCCCTTTTACTCCACACTTACGACACCGTTTTCCATGGCTTCTCCGCCATTCTAACACCAGACCGCGCCGCCACTCTCAGCCAACACCCATCAGTCCTTGCCGTGATTGAAGACCAACGGAAACAACTCCACACCACTCGGTCTCCTCAGTTTCTTGGACTCAGAAACCAACGTGGGCTCTGGTCGGATTCTAATTATGGTTCTGATGTTATCATTGGCGTTTTGGATACTGGGATCTGGCCTGAAAGACGGAGCTTCTCGGATGTCAATCTTGGGCCGGTTCCTGGCCGGTGGAAAGGAGTTTGTGAAGTTGGCGAAAGATTTACAGCAAGAAACTGCAACAAGAAGCTGATCGGTGCTCGTTTTTTTATCAAAGGACATGAGGCAGTAGGTGGGGCTATGGGACCGATTAGTCCTATCAATGAAACTCTGGAGTTTAAGTCTCCGCGTGATGCCGATGGTCATGGGACTCACACGGCATCAACTGCGGCAGGAAGGCATGCGTTTCGTGCTAGCATGGAAGGTTTTGCAGCGGGGATTGCAAAAGGGGTGGCTCCGAAAGCACGTTTGGCTGTGTATAAAGTTTGCTGGAAGAATGCAGGATGTTTTGATTCTGATATTTTAGCTGCTTTTGATACTGCTGTTAAAGATGGAGTTGATGTCATCTCGATTTCCATTGGTGGTGGTAGTGGGATCTCGGCGCCTTATTATCTTGATCCGATTGCCATTGGTGCTTATGGGGCGGCTTCTAGAGGGGTTTTTGTTTCGTCTTCGGCTGGGAATGATGGGCCTAATTTTATGTCAGTTACGAATCTTGCTCCTTGGATTGTTACTGTTGGTGCTGGAACAATTGACAGGAGTTTCCCTGCTGTTGTTGTTCTTGGTAATGGGAAGAAATTATCTGGTGTTTCGCTATATGCTGGTTTGCCCTTGAGTGGTAGAATGTATCCTCTGGTTTATCCAGGGAAATCAGGGGTTTTGGCAGCGTCACTGTGTATGGAAAATTCGTTGGATCCTAAGATGGTGAGAGGGAAAATTGTTGTTTGTGATCGCGGAAGTAGTCCAAGAGTGGCTAAAGGGTTGGTTGTTAAGAAAGCTGGAGGTGTTGGTATGATTCTTGCTAATGGAGTTTCTAATGGTGAAGGATTAGTTGGTGATGCTCATTTAATTCCTGCTTGTGCTCTTGGTTCTGACGAGGGTGATGCTGTTAAGGCCTATGTTTCATCAACGTCGAATCCGGTTGCTACTATTGCTTTCAAGGGTACCGTGATTGGAATCAAACCAGCTCCAGTTGTTGCTTCGTTTTCAGGTAGAGGACCAAATGGAATAAGCCCGGAGATTCTTAAGCCGGATTTGATTGCTCCCGGTGTGAACATTCTTGCTGCCTGGACTGATGCTGCTGGTCCAACTGGATTGGAATCAGATCCACGAAAAACTGAATTCAACATCCTTTCTGGCACTTCAATGGCATGTCCTCATGTAAGTGGCGCGGCAGCCTTGCTTAAATCTGCTCACCCACATTGGAGTCCAGCAGCGATTAGGTCTGCAATGATGACTACCGCGAATACATTCAATAATCTAAACCAGCCAATGACCGATGAGGCCACTGGAAAGGGGTCGTCACCATATGATTTGGGCGCAGGACATCTCAATCTTGATCGAGCAATGGATCCAGGTCTTGTTTATGATATTACAAACAATGATTATGTGAACTTTTTGTGTGGAATTGGATATGGGCCAAGAGTAATTCAGGTGATCACACGATCACCTGTGAGTTGTCCAGTGAAGAAACCATTGCCCGAGAACCTCCATTACCCTTCTCTTGCAGCACTGTTTTCAAGCTCAGCTAAGGGAGCATCAAGCAAGACATTCATTAGAACAGTCACCAATGTGGGTCAACCAAATGCCGTTTATCGTTTTACAATCCAAGCTCCGAAAGGAGTTACAGTGGCAGTGAAACCACGAAAATTGATGTTCACTGAGGCCGTGAAGAAGCGGAGCTTCATTGTAACCATAACAGCCAATGCCCGGAATCTGATCATGGGTGATTCGGGTGCTGTATTCGGGTCAATTGCGTGGTCGGATGGGAAGCACGTTGTTAGGAGTCCCATTGTGGTGGCCCAGATAGATCCCTTGTAAGCCTGCTACTTCCAATCCGATCATCTCTTTTTGATCGATAATGTTGATTGGTAGGTGGTTAAGCACGTGCTCACTGCTTATGTAGCAATAGAGAGTGGAAGGCAGCTTAAGTGTAGAATTTGCTACGCATAAGAGTGTGGCTGCCATGTTAGGACCACGGCCAAGAACTTGTTTACAGGGGGTGGCTGGTGTGTGTTCTTTTCTTTTTTTGAACCTTTTTTCTTTGTTAAATTATATCTTTCATGTAATGTTGTATGTATAAACTTGACAAGTTTATATAAGCAATAGTTTAATAGATAATAGTCAGTTTGATGCTTTTGATGACTGTTTGTTTTTATAAAAATTGTTTTTTAATAAAATTATTATTTTTTTTATTTTTAGATTGTTTTGATGGGTTGGAACTTTTTATTTTTAGATTGTTTTGATGGGTTGTAACAAAAAATAAATTTTTAAAAATAAAATAATAATTTTTAATCGTTATCGCAACGTGATTTGCATAGCTAAATAGTGGAATCGAGGAAGGATGCTGGGTATTTATTCCTAAGGTTGACCGTTGCCTAGAAAAATTTGCCAATCCGGTGATTTCTGAAGTATTTTTTGTGTCCTGCAATATATATAGAAATGATAGGAACCGTTTGGTTAGAGAGACAGGAATAAAGATATAATTTATAATAGTTTTGAAGTGATTTTCTCTATGGTTTTTATTTTTTTAATGGGAAACATATTTTAACTTTATGCCTTTAAAATAAATTTATATAATGTTAAAATTGAAGATATAGAATGATATATTCCTTCAGTCTTCATTATCTCTAAGTTTCATATCTTCATGTATCAAGAAAATAATTAAACATTACTAGTTTGTTTGGTGGTCTCTATCTTTCATATATCTTACATCAAGACAGTAATTAGATGTTATTATTTTGATGGGGATGTTTGAAATGTTATTTAAAACAAAAAAAATTGATTGTAAATATAATAAAATAATAATTATTTTATTTTTTAAAATTTATTTTTAATAATAACATATCAAATCAATACAAAAACATAAAAAAAAATTCTACGAAACTATAGTTGAACTTCAGCTGCAAACAAACACCTCTTCATTAGATTGCGGCACTGATATTGGCTTTATTAAAGCTTTTTATTGAACAACACAAGTCAAAAAGTCAATAGGTTGTCCAGGAAGCAACTGTCTGCATTTTTTGTCTGTTTGAAACATTTTTTTAGTTATTGGAAATGCGGTTTGCACCGGTTTTTTAAATTCTAATTTTTTTAAAAGAAATTATTTTTTAATTTTTTAATATGAAAAATAATTTTTTTAAAATAAAAAATATTATTTAAATATATTTTTAAATAAAAAATATTTTAAATCATAACTACTAACACAATATCAAACAAACCCTAAAAGCGTGTGGACAAAATTTTTGGAAGCTTATGCATGCTTGGATTATTAACTCTTGTGAAACAAAATGTCTTATAGAAAATACGGCTGGTCTGCTATTACAGGGAAATCTAGCTGTTTCTCGCTTTCACTGCCTTAAATGCGGAATGGTTACCCACCAGATATTCTTCTCAAAGGTGGATGATCAGTGACAATATTCCAAATGCTTTAGCTTTAATGATTTATTAATTTTAAAAAATAAAAAATATTATTATAAAAAATAAATTTAAAAAATAATTGTTATAACTTATTGGAATCATGTATTTTATAATCTTAAAATGGGGTTTCTACTGCCCTTTGAAAACCCTGCAACAGAGGAAGGAGATGTATCTGTTGCATAAGAATATTCATGAGATTGAGGTTGGCTACTGTATTCCAAGACCATAAATGTTTTCTCTTCATTTATTTCTCCCTTTTCTTTCCTTAGATGTCTATCTTCTGGAAATGGTGGTCGCCAAAATTGTATTGGTCTCGATGGATGATTTATCAGAGGGGAAACTGGCTGGTTGATGGAGATGGTAGGGCCTGACAGAGATCGATCATCTGTGCTTTTAACCTAATTTATATCACCTATATAAGTCCCAGAAAGAGGCCCCATTTTACCTATTGTTACATTTCATGCATTGATTGTAAGAACGTGGATGATGTTCTTGTGATGGAAAGTGGCCTTTCTGTAAGCACTGAAAGGAACAGTGGTATGAAACTGGTGGATCACATTAACCGAATCTGCTCCTACCACTTAGCCATATAGCAGACATCGTGGGCTGGCCATTTGTACCAAGGAAATAACTCGACTTTTTCATGCATGTGTATGGATAATATTCATCATATTTGATGGGGATGCAAGCTTGTTGCAGCTCCAAGAAAGCATAGTCTAATCTTTGAAGTTATTAAAAAATAGTATAAATTATATTTTAAAATTTTATATAATAATTTAAATTATTAAATTAATGTTTCTTTAACATGATTTTAAAATTTTAATGGTTAAATTATTATGAGTTTAAATATTATTATTTTTATTTATTTGATAAAAAATAAATAGAAAGTAACGTAGGTCTTTATAAATTTCAGTCTAAATTTTTTTTATTTGAACGGATATATTAAAAAAATATAAATTATATTTTAGATTTTATTAAATAGTTTAAGTTAATGAGTTAAAATAATTTTTTAATATAACTAAATAAAGTAATTCATAAGTGAAAGATTTGTTTGCCATTTTTTTTTTTTTTTTGCTTCAAACCTTAGTCAGAGAGCTTTTCTTTTGAATATTGTGAGCAATTTTCCAACCACAATTAAACCCATGGTTCCAGTTTATTAATGAACCATGCCGACAATTGTGTATTATTTTCAAAGCTTCGTAAGAGAATCGGAAACTAAAGCAGGCACTTTATCAGATAAAATACACCTATCTAGATCAAACCAATGAATAAAGAAGCGAGAAGTGCACCTTGTCCACGCAAACTCAGTCAGGAATCCATTGCAAATGACCTGTAATTGTTTACTTTTTCCCGACTAGATTATATGGATCCTGGGACTGAAGTAGGCCCTGTGAACTTGAAACCAAGCTAGCTTTCAACAAGATCTTACCCCCTAAATTCAGCTTGGATTCTTGGCTTTGAAGTGGGAAAGCAATGTGTAAATATAGTTCTTAATGAAATGTTTTTGGAACCACTACGTCTTTGTGGTTTGTAACAATCCCGTAGAATCATCTCAGCTGCCTAAAAAATTGACTCTTCGGGATGTGAGGGTTGAGTGGGCCGGAATCCTATAGCTCAGATTACATGTGGCGTAAACAAATTAATAGGATTATTTAATTGATACGATTTTTGTCTTATTATCTGAAACGAATATTCAACAACTCACAGTGCCTTGATTTACATTTTCATGCATCACCCCTGACCGTATGCTTCATTTGCTAAGTCCTCCATTCATGAAGGATAAGATTAAAGCTAAAGAAGCTTTTTTTTCATTATGAATACAGTTTTATTCGTGACAAGGGAAAAAACAAGGAAGAACAGCAAGAACATAAGCTTCTGCAAATATACAAGACATGGTTTTCATTCTTGAATGGGAGATCATATAAAAGGGTTTTCTCTCACAAACAGTGATGACAAATACAATACAAAGGTAGGTTAATCCACTAACCTCAATGGCATTTTGCATCTTTTGCTACACATGTACGCAGTACGCATATGCACAAGACAGGTCAATTTAGGAAAGAAGCAACTTAATTCTCTCAATGAAATAGGATGTTAAATCTTCAAACACAAGAAAATGTTTCATATAGCATCGACAGAAAATGTGGAAGAGGACAAGGTGGGACTAGTTACCAATTCAATTAAAAAGGGCTGAGATGTGGACTTTGCAACACCCGCGTCTTTGCAAGGAGTAATTTGAAACGGGATGGACATGAAACAATTTGTTCCATTAAATATTCCATCCATCCTGGGAGAGGCATTCAAATCATCAGTTCATATTTAATGCTCAATGGCATTAGTTACCAATGCAAACGCAAGAAATAGGGGCAATCGCAGCATCTAATAAGTCTGTGCAAGGAGTTATTTGAAGAAGACAGATCAGCCATGACTCATTTCATGGAATATACATCCATCCCCGGACAACCTGGAGGCATTCCTGTCAATCCAAATTTTCTGTGACCATTTGCAGAGCTATCAAATTCCGAGTCATATACAGACAGCCTTCCAAAATATTCTTCACAGAATACCAAATGACTACAGTCATGTGGAATCACATTTAGGAAGTGAACCCCTTCCTCTGCGTGCTCAATCTCAAATTCTCAGCAGTTCATGGATCGACCAGGCCAGCGGATTGGTTTGTTTTTTCCGAGTGAAGTTAAAAATCAGCTTACTGTAGCTTATTGACAAGCAGGAGGTACAGATATTTGGACCCTTCTCCTCTAATTTTTTTTTATTAAATCCACCTGTATCAGATAAATAGCCTGACCTCATTAGCATGTCAACGACACACTCATAAGGATCTTAGCTTGGCCTTGTTTTATTATCTTTCATTATCTGGCTAAATATCACCATTACATCCTTAAACCAACTCTGCATGATTACAAGCAATCAAAATGCACGATTACGATGCACTATCAGGATCTTCCCCACAATTCCACATCTCATGGCAGAGAGAAAAAACTCTCCCTGGACATTGATCCCGTAACCATTTATAATAGCATTCCCAAGAAACCAAACCCGGATTCTTCAATTCATGGACACACTTTATACGCACCAGGTCATAAAAGCCTTCGGTGCTAACAAGCACTCCAGCTAAACATAGAATTGGTAGCCAGACCCGTTTTTCACATTTGGTAAAATGAACTCATGGAATTTTGGCGAAACGCATACCCAGGAACTGCAATGGAACACGAAATTGTCTTTCTTTGAGAATCAAACAGTTCCCCATGAAATTCTACATGACCAGAAGAGATCAAGAGTTTTGAATAGTGTAATGACGTAATGCTAAAACATTGACGTTCGCCTGAATAAGAGAAGGTATTGAGATGAAAAATAACAAATCCTCTCTGAATTTGCTTGTGAGTCATGTAATTTCTAAGAATCGCTTACCTTCAACTGTAAGGCTGCGGTGTGTGGAGCTTTAAACAGTTATTGCCGTTACTCTAGTGATAAATACTCTGGTCTTGAGCCAAGATCCAGACTTTTCTTTATGGGCTTATGGAAGGCATTAGATGGATTACATGGGTTTTAGGCTAACATAGCCCAGTAGCTATTGATAGAGCCCAGACCAACTCTTTCTTGTTGCGCGATTGAACAGCGTGAACCCAATTTATGCCCCAAAATTGGAGGGAGTTTTTGTGAGAAGGCCTTGAAATACAAAAATTCTTTTTTTTTTCGATTTTGATTTTGAGAATATTTCTCAGTTAATTTCTATATAAAAAGATAAGATCTTTCAAGTTCCAATTTTTCATAAATTTCTTTTAAAGTTATATATATATAGACACACATATGCATACACGCTTGATAGATACATGTTTGAATATGTTGATAAATTTCTTTTAAAGTTATATATATATATGAACACATATATATATACACGCTTGATACATACATGTTTTATTATGCTCGAGATCTTTTTAGATTTAAATTTAAAATAAAAATAATAATGTAAAGAATAAAAAAGCAAAATCACTATGGATATTATGCTAACAATTTAAAAATATTCTTGAAATCCATTTAATAGATATTCTATAGAAGAATATCTGGTTAAGGCGGCTAATTTGGATGCCTTAGATGTTACATTTTTTTTTAGCAATATTGGAAAAGATTAGCATATAGCATGATCATAGTAGATGGAAACGCAGGAATAAAGTAGAAATGTTGAGAGATAAAAGTTGGTGTTTTAATAGTTAGTTTTGTTTTATTCAATAATAATAAGAGATATCTTTTAGTATTTTTTTTAATAATTTTAATATATTAATATTGAAAATTAAAAATTAAAAAATCAATTCAAAATATTATACATCACATCTTTGAATAAAATCAATTCAAAATATTATACATCACATTACTAAACCTGCTTTGAAAACAACCATTACTGGGTTCTATTACATAAATATTACAGAAACAATGAAATGAATATTTATGAATTAAATCCTGTATTATCTATAACCAAACTCAAAATAAATATCCAAGTGAACGAGCATGATTTTTTGAGACAAATCTCTTAAGATACGATTACAAAGCACCTGTCAAGCAATCAGGCCGTCATCTTAAATAAAAACTGACTGCCGACAAGATACGGTTTCACACGGCCAGCTCCTCAGCAAGCCACGTATCTGTCTTGTTTTGTTCCTCCAAGCTCACAATCGACACGGCTTCTACTTCCTTCGATCTTAAGATCACAGAAGCCTTTAAAATCCCCACACCAACCTGACATTCCTCACTCCCTGTCTCCTCCTAAAAATCTTTCTTACCGAATGTATCTCTAAAGCGCAATTCTCGCTACCCGCAAGTCATTCTCTCAAACCCAGAAGCCACGTCTACTTCTACGTCGTCCTCTTTGTATCCTACTATTGACATGAAAGACGTGGCGGACAACAAGAAGAACGAGGCAGTTTCACCACTGGGTTCAAACTCCGAAGCCCATGAAGAAATCTTGATCAAAATCCCAGGATCAATCGTTCATTTAATTGAGAAAGATCGTAGTGTAGAATTGGCTTGTGGTGACTTCTTTATTGTGAGTCTTAAACAGGGTGAAACCACTGTTGCTGTTTTTGCTCGTGTAGATGATGATATTCGGTGGCCTTTAGCTAGAGATGAGGCAGCAGTTAAGCTTGATGAATCACATTACTTCTTTACTCTTCGTGTGCCTGAAAATGAATCGTACGGGGGTCAGTTAAATAAGGGAGAGGTTGAGTTGTTGAATTATGGGGTAACTTTTGCTTCGAAAGGCCAAAAGGGCTTGTTGAAGGAGTTCGATAAGATATTGGAATGTTATAGTTTGTTTTCGGTGCAAGAAGTGAAGAAGAGTGGAGGGAAGTCGGAGGTAATTGATTGGAATGTAGCGAAGGAGATATCGCCGGATGAGTTAGAGAAGAATAAAGAATTGATGGAGAAGAGTTCTTCTGCGTATTGGACAGTGTTGGCTCCTAATGTGGAGGATTATAGCTCGTGTATTGCAAGGACGATTGCGGCCGGGTCAGGGCAGCTGATTAGGGGGATTTTGTGGTGTGGAGATGTGACAGTGGATAGGTTGAAGTGGGGCGATGGGTTCCTCAAGAAAAGGATTCGTAAGGGTAAGGATTCAGATATTAGTCCAGGGACTTTGAGGAGGATCAAAAGGTTTGTTTTTCAACGTTGATTATTGATTTAATTTCTGATTTTAAAGGTTTCAATTCTATTTTTTGCACATTTAGCCATCTAGTTTTGCTATTTATTTAAGAAAATTGATTATTAGGATAGGCTGTTCTTATTATTCTTTGTTCGTGGAAGTGGTATGGTTAAAGCAAAAGAAGCATGTTCTTTGAATTTTGGAGTTGCTTTGCTATGCATATTTGTGTTCATCTCTGCATTTTAAAGATGTAAAAATAATTTTTAATATGCTTGTTTCCTTTGATTTGGGTGACTCAATATCGAGCAGTATGAACTGAAATATGATTTTATCTTGGGATATTTGCAGGGTAAAGAAGTTGACAAAAATGTCAGAGAAAACGGCTGTTGGGATTCTTTCGGGGGTAGTCAAAGTCTCTGGATCTGTTACAAGTCCAATTGTGAACTCTAAAGCGGGCAAGAAATTTTTTAGCCTATTGCCTGGTGAAGTTATTCTTGCTTCCTTGGATGGATTTAGTAAGTGATTCATTCCCAATTGTTTGGTTTATTTTTTCTCAATTTGTGTGGTTGCTAAACTGAAATCTAACTCGCAATACTGTTTCCTCCTCGTGTTTCGTGTGCTTGTGCAGTCAAGGTGTGTGATGCTATTGAAGTTGCTGGAAAGAATGTCTTGTCAACCTCATCACTTGTCACAACTGGAGTTGTCTCACACAGGTATATCTCAATCTAAATCTTAAATTGACGCTCCACTTGAATCATCCTTATCACGATCAACTTTATCATCCCTTCCATTGCTTTCATTCAAATAATTATACCGTTGCTGGCAAGTTGGAATTAAAATTTGTGGCGATTCTGTTCCTCTGTAATGGAATATTTATGTTTCTATGAGGTTTCCAGTTGCTTTAGGTATCTGGCCACCAGTGGCATATACAGAATCTTACCTCAATCTTTTGCTGCTTTGCATCTTGCATTGACATAGTGTTAGAACACTACAGTTCGTGAATGTGCTTTGGCTGGATAGAGCTGGAGTAGATTTTAGATGAGATATAGTCTGAATCGAATAGTGTACTTTCTGTGCTTCTACCCGAGTACGCATCTGATGTTATGATTGGGTATTTCCTTTACAGATACGGAGAAGATGCTGCAAAGGTAACACACGAAGGACTTGATGCTGCAGGACATGCTATTGGCACTGCTTGGGTTGTGTTTAAGATAAGAAAGGCTCTTAATCCAAAGAGTTTCTTCAAAGCAACAACTCTTGTAAAAGATACTGCGAAGGCAAATGCGGCTAAAATGAAGGCTAGTAAATACAACAAGTAAAGACTAAAGCCAACTGGTCTTGTTAGGTTTTATTTTATTTTATTACTAAAGTCAACTGGTCTTGTTAGGTTTTATTTTATTTTATTTTTTTAATCTGTTTATGGGAACAAGGGTTAGGAAGTACCATGAGGCTTCTTTTGGCCTGTTGAATTCCTTAAGGCAAGGGATTCTTCGGTAGTTTGTCAGGGAATGCAAATCTGTAGTTGTATGTTTGATTTTGTTCACTTATCTAATGGATGATTCAAGGAATCGAGTTTGTGTCTTCTTCGTTTCTTTTACCTGAATCTTAGCGATGGTTTCTCTTACATATTTAATGTTGTGCGATAGCCTGATTGCTTCAGCTAGTACATCTTTTGAGGATAGCATGAAGTTGAACAAGGGTTCAGGCTTAAAGCGTATTTTGATCAAACAAGAGTTCCTTGAATCTGCATTTAAGCACCTGACATAGCACCTGCACGGAATAAGATGTGTATTGATGGCTGACAAAAGGAAATCTGTCTTAAATTTTTTGGAGATTGAAAAGGATACATTTCAGTCCATGCATGACTCTTAAGAAGGATACATTTCAGTCCATGCATGACTCTCAAGTTCTTCAATTTATATACTTATTAACACAACTTGAGGAATTCCCTTCTTGAAATGCGGACTCCCGATCCATAGCTCTCTCAGTAACTAGTTTTAAATGGCCTGTAAGTTTTGAGATCCAAGACAACCCCGGCAACAGACCCAACAGCTGCGGCTATGGTGATCACGAGGCAAGTCATGCTGAGAATCTGGAGCCCTATCCACTGGTTTGTCCATCGCCCAATCTTCTTCTGAGAAATGTACATCTCAATGGGAAAGAAAACTGTCAATGGCCAGAATCCCAGGGCACCAAGAAGTCCAACAACATCATTGAAGAAGGGCATGAGCATGGCTATTAAAGTTGTCAGCATAACAAATATTGTTCTCCATACTAGCCGGAAGAAGTTCAGCTGGTACACACCATAAAAGGGGATGGGTACCTCATATTCTGCTGTCACAAAATTGCTCTGAGGCCACTTCCGAGCACTCCATTTTTCTACAAATGCAAACAATGGCTGGCAATAGACCTGCAGGAACACCATGGAAAAATCAACATGAAACTCGAATCTTGTTATTAATTCAGAAGTTGTAAGGCTATCATTGCTTGAAATACCAGACCTGATATGCACCAACAAGATGAACAAAGATCGCAACATTAGCGATGTCTAAAAGCCAGTAGGGGTTGTAGAATCCAAAGCCAGTCAAAAGATTTCCAGGGGCCAAATCACCAAAAGCTGCATAGCCCATGCATCCACAGAGTAAGTAGAAAATTGTAGTTGTAATGATGCTAAATAAAGTTGCTTTCTTCATAGTTTTGTATTCTGCAGGTGGAGATCTTATTGTATCCTGCAAATGAAAAGGCAAGCACAGGTATCAATTGCTGGACTACTAAATTTTCCCTCAATGACTGTTCCATAAAATGCTGTCAAAGTATTACCTGAATCTCGATGAGGATAACGGAGAACGAGTAAGCAAAGGCTATGGCTCCAAGAGCTTGCAAACTTCTCCATAGTTTCTGTGTAGAAGTAACTGGTCCAGCATGTGTTTCCGTCCCTATACTGATACCAGTCAGGCTTCCTTTGAAGGTTCCATTTCCTGCAAATGAGAGTGCAGAGGTATTCTTTGAACTTCATTAAACACACGACTCAACTTCCTATGTTTGTGCTAAGTCCTTCCATTTAATATCTTTGCTGCTGAAGTAATTTCTAGATTTGTTCTGTTTCTGTAAATAATGAATAATGAGATAATCAGAATCACAATGATGTAATTATTTTTGTATACCTGCAACTTTGCCTATACCAAGACCCAAACCAACTGTAGAATATGTGAAAGACATTATAGCAGCCACTATAGAAAGCCACCATACTTGATCAAAGTCTGGTATCTGAGAAAATAAGATCTCTATGATTCCAAATGTTATCATAAACCCATTGCATGACATATGACATGGATCTTTTCCTCCACTGCTATGGAAACAGTTTGATCTCTTTATTGCCCTAAAATCAACAGAAAAATATTTCAAATATCAATGGTTATTGTGTACGTGATTTAACGTTCATTACAAGTAGAAAACAATATGAAACTCACATCATGCTGACTGATGCTGCAATCGTATAACCAATAGCAACACCAAACAAATTTAAGTATTGAATCAATCCACATAACATCACCTTCCGTCCTCCTGCAGCCGACACATAGATATTTTCACATCATGCTCATGATTATAATGACAATTTAGCCAGCTGAAAATGATGGGAGTTTATTCTTACCCAAGTAAGATTTCACAGCATCCATGTAGGTGTAATTTCTCTGTCCCGTGACAGGGTCGCCAGACCTGTAGCACTGTGCTAGTAGATTCGAAGTGTAGAGATTTACAAATGCAAATAGGACCATAACAGCTGGTCCTGCAACCCAACCCAGCTGCGCTATGGCCCAAGCCAATGATAGGACTCCTGACCCTATAACAGCAGTGATTATATGGGAAGATGAAGTCCAGAAATTTCCTGCACCATCGAATTTTTAACCTTTACTAAACGAAATTAACTAAAGCGCCCAAAGAGTAAGAAAACCATCCAAATTCACAAACAATAGTTTGATATTCAAGACAATGGTTACCTGTTCTTTTCAAGCGACCATCATCATCAAAGCACTTTGAGTAATTGGATTGAGGGTTGATAGCTTCGCTCTCACTAACTTTAGGCTGGACTTCCACCTCTAAGTAGTGCCTGATATCATGCCTTTCATCTACCTGAAACATTGATGGACACCCATGAAGTAAAAAGAAGGCAAGATATTAGTATTTCTAAAGAAGAATTAAAGTGTACATCTCATTTTGATCACAACATACCACTCCATGGTGGATTCTGCTAGGCATAGTTCGACTCCTAGGCAACATGGTTCTAAAAAACAGAAACGGAGAAAGAAAGAAAGGGATTAGAAGGATTGTTGCAAATAGAGAAAGGTGTTTCAAAATATGATATGGTAGGAAAATAAGGCAGAGAGAGCTAGAAGGAGGGTGATTGGTGGTACAAAATACGGAGAGAGTTAGGCTTTATAAAACAGAATAATGACGTGAACAGAAACTATACTGGGATCAAAAGTGGTGCCACACGCGTCGTGAAGAATCATGGAACACGCTCACCTTCTTAGTGCATGTTCAAAAATGTCCCATCAAATTTGAATCAAGATAGAAACAGTACTATAAATACACTAATAGTGATTACTAGTTTCACATAGCCTCTGCCGCTACAACTTTTGTAAATACCAACCTCTGCTGCCTCCAAGCATACTGTGAGTTATGTATGACATCATGAGAAGGCAGAATAAGACCTTAAACATTAAGAAAAGATCTGTAAGCATCAATAAAAAGCTAAGCATATCCACTCCAATTCAAGCATTGGCAAGGTGGCAAAGCAGTTTTAATAGAGTTGTTTACATATGCATAAAATCATTCTTGAAACTTCATTTAATATCTTAACATATTAAGTTTTTTAATTGAAATAATTTTTTGATATTATATCTAAATCTACACGAGCAAACACTTTAGATGATGCTCAACACTCCAACTAATCTGGGAATAGGGCTTCCGGGTTGTACAATCAGTTAATCTTAACAATCTCCTCCATTCTCGTGAGTCTTTAGATGATGCTCAACACTCCAACTAATTTGGGAATAGGGCTTCCGAGTTGGACAATCAGTTAATCAATTAATCTTAACAATCTCCTCCATTCTCCTGAGCCAAAAAAATTGATAGTTTATACCAGTTCTTCATAGGCCAAAACTGTTCGTGACTAATATCTATAAAAGATGCTTTTTGTTGGAGGCATAGATTCTCCGATGTTTAAAAAAATAACTTTTAGAAAGAAAAATACAAAATTATTCTAAAAAAATATGATATAAAAATATATATACAGTAAATAATGAAGATTGTAAACCTTTATTCTGAAGGTCTTATTATTTATTTATAGCTCATAAGCCTTTTTATAATAAAAAAAATATGTAATGTAATTACTTTTATATTATTTAATAATGAATAAATATCTCTTATATCTATATTAATGTTAAATGAGAATATGATGAGTTTTTAAAAGATTTTTATATATTTAAAAAGGTATATGAAGATTAGAGTTTAAAACATTAAATATAGTTAAATTTATAAAAGCTGAGTTATTTCCCGAAATTAGTCATTCATCATCTTAGACTTGATAGGCTATTAAGTTCAAATATTTTGGAACTGATATATATATGCAAGATTCATGTTACCTTAGTGTTAGGTTTGACATGCCACCAAATTTAATCATGTTTAGATCTAGTTGTCATTCGACAAGTTCTCACTTAAAATATTTAATTTTTTAGATATACCTAAAAAAAAATCATAACAGTTTTCTAAGACTATTCGATATACCTAAAAAAAAATCATAACAGTTTCTTAAGACTATTAAGAATAGATATATAAATTCTCATCACCTTATTTAAGTTTGAAGTGTAAGAATTTCACTTAAAATAATATTTTAAAGAATAATATAATATTATTCTATATATATATATATATATATACAGTAAATATTCTTGCATTACTAGGTAGAGGAAAAACCTGGGAATGTGTCTAAATAGATGAACAAAACACTGAAACGAGATTAAAACAACTAGATGAAGATTATAATTTTACAGTCAAGCTGATGTGGCCTGGATGCTGATAAGTATACAATTGCTATAATTACCAATTGAAAAAAAAAAAAGTTGGGTTAAAGTGCATATTGGTCTCTCTATCTCACAATTGCTTGTGCCATCAGCAGAATGCAAGGAGGCACCAGTTCAATAGGTTTTACTGTCAGGATGATCACCAGCATGTCATATGCTAGCTTTTTTTGTAGTAGTTTGCTAAATGTTTCTATATATATATAAAAGTGAGTTCTTATCTTAGGAAGGTGAGTTCTAATATCGAGGCTAGCTAGCACTAGTTATCAAATGACTTTCTGAAATAAATAAACAGTATAGTTCGTCAAATGATTGTCGGAGTTCTTAAGGATTTATGATTTAACGTTTGAGTTCTAGATCTAATTCTTGGATTATTTCCAAGGCGATACATGGCCATCCGTTACCTCCTCCTCCTCCTCCTCCTCTTGACATTCTCATGAGCTTGTAAACAATAATTGTAAGAAATAGACTAATCGTTTTTTCTAAGTATAATTGTCTGAAATTCATATACTGAAGAGGGAATCTAATTTGTTCACGGCAGAAACATAAGGACATATTGCTTTTGAAACGCTGGATTTGATGATAAGAAAAGGACTCGATTACAAGATTTTGGATTTGATGGATGATTCTTTTAATAAAGTAAACACGTCTATATTTGACTAATCTCATTGGTATCTTAAATTTTATTTTTTATTTAGATGTGATGATATATATATATATATATATATTTTTTTAGAACCATTTGAGAGAACACCTTTAAAATTATGATTTTTAATAATTTTTATAAATTTTAAAAAACAATTACCGCTGCATTCTTTAACACCCTTTATATATATATATATATATATATTCCTTGTCAAGTACTTTTATCTTTCTAATTATAAATTGGATAAGATGCAAAGCATTTAAATAAAAAATAAATGGCATAGTTTAAGAGATACGGTCTCCAATGATTACAATTAACTACCCAAATAATATCATTTATTATCATTTGGAAGGACCTTCATGGACGTTGCAGCGGGCAGAATGTGAAGCACGAAACCATCTAAAAGAATAGTTTATTTTGTTTCTTTCCTCTTAGTGGATGGCAATTTTGATTAAAGTGGCATTGCCCAATAAAGGGCACTATCCTCGTCTTTATGTAGGCATTTGAGCAGAGCCATTGATGAGTTTTGTTCCTATGGACGTTGGAGTCTTCTTCTGTGTCCACGACTAGACATCTCCGTGGAGCCATCTTTTATACATATGTGCTTTGATTGGAGACAGTGCTTGCTCACCCTCTTCCCACTATCTCCACCTCCCGGTTTTTATCTTTGATAAGACAGACCGGTTTGTTTTTATGTTTAAGATATACTTTCTTAAAAAACATTATTTTAAAAAAATAAAAAAATATTTTAATATATTTTAAAATAATAAACATTTTAAAAACATTGTGAAATTTGATTTGCACAATCTAACATAAAGGAGGATGGAAGAGGAAATGTTGGCCATTTTAGGTGACTAAATTCTTTAGAACAAATAGAAAACATTTAATTATTAGTTGCGTGCGGGTAACACATGTTGTTGCTGCCTCCTCTCAAAATGCACTCGTTCTTTCAAGTTATCAATTAGTTTTTTCAACCCTACTTTACTTGGTAGTTAGTGCCCATACAGATAGATACACGTAGCTAAGTTTACATGTTCTATCTTAAAATATTTTCAAGAACAATTTATTAAAATAATATTTTTTTATTTTTAAAAATATAAAAAAAAGTATTTACTCATTTACACCAACCCTATCATTCTCCTTCCCATCAAGCATCTTCAAAGAGGCAATAAGGATATGGACACACTTAACACGCTCGGCAGAGGTAGACTGGCGTTGAATGAGGAAAAGAAAAGTTAGGGATTTGGATACATCATAAGCAAATTGAAAATAATTAGGGATTTGACTATTTAAAAAAAAAAAGTAATTCAAATTGAAAATAATTAGGGATTTGACGGTTTTTTTTATTAAAAAAAAAAGTAATCAACTCAGGAATGGTTTTTAATTAAATCCAACAAAATCCATGAAAATTTAAGAAATTTATTAAATAATTTGGTACACTCATTCACCAACTTAAAGAAGAAATATCTCAATCTATTATTCCCCTAATTATATAAAAGAGCAAAATTCATCATAACAAGTTAACAACTAGCAATAAACCCCATTTTCACGAATAATTAATCTGATTTGAAGTTGTTTAAATAAATCAATAAAATAACAAAGCCCAACATAGTGCAACGATTTGGACCCAGCAAAAACAAATGGCCCATAAACATAAATAACAATTGGGTATGAAGCCCAAAAATAGAATAAAGTTGCAAAAACAACATCGTTGTAAGTGATCTTTGATGTTCACTTGTGCGAATTTTAGCTTCCTCTATTAAAAAACACCCCACAGATCTCACTGAAAAAAAGCAAGGCAAAGCAAGACCCGCACTGCAACAGGGCAAAGCAAAAACAAGAGAAAACTGAAGAGTAGCCATGGCTCGATACGATCGTGCAATCACAGTGTTTTCACCGGATGGACATTTATTTCAAGTGGAATACGCTCTTGAAGCTGTCCGTAAAGGAAATGCGGCGGTTGGTGTTCGTGGTACTGATATTGTCGTTCTTGGTGTTGAAAAGAAATCCACAGCTAAACTTCAAGATTCTAGGTAATTTTACTCTTTATTTATTTTAAAATTCTGGGTTCTTCTTGATTTTGTTTGTATTTTACGTTCGTGGTGAAAAGGCGAGATTTTTTATTTTTTGGGGGGGAAATTGAGGTTTAGGGTTAGTAATTGATTTCTGGTTTAATCGTGATTGTTGAATGTGACTGGATTTTAATTGGCGTTGCTTACTTGTATCTACTGTGATTTGGCATGGTTTTGTGGTGTTTGAACTGATAATGACCTGATTAGTTCATATGTGTATTGAATGAGGATTGTCAAAAGAAGTTATTTTGCTTCTCCGTTGATGAATTTGAATTTGGTATTATAATTTTTTTGAAATAAATGTCGATTTTTAGTTAATTAACATGAGTAAGTCTTTTCACTTAAAATCTTTTATTTTCTGTAGCAGCGCTGTGGAATATGGTCTGATTTTGAATAGTCCTGTTGTATTTTGGTTTATATTGGTGTGTAGAGCTTATTTATGATGTGAAGATTGTTGTTCTTGCTGTTGTTGATTAGGGGTCTGTGTGATTTTGGACTGATTTGTAATGTCTTTGTAATGATATCTAGTGTCTTGTTTTGTGTTCAATCTGATTATTTGTAATCTTTTTAAGTGTCTTGTCTTTGTAATCTTTTTGCTGGTTATGTTTGCAGATCAGTGAAGAAGATTGTATCTTTGGATGATCATGTAGCACTAGTATGTGCTGGATTGAAGGCTGATGCGCGTGTCTTGATTAACAAGGCACGGATCGAGTGTCAAAGCTATAGACTCACTGTTGAGGATCCTGTAACTGTTGAATATATAACACGTTACATTGCTGGTTTGCAACAGAAGTATACACAGAGTGGTGGGGGGAGGCCCTTTGGTCTTTTTCCCTTGATTGTTGGTTTTGACCCGCACTTGGGTGTCCCAGCTCTTTACCAAACAGATCCCTCAGGAGCATTTTCAGCATGGAAAGCCAATGCTACCGGGAGAAACTCGAACTCAATGCGGGAGTTTTTGGAGAAAAACTATAAGGAAACTTCTGGGCAAGAAACTGTGAAGTTAGCAATCCGTGCTTTACTTGAAGTAAGTTACTTACTTTTATCTAGGTTTGCATTTTAATGCATATGTTACAAATTGCCTGAGCATGCATAGTCTTCCTTGGCATTGAACTTGTGTTTTGAAGCTGCATTAACTGGTGCTTGGGGAGTAGTTCTTTTCAGAGCATATTATAGCTGGCATTAATGTTTAATAATGATTTGATTCAACTGTAAGTTATTTACTTTTGCCACTTCATAAGATTGCTATCATGCTGGTTGAATTGGTCCTAACATCATTGCAAATATAGTTGGTGTATAACCAAGTCTAGTAGAAAGGATTGCTAACAAGCCTTTTCTATACAGCCAACAGGTGTGCAGCTTATAATATTGTGGTTTTGGTTCAACCTCTATGCGTGAATTGCTGTTCTTACATGTTTGACACTAACATGTATGCTTGTTTAATGAAATATATGCATTGTAAGCCATTGCATTTACCTCTTGCCCCTTTGTCAATTTTGTTTTGAGAGCTTAAAAGTCTATGCTGCTGAAGGCTCTCCTTTATCTACCTCACAGTGAAATGCAATTTGTTTTTTCTGTAAACTTGTTTGTATTTATTTTGCTAACTTCTTGATCTCTTGAGTAGCCATGCATGTATGGATTGTATGTGTTCCTTCCATTACACATACAATATCTTTGGGTATTTGGAACTGATGCTAACATGAATAATGACCATATAAGGACATTCAATATTTGGTATTCTCCAGATTGCTGTAATTCATTCACAAATCTAAGTTATCTCAATGCTTTGCTGTCAAGGTACTGGTCTAACCAACTAATACAGGTGCCCTTCGATGTTTCTTTGCCTGAAATGTAACCTGTTTTGCATATGATTATGCATCGCTTCAATTGATTGGCCTTCATTGATATCCAACATGGAAAAGAAAAGGTAAAAAGAACAAACAAGGGTCATGAAACTGAGAAACCTGTCAATCTCCTTTAGCTGAAAGCCTTTGTCATCAATGGATAAGCTATCTTGGTGTGTTCCTTCTCTTGTTGTTAACAATTTCTTAGCTCAAACATCAGTAGTTGAAACACTACTCAATGTGCCTCTATGTGGAAATTAAACGGAGTATGCTAGCAACTTAAAACTGTGTCATTCCACATGTAACTTCTGTTAATTTTTCATTTTTTAAGTTTGCCTGCAATTTTTCAGCAGTCACTGAGAAATCATTATTCTTGCCTGTTTCTTACCTATATTTACTTTTGTTATGCGTTCCTCCTTGGAATCAGGTTGTTGAGAGTGGGGGGAAGAACATAGAAATTGCTGTGATGACAAAAGACCAAGGGCTGCGGCAGCTTGAAGAAGCTGAGATCGATGCAATTGTTGCTGAGATTGAAGCGGAGAAAGCAGCAGCAGAAGCTGCAAAAAAAGGTCCACCAAAAGATTCATAGTCGTGCTGTAGTTCCCATACATCACCTCGTACTGTCCATGTGATTTAGTTTCGTCATTGCTATATCACATTTTGTTATTTTCTTTTGTCGAACGGCACCTGATTTCAAGAATCTTCCTTTTGCGTTTCTTCTCTTATAGCCTTCTCTCTTTTGACATGGTGCTTTCTGCTTGATAGTAATATCGAACATGCTATTTTCAAAGGGCTGCTGAATTTGGTAATTGATATTTATCCTAACTTTTATTTGGGTTCCCAGACTGTTAATTGCTCTTCAATTGAGTTACCTGTCCATAGTTTAGGGACTCTTATCAGCTATTAATAATCGAGAAAACCAGACCTTTTCCATTAACAGCCTTAAACCAAGGAAAGCAAAGAAAGAGGGAAATTAATCTTCCTTTTCAAGAAACTGAGGAAAATTAAGTTTCAATTTATTGAACCTTGTACATAACTCTAATCATATCCAATGAAGTTTCGATTTTTCCTTGTTTTGTTTTAACTGGTTTGTCTGTGACTGTGTTTGTTGTTGCTGCAAGGAACTGCAAATTTCCAAGATCCTCTCGTCGTTTCAGACTCACAATCCATTATTATTATTATTATTTAATCCTGGTTTGTATGCTAGTAATAAAAATTCTCTGTTGCTTTCACAAAGATTATGGCTATTATAACTTCACTCTCTTTTTTTCCCAGAATATTCCATGCCCAGAATCACTTGACCTCCAGTATTGTAAATCGTGGACCACGGTCCAAGCATTGATTTTATCAGGGAATTTCTTGAACTAAGGGTTGAAAAAGGAACCTAAAACGAAACCCATAAAACTCACTCAAATCATTCCTTGACTGCTGCTATATTAATAAATCCCTATAGATAGTGGAAGAAATTTTCTTCATATTCCCAATTAGTAAGGGCTGGAATCCTTTTTGTCACGGATAACAAGACTACTCTTGTTTCTTTAATAAATGTGATAAAAGTAGCTCGAGGAATTTGGTATGCAACCTAGAATAAGATGAGTTCTAGCAAATACTGAGTTTAATTTTAATTAAGAAGATTTTGTTAGGAGTACAAATTTTGAATTTTGTCCCCGTAACCTTGCTGGACATTAAAAATAAATTCAAGTCTTGTTGATACTCCTTCCATCAAAAAAATATTTTCGTTATTTTTATTTTGATGGGTTTCAAAATATTTTTCAGTTTTAAAGAGTTGAATTGTTAAATATTTGGGTTTTTTATTATACCTCTAATTACTAAATTTTTTTAAATCCTGAGAAAAGTAATTTCAAAATAAATAACATGTTATTAGTTATACTTTTTTAATACTTAAAAATGTTAAATGGGATATTATCTCTAAGAGTGCGAGGGGGGGGGGGGGGGGGGGTTTAAAAAAAAATCTCAGAAGCATTCAGCCCAATTGGCAAACTTTTGTAGGTTCATATGGCCCAAATGCATTAGCCTCTTATACCATTTCATTATATTTCATAACCTTTTATGACGCAGTAAACATAACCTTTCATTATATTCCATCCCCACCTCCATCAACTTCGAGTGGACCAGCACCATATGTACAAGACTCCATTAATTTAGGCTTACAGACCTTTGCATTCCTGCATGCTATAAGCACAGGTATGCATCCAAATGTATATGTATGTATTGTTTTGAACAGATGCTCCATCTAATAAAATCATAATGGTTTTTTATGAGTCGTAAAATTCAAAATATTTAAAAATAAAGTTGATATGTTGAATAATTAACAAATTTTTTAGTTTAAAATTTTTAATTTATTTTTTATAATTAAGATATTTAGTGACTTCATATGAAAAAATCAAAAGATTAGTAATTGATATCATATGAGAGTAATGTTTGATAAATCAGGTGATTATTAACTAATACGTATATAAGATTTCTTTTGATGGATATGAGGATTTTTTTAAGTCACTAATAAAGAGAAAAAATACAATAATATTCTAGAAAAAATAATCTAAAAATATAAATATAATAGAGAATAAAGAAACTATGAACCTTTGACTTGAAGGATTCATAGTATGTTTATAACTTATTAATGTAATTTTATATTTATGATATTTTAAATTATATTTTACTTAAAATAATATGTATTGAATTGATATAAAATATTAAAAGACCCGCATGGAATTCTAGAAAAATCTCTCACGAGTGTTGGACTTGGACCCATTAAAGGTGAAACATGGATCTAGATACCTTGCGTGAATCCAAGCATGTTGGACAAATCCGAGGCTAATAGATATTTTTAATGAATATATTTTAAAAGAATTTTTTGTATCTATTTTAAAGGAGTTTTTTAGTTCATTTTATTTGAATTCATGAGTTTCCGGTCTACCTGTGCATTGCAAATCCATGCTTGCTAGCTATAAGCATAGCAATTCATGTAAACATAAGGAAAGGATGTAAGTTTTAGGATTAAGATGCTATAATAAAATGGATTATAAATATTTTCGTGAAAATTGGAATGAAAACTGCAATAATGCTGCTGACTAGTAGTTAATTATCTACATCAAAGAAGAAAAGGAGGTGCTAGACTCCCGGTGCTTTCAAAGCATGCAGTCTTTCTTCACCTAGAGGATACAAAATTCCATGAGGCCATTGACTTCCAAAATACCATGAATTCAATCTTTATCTCTTGACATTCTCCACATGAAAGTTACATTTTAGAGTAGTATGAAAATCCCGGCAAGCTTGATGGAGTGTGTTCTAAACAGTAGAAGTGCTGGTAGATTACAATCACGACTTTAAGCCCCCCATGATCAAGGGCAATCAAGTTCACTGACGCTTGTGCTGGTAGATTCAATGCTTCTCTGTTTCTTCTTCTTGTTTCTTGAATAGAATCATAACGCCTCTGAAATCATCTTGTTATTATGATAAAATCCATATGCAGTCATTGGCATCTTATGAAAAAACATCTATTTACTTGCAAATTAACAAAAACTTTTAATATATGTCCCATCTTATCACTGACTTTGCTGTATATAATTATATACTAGTAATGATGTTTTTAAAAAAAATTATGAGATGGAGTGGTGGTCTGTGAGTACTTAAACACACGAAGCAATTGCATATAATTAGTTTTTTTAATTATTATTAGTATGAATTAATACTCGTTAAATACAAGCATCATGTAGATATTGCTTTGTTATTTTTTTAATCATGCGTGGTCATAACATATGAAAATGAATTCAGTGTTAATGTACTATAATTGTAAGGTGAAATACATACATACATACATATAATTAAGAGAAATATTGGATATACAATTTTTTTTTCTTTTTTTACTATTAAAGCGTCCTTGGAGTAAAAATTATAGATACCATAACGTCAGGGTCTCTCTTAAAGCGTCTAGCTAGTAGCTAATTAATTGATTGTTAAATCTAGCACAACAGTTTATGAATGGTGAATGTATAGAGTAAAAACCATCACCTGATGACTGTAATATTTTTTTTGGCTGTACAATTTAAGTTTGAGCCCGTGCGAAGCTCTAAATTATGTTATTAAGCTTGTTGAGTTCACGAGCTTTAACAACTACGGTTACTAGTACAATCATATAGAAGATCCAATTAATAAGTAGTTTTGTTTTGAATTATAAATCATAAATCAGATCAAATTGCAAAGATTAGTTGACGTGATTAAGACTTGACATAAAATATGGAAAGGTAACGATTCAAGTTTTAGGATTTATTAGCTATTTAACCTCTGTGTTTTACCATGTATTATAATTTTTTAGAAAAACTGTCATATATATATATATATATAGAGAGAGAGAGAGAGAGGTTGTTTCAATGTGATTTTTACATAAAAAATCATAAGCAGATAACTAATTAAATAAATTAATAATTATATATGTAAATAAACAGGAAAAAAATTATAAATAATAACCAAAAAAATTGAAAAAATTAAAAAATAAATGTATTTACTGAACTTGTTTATTTAACTCGATAAAAGATAAATTCATATTCTAAAAAACTCATAACATAAAAAATAAATATATATGAAAATGATTGAATAAACTTACAATCTAAAATAAAATATTATACAAAGGCTCAACACATCAACAATATTATTTAAAAATTAATTTTTTTTATTTTAAGAACTAAAATCCATTTGTATATAACCTAAAAAAATAATATCTTGAAAAATCAAACACAAACAAAATAATTCTCAAAAACTTTATATTAAAAAATGACATACAAAACTCATCATTTAAATCATGAAATTATAATAAATTCATAGGAAAAAAATTAAAAATAATTATAAAAATAAATATTTTAAAAAATCTAATGTATAACAGTAATATCACACGAGATTGAATGCTTTACTAAATTAAGTATTTTATGATAAACCAAAACACTATTGTTTAATAATGTAATATATTTGTAGTATTAAGCGTTGTAGTTTAATTAATTATATTTTATATTTATTTTATAAAAATTATTAGTTTAAATTTTTTAAATATCAGAGTTATTAGAGATTTTAAAGCCGATAAGATTAGTTGAAATATATATAAATTAAAATAGATATTTATATTAATTAAAATAAATATATTTATTTTATAAAAATTATTAGTTTAAGTTTTATAAACATTAAAGTTATTAGAGAAGCCGATGAGATTAATAGAAATATATATAAATTAAATTAGATATTTATATTAATTAAAATAAATAATGAATGTTTTGAATAACAGTTTTGCATGATGTTCTGTAACATCAGGCTTTTGCCTGGCCCAAACGCATCAAGCTATATATCTACGAAAATTTTCTTTCTTGTTCTTTCTCCTGCCCCTCTTTTAGAGCCTTGTAAACATAACTTAATTAATATATATGAATCCAACCTCTGTCAATTTCGTTTGGGCCAAGACTATATGCATAAAACTCTATTAATTGAAGCATTAGGATTCGAACGAAATAGAGCCATGGTGATTTCGACTCCACTTATGCACTGCAGATCCATGCCTGCCTGCTATAAGCATGGATTTAAATATGTTACTGTAGATTGGAGGATTGAAATGCTATGAGAACATCAAGAACGAATATGCTCGTGAAAGATAAAGGGAAAACTGTAGCAATGCTGACTAATAGCTACATAAAAGAAGAGAAGCGGTGCTGGGTCGCTAGAGCTTCCGAAGAACCTGCCTTCTTTCCTCCGAGAGGCTGTAGAAGCCTACCAAAATTCAACTCTATCTCCATCACATTCTTCACGAAAAAAAGTAGGTAGAAGTTTACTAGAGCTTAAAGTAAATATCCCAGTAAACCTAAACTCACACGAGATTGAGTATTTTACTAGGAATTTAACTTTTTTGCTAACAGGGGCCAACAAATTCAACCCATATGGGCATGTTTGGGATATGGCAATCACGACTTTAAGCCCTCCATGATCAAATGACAATCGAGTAGGTGATCTCTGTGTTGATTGCTTCGTTTGTTCTTATTTTCTTCTCAGATTGGAGTGCCTGCAAAGTAAATCATCCTGTCATTATTAATTCATGTTCGATAATTCTTCCAATTATGTCTAATCAGATCATTGACGTTGATTTATATCTTAGTATCCACATTTGATTCGTCGATGCAGTATCTTAACTAAAACAAGCCCCAATATAGGGATATCTTTACTTATTTTTTCTGATAATGAATAATTACAGGAGATGGTGGTCGGATGGGATATCAAACCCTAGACTCAACCATCCTCCGTTAAAGTTTGAATGCACCAAGATGATATGGAAAATATATCCTGGAAATCACTAAAAAGGGAATTTTATCTCACTTAATATGTCAATTAATCTGAAAAATATCATTTACTATCAAATATATAGAAAACATGAGAAAAGAAGTCCTTCGCCACCGTACATCCGTAACCCTATTTTCAAGAGAAGAAATAATTAAATATAAGAAGAATTGCATTTCGTTATCTCACAGTAACATAAAATCCATAATAAAAATAATTCATTGATCCTATACTCTTGTGAGAAATAAAACAGAATTCCCTATATATTAAATAATTGATCTTTCAGAAATAATAGGCTTGCCATCATCAGGCCGCCAGCCTAAGAGATGGCCAATATAAAATCTTAGAAGGTCAAAGCTCATATATATAACTTGACCATTTCAACAAATCACATGTACATGTTGATTAAAAAAACATGTGATATTCCTTTGATTTCTTTAATCGTCCATAACATATGAAAATGAGTCAATGTTGTTTATATATATATATATATATGCAAAAAGCCAAGAAAAAAAAACATTATTCGGCACAGGGCAGGCCGCGGCCTTTAACCATTAGAGTTATTTACTGTCGTACATGTGTGTGTGCAATGAATTACCGCGGTGGTTCTTTCACGAGTAATATTGTAATTTTAAGATCATGTTTATTAATATTTTAGTACAAATAAAAAAATATTTGATTGAAAAAAATCAACATTAAGTTTGTCTATGAAGTGATTTTTGAAGTTACTTACTATGTTTTTAAGATATAAAATATAATAAACAAATATTACCTAGCAAATTTATTTTTTGAGTGGGTGGTTAAAAGTATTTTTTATTTATAAATATATTAAAATAATATTTTTTTATTTTTTAAAAAATATTTTTAATATCATTCTATCAAGATAATTTTAAAAAATAAAAAAATTTAATTTCTTACAAAATTATTTTTAAAATATATTAAAAAAATAGTGCTAACACAAACTCACATAAAGGGCAGGTGGAGCCAAGCTACCGAGTTTAGACACGTGTGAAACTCCTTTTTAAGTTCTTAATAAATATGGCTAGCGGCTAGCTAATTAATTCATTATTAAGTCTATTCCACGGTAAATGCACTGTAACTGTATGGATTGTCATAATTTAGTTACTGTTCATTTTTATGTTTTAAAAGTTTTTTAAAGAAATTTTGAAATTTTTTATTTTTAATATTTTTTTGTTTTCTGATTATTTTAATATACTAATATAAAAAATAATTTTTAAAAACTAAAAAATATTATTTTAATATATTTTTAAATAAAAAAACTTTAAAAAATAATCCCAACTAAACTCACACACAAATCATTAAAATCATTAAGAGAGAGAAGACATCCGGTGCCCATTTTTCCCGATTTGCAGAGTCGTGAGTAGGTGGCCGAAGTCTACAGATTTTAGACATTAAACTATTAAGGTGATATGTGAATAGAGCACACTACAGCATCAATTGAAACGGTCCATTTTTAGCATGATTTATATTAATTAGCTTGGAAAATACTTGACCTTGTAATTTATTCCACGGCCATCCTTGACGTGCCACGTTTCCAAAATAGACCACCATACGTGCTTTTCTTTCAGAAAAAGAATAAGAAAAAAATTTCAAGTAATGTGACATGACACGTCCCCTTTTATTGACCTAATCCTCTTTGCTTTAACTAATTCTCGACTAATTATAATTAGTTGGCCAAGATTAACACGTAGTGTCTTGAAATGCCAATGAACACCCCTGCCTGACACCGTATTTGTAAATCCACTTAATTAAATTCATTTAATTAGTGAAAGATAAGTTGTTAGATGAAAATAAAAGAAAAATAATTATAATTGTTTGAATATAAATAAATATAAATTGTTAGTATAATTTATAGTATAATTGGTGCTATAATTTATAGATTTTATCCCCTTATTCTTATTTATAAACAATCCAAGTCTTAAATACATATTATAACAGAAAAATAAAAGAGAAGAAGAAAAAAAATGAGAAAGGAAAAATAATTGTATAAAATTATAAGATAATTATAAGAAAAGTAAGTGAAGTATTTTTTTTATAGTAATAAGAGATTTCAATTGTTTTTTTATTAATAGAAAAAGGTTGTGATTTTTATATTATCTAATAAAATTCCTTTATATTTATATGTGGACATAACTAAATTGAATAAACTATGTAAATTATTGTATATCTAATTTTTTTTATTTTATTTTATTATTTACCTTTTGTCTCATTAAATTTACATACTAATATCCTAACAGTATTAATTGACAGAGTAATGTAGAGTATTTTTGGACCTTATAATGTTCGGAAAAAAAAACACACAATAAAAAAAATATAATATCTAAGAAATAATACAATTTAAAACTATATATAATATTTATAATTCACAAAAAAAAAAAAAAAAAAAAAAAAAAAAACACCAGGTCGCAGGGAAACACCGTAATAACACCATTAATATAGTTGAAAAGATAAACATGACACGAAACCACCCACAAGAAGGGAAAAAATTAATAATGTACGGTTGTCTAATTTAATTTGGAGGAAGAGTGTAGAAATTTTAACGAAAGAGACAAGATAGTTGACTGAAACTGTGGAAAGACCTTGGGATCCATCACATCAACCTCACAGAAAGTCACCTAACCCCTATCATGAACTTCCTTGCGTGCATGTCAGCCACTCGTACGCTAGCCTTCTGTCTGTTTGTTTTTGCCGTTGGAGATCAAGTTCCTTTCTTTCTAATTTTATTTCTAATTTAATAATATTTAAAATTAATAAATTTATGAAGAAAAAAATAACCATGCTTTATTGCTCACTGTAATGTTTATGATTAGAATTAACGTCTCTCCCACCCTAATAATTACTCACCAGCCCGTGTTAACTTTTCCTACCAACCACCCTCTTGCTAGCTTGCGCCGGTGTGCTCACCCTACCGCTCCTTTTGCATATTTTTGCCCTCTTTCTTTCTTTTCGAGAGATGTCACGCATTTTATAATTTCTTCTTTTTTTCCAGTCTCTGTGCAGTGAGATAAGGAGTTTGAGCATGCAGATAGACTTAGGGCTTCGTTTGGTAGCGCGGATGTCAAAGAGGCACTGGGATTGTTTGCACTGCAGCATGCATGCTGCTCCCAACTTCCTCGTAGACTTTACTCTCCGATCATCAACTCTTTTGATGACTGATTCATGACGTGGAAGAAAAATGGTACGATGAGGTTGAAAACTTGAACTGGATTTTTGTGGCGGAGCAACGAAAGAGAAAACTCGCACTGCTATGCGATTGACTTCTACATATAACAAGGTGTTCGACACCGTACGTCTAGACTGTCATGCTTGAGCTTCCTTACGCTTGCATGAGCAGGGAAAAGAAAGAAATTCACTTCGCCTGGACAATATATATCAGTATAAACACCACTGAATCTGTATATTTCTTCTTCTTCTTTCCCTCACAGATCTAATAAATCTGGATCACGTGAATTTGTTAGTTCCCTGAACACAAGACATTATAAGGCTTTTGGGGGTGCAGTTTCGAATATCATTATCAATATAAAGTAAAGCACTGATCAGTACTCGCCGGATAAACTTCTCACCAGCACATGCATGCACTGGAATTTAATAATGGTGTGTGAAGATTTTTACTAAATTATACCATTAAAGATTTATTATAATGCTTTACTGAAGAAACCTAGCATATGCTGAATCATCAAATATATAAAATTAAGATTTATAACATAGAAATCTCAAAAAAAAAAAAAAGCATTGAGGGCATTATATAGAATCCTGTTCTGGAAGAGGGTGGGGGTTGAGGATTGGGGGGGAGTGAAGGTGACAAAGGTATGGGGCCTACTGTCGCAACCGAGCACATGATCTTACGTCGGACGGCTTCCAACTACCACCCAAAAATAGAGGAGTTGGTAATGAGTTCGATGCGGACGTTTGGCACCTCTTTTACATTATCCCCCCCAATCTTTCTACTATTTACGTCCCTGCCATTCCCTCATCACAAGCCTACCCTTTTTCAAATGTCCTGTAAAGTTGATCTTTTTTAACCATTAAGTGATTAAGTTAATACCCATGAGAACTCCGTATCACTAAATCTTTTGGACTAGCTAGTAACGAGGTTTTCAGGAGATTATTCACTAAATCTTTTGGACTAGCTAGTAACGAGATTTTCAGGAGATTATTATTTTTAAAAAAATATTCTTGAGATCATGATATTTTTAAATCAGATGGTAAAATTCAAAGTTCTCGTGAATTCCTTAACGCTATCATGAATAAGATGATCTTGATAGAATTAGAGATAAAGACATGGTTTTGGTGCATAAAAAATTATTCTAGAAATTCCCAGAATATAAATGAAACCATGGAAGGATGCGAGGAAGGATTTGAACATAAAGGGACTGTAGAGTTCATGTTTTGCCTAGTAGAGTAAATTGTTACCTACAAAGAAATATAAATCGTATATAATTCAGTCGAATAATAAAATTCTCTAGAATTTATAAGGACGATTATCTTGCCATGCTTAGATACCGATTTCATCACTCAATCTCTTGTTAATCTCAACATTCTCCACACGAAATTGCTTGGTTTATACACCCTTGATCATTTGATAAAAAATCTGTATATATAAATATATGTTTTCCATACGAAATGATGAAGGCAATATTCTATAATAATTGAGCATTTGAGGGTCATTTTGGAAAGGCAAGGATCCAGAAGAAAACTTGGAGGGCCCCTGCAGAAAAGGTTGTGCATGTGATGTTGGTAGAAGGAGAACTATTTAGCAGGGAAGAGGGGGCAATTATTACACTATTGATAGTGAAAGAAGCAATGAGTTAGTAATAATAATAATTAGAAGAAGAAACTTAAGCCTTGTTGTTTAATTTTTCTTCCTAGAGTAAGAGAGGGAGAAGCCATGGAGGGCTACTAAAATATCTCGTGGAAGCTTCTATTGTCTCTACCTAACACTTTGAAAATGAAAATAAGAAGTTCATAGTTGAAAAGTGGCTACCTTTTCTACATGGGAATGGCCATTTTCTTTCCTCCCTTGCTCTCATTTCTTTGGGCAAGGATCTTGTTTCAAAGCAGCTACCACCACCGAATGGGTCCTCGTCTTCGTCCTAGAACTAGATTAATGTCCTTGATTTTCAGAGCTTGAGAATTTAGGGTTCATCGATCCCTTTCTTGCTTCATGTTAATTTCTTTCCAACATTATCTTTCTATTTTTTTCCAACCACTTCTGTGCCTGGTACTGGAATATTACTAAAATTGTTTTATTGTTTGCTTGATAATCCACTTACTATTGTTTTTAATGAAAGAGCTGTTTCTTTTTGTTTTTGTGTTTATAATTGCATGTTTTAAAAATATATTTAGCTTGAAAATGAATCAAATAAATGTTTTGGGAGTGTATTTTTAATTATTATGAAAAACCGATGTGATGCATTTAATTATTTCGAGAAAAGTAATCCATAAACGCACAAATGATACAGAAATAAATAAAATAATAATATATTTTTTTGTATAAAATTAACTAGTCTATTATTTTATTAATTATCATGATTATAAAATCGTAGTAGAAATTGTAAGAGTTCTGCAGGGTTTAGTTTAGCTTTTACCTAGTAAAGTTTCAAGAGCTAACGCCTTGATTACAATTCTATCGTAGGTTAGTAATTGTATATAAATGAAGGCATATGAAGTCAACAATAATTAATCTGGCTTAATTTGATAATTATAAACTTAATCAACCCCCCCAAGTTCTTGCCATAGTTCGATAATTGGAATTGAATTCTCAAGAAAATAGCTATAATTATTCTTTAACTTGATTGACACTTATGGTATAAACTATTTAATTAAACCACTAATATATATAAACAACCCTTAATTAATTAATAAATCCGTGTAAAGACATTATTTCACGTTATCACCGCACAGTTTTTTCTTACTAGATTTAATGCTTTAAACCAGAACAAAACCTTCAAGATATTGGCCCGTACTACTGGTGAATTCGTTCGCTCTTTAAACTATGAATTCATAATCTTTCACGAAATCGAAACCATAAATGAAAGATTCACTCTTTAATTTATAAATATTGTATCTATAATGCTAAAAAATATCTAAAATAAATTGTGGTTGTTGAAATTGAATGTAAGCAGATCCAAAATGCAAACACTGCTAGCTAGGGTTTGATCCGAATTCAACCGTGCAATCCAATTGCTTGGATAGTTTTAAAATTCAATTTAATCTCGATTGCTCGGGTCATAGCTCGAAAATGTTAACCCTAGCTAATTAAAAAAAGCTACTTTTTACTAAAAAATAATTAGTGGGTTTTTTTATTACATTTTACCTGAATATTGGTTAACCAGAGTTTTTTTTTTTTTTTCTGCAATCCAAGCCGGTCCGAATGAGAAGGTTTTATAAAAGTGGTTAGTTGTATTATGGAGCATAGATAACCAATATAAGGTTGGTGGAGAGTGGGACTACAGACAGTTTGTAGTTTCTCCACATTTTTTATATACGCTTTTATTACAATAGAAAAGATGGGTTACCCACCCTCCTCGTTTCTCCTCCTCTCACGGCTTATCCATTTTATTTTATTTTTTGTACTAGAGCAAATCAAACTTTTCCAAAAAAGACAATCCCAAAAAGATTCTAAAATCGACAACAAGATAATTCACAAGAAAATATTTTAAAAAATAAAATTGCGGGCATGGTATGGTAAGATCCTTGTAGATGCTCTATCATTTCTCAAGTTCTTGGCAAATGGATCAGCATCTTGTTCGGCAATACTCACCCCTAAAACCACAGGAGAGAGGAGGGAACACATCTTGAATTCAAATCCTTTAGGGAAATACTTTAAAAGGGGATGATATTTTTGGAGAAATAATTAGAGAACTAATTAGGCTATTAATTAATTAACTATTGCTTTATGTTTACCTGCTGGCAACACCAAAAACTGAAGAACCAAACAAAGAGAACAAATCAAATCTCAAAGGGTGGAAAAGGCTCATCAATTATAATGATCACTAACCTGCACTAATAGTATATGTGCACTATCATGCACTAATCATGAATTCATACAAATTTGAGAGTAGGAAAAGAAATGGAGGAATTAATAAAGAGATTTTCCATTTAATAGCAATCCCTTTCTCCTCTCTCTCCATTCTTTTTCAACTACAGCATCAACATTAATTAGCCCCAAATATCTTTTATTTCATCTCTAAACTTCTATAATCCAAAACACCACTTTTCATGCCCAAGAAGTCATAACCAGTCTTTGTGCTAGTGCTGCCACTGCTTCCAACAGTGCTCACAATAACAGTGCAGCTGCAATCCTTGCTGTTTTGTAGCCCCAAACTGCAAGCAAAACAAAGACTTCTACTTCCTCCAGTTTTGAATGGCTGGTGATGATCAGGCTGGTTTTGGGAAGGAAGGCTAATTCCAAGTTCAAGATTCAAGTCTGGACACCTTTCTTGAACTTGGGTTTCCTCTTCTTTGCATACGAAAGCAGTTGCGCTAATTATCTTCTCTTTATTTTCCTCTTTAATTATAGAACCCAGAGACTCTTCTTCAAGTACTGAAGTAGTAGTCTTGGTGAAAGATATTGTTGTGGCGGCTTCTTGTGCTGCTGGTTCGTTGAGTGGCCTATGAGTCGCGGGATCTATGCCTCTGTTCAAAAGCTTCCTTCTTATATGTGTGTTCCAATAATTCTTTATCTCATTATCTGTTCTACCGGGTAATCTTCCAGCTATGAGTGACCATCTACGGCAAGGATAACAAATATCATTA
This sequence comes from Populus euphratica, assembly GCF_000495115.2. Taxonomy (NCBI): domain Eukaryota; kingdom Viridiplantae; phylum Streptophyta; class Magnoliopsida; order Malpighiales; family Salicaceae; genus Populus; species Populus euphratica. Next base: position 1,794,516 of record NW_011499847.1, on the reverse strand, counting down.
GCATTAAATGGTCAACTATATATATATATATATATATATATATAAAGGGCTAATCTTTTTCTATTGTTAGCTAGCTATGCTTACTTGTTTCCAAGGAGGCTATGGAGTTTGATAATGAGCTCATCTTCTGCTTCGGTGAAATTGCCACGTTTAAGGTCAGGTCTTAAATAGTTGATCCAACGAAGTCTGCAACTCTTCCCACATCTAAGAAGGCCAGCGGCTTTAGGAAGTGAGCGCCAGCAACCTTCACCGTGAGCTCTAATGTAAGCAACAAGGCGATCGTCTTCCTCCTTGGTCCACGCACCCTTGTTTGTATGGGCTTTTTCACAGCAAGGAGACCTTCCCATTTCAGTAGGATTCTGAAGTAGGACTGGGGATATTTTTGGGGGGTCTTTTTTTTTTTTTTTGTGCGGTGTTGTGGTAGGACTAGAGACGGAGGCCTCCTTTTTTCTTGTTGCTAGAACATCAAGGCCGGCCCTCGAGAAGTGATTTTATAGGCTTTTGACTCTTTTAGAGAGAAAGAGAGAGAAAGGGAAGGGGGTAGAAGTGACCCTAATTGCTTCTAGATGCGAGTTGGTGAGACGGGGTCGAGGGGGGTGGCTGGTGGTATCTCTCTTGATGGTATTAGCATTAAAAAAAAGGGACATTAAATATAGCTAACCTTCAGGTAGGTGTAAAGTAAGATTATATTAAATTACAGCAGGAGGACACGGTGTGTTCTCTGTCCCCTTCCTCTTTTTCTTTTTTATTTCATTTTTCCTTGTCTTTAACTCTGGACAACTTTTGATGGCTCTCCAGTCTTCCCTAGCTCACTAGACAACATGTACTAGAATTCATGCACACCCTTATATTTATATCCCTATTGTTGTTGGAAACTAACGCCGATGAGGGTGGGTCTGTAGTGAGGTCCAGTTTCGTTCTTTCTTTTTATGACCAATCAACATGCTTCCATGATTCTTAATTGCCCTTTATCCTACATCGAATCGGTTACATCTTTCTTTTTAGTTATTATCTTGACGGCTAAGGAATCCATCTCTGTTCATATGTGAGTGAGCCATTGGAGCTGGAATTTGATAATCTTGATCTGGACTGTTTCAGATGCTCAAGGATGAGGTTTTATAAGACTTAAATCCCATTAGAAAAAAAACCCACTATTTAAATGAGTAGATATTAATCTTAGCTCATTGCAATAAGATCTGGGGACCGTTTTAGGCTTAAATGAATCGAGTTAGGTTCATGGTTTTCAGCTGAGGATCTTGCTAATTAGTAAGTTGGTTGTGATGGGTAATGGAAAAGAAATGCTCAAGTGTGCAGATGGTAGTTAGCTGTGGCTCATTATTCTATTGGTATGCATGAGAGAGAGAGAGAGAGAGGGTTTCTAGAAGAGTTGGAGGTTGGGTTCAAGGGAAGATGACGAAAGAAAAGGGAAGAATAGGGAAAAAGATAATGAGCGTGGTTGTGGTTGTATGTGGGATTTGGTTCACCTTCCACTTTTTTTCCTCCTTTTCTTTCCCCAAACCTTGTGGTGCAAGTTCAGGCAATAAGAAGGTTGATTCACCTTTTTGTTGTTATTATCTCCCCTCCGATTTGCGTATCATTTGCTACCCACCACCACACAGTCTCTCTCTCTCTCTCTCCCCATAGATATATATATATATATATATCTCATCATGAAATCCAAGTGGACGGGAAGGGTGAAGGATCAGGGGCAGAAGTTGCTGTCAAATGGAGTGAGAGAGGGAAGGATGTCCACTTGTGTAAATAATTGTGTGTGTATTTCACCTACTTTTTCACCGTCTCTGACCATCTCTCGACTGGTCCGACTCTGGGCTCACTTGGATGTTGAAACTGCGTATGATTTTATTCCCACACAGAACCCTCCCCCCTTCGTTCCTCACAGAGCCCACCTAAGCTTATCCACACAGCTTTCAAAAACTAACCACACAACAAAGACAAGTTGTTGCTCCATTTAATAATGGCTCTATATGCTCGAGAATTAAAGGGTGAAGGTAGACATTGATATGCTCAACCAGAGAATTTACCCTTGCAACTTCTACACTTAGATGCGTTTCTTTTCTTTTTTAAAATAACTAGTCTTCTTTGTTTCGTTTTCCCATAAATCAATTTCTAATTTTTTTATGTTTATTTACAATTAAAAAAATCATCAATAAAAAAATATTTTTAAGTTAAAATAAAATTTAACTTGATGGGATGAAGAATACTTTTCAAAGTTATTAAAAATATCTTATTACCTTAATATTTTGTTTTAATTTTTTTTTGGAGTTTGATTTAATTTGAATTTTATACCAACTTTAATCCCTATTGTCTTGATTGTTATTTATATTTTTTTTAATTGAATTTTTTTTATCTATCAAATTTAAACCTCATTTTATTAATTAATATTTATTTTATTTAAAATAATTTATGAAATTGTAATCTTTTAATTTTATTAGATTTGGTTTTTGTTATTTTTAATTTTATTTTTAAAAATAGTTTGTAAATTAGATTTTTAAGTTATTTTTCATCTTATTTTTTTTATAACATAGATAAATATTAAAAAATATTTGTCTGCTTATTATTTTATAACACTAACATGTATCAAATAAGAGAATTAACTTTTCATAAAAGCTATTTAAAAAGAATACTTTCCACCGTACAAATAAATCACATACACATTAATCATTCACGTCTCTATATATGTAGTTTCAGTATAAATCTCATCACCTCAATCAGTTTGGTTATTGTACACTGTTGGTTGGCACAAATGCCTCTTTTCCTACC